>NW_011889120.1:444540-468158 GCF_000151845.1 Pteropus vampyrus
ACAGCTAGTTTAGTAATTCCAAGGGAAACCAAAAAGGTACGTTTCCCAATAGACAGATCCAGTGGCATCTACTTTAACCAAGTGGTCACACTTTCGCATCACCAGTAATAGGACGAGCACACATCTTTGCCCCTGATACAATACCTGTATAATACATGTGCACTTACATGAATGTGATAATGACAATGTGGTCATGTGGGCAGTCTTAAGAAATCCCTGCTGAAGTATTTATGCATGAAGGCAATGTCCGCAGTGGCCATTTTCTCCTTCAGCTTTTTATTTAAAAAATTTCAATCATGCCAGGAAGTTTTTTAAAAAGTCCTATAAATAGCAGTTGTTGACGTGGTGGTGGCCATGTTTGCTAAACCTAAAAGGCCAAGCTTTAGATTCGTTGGATACTATTCAGGAGTTGGCCTCGGGTCCATGCGGCTTATTTCTTCTGCACACTCTTGCTCTCAGGTCCACTTTTAAGGCAGCCTCACCTTAAGGAGTCTTCTCTTAAGGAGCATTCCTGTTTTCCTTTTTTCCTAGATTACCACCCCTAGTTCGAGGAGGAGCTATTGACAGATACTGGCCCACTGCTGATGGCCGCCTGGTTGAGTACGACATAGATGAAGTGGTGTATGATGAAGATTCACCTTATCAGAACATTAAAATTCTACACTCAAAGCAATTTGGAAATATTCTCATCCTTAATGGGGATGTCAGTAAGTATTCCATCCCTACGCCAATGGTACAACAAAGTGACGATGTTGGACTGTGGTGTTTTCCTGATGAATACCACACTGTTGTGGATTTGCCCAGGTTTGTCCTTGGCACTGTTTTTTGAAATGAACATTTACATACTAACCTGTGGATTGTCTGGGTTTTTGTGTTTTATATAAGCAGAGCCATGAAAACTTCGTCTTGATGTTCCCTTAATTTCTTAGTGATAAATATTTGGATTGTATTTCAAAAATCATGTGATTGCTTATTTAAAAAAACCTTTTTTGTAATGGAAAACTGCAAACTTTAGTAGACAAAATAGTATGATGAACTAGCATATACTCTCCAGTGAGTGTCAACAGTTATCAACTCCTGACCAGTCTCGTTTCCTCTAAACGCTGGTCCACTTTCTCCTTCATATTTTGAAACATCTCTTACACGTGATATCATTTCGTCTGGACAGGCAATTGCTTTTAATGATACACATCAGTACATTATTAAGAGTGTATTCTTCCTAATGACTAATGCATACCTGTATGTAACTTATTAGCTGTCAGATGGGCAGGGTTGATGAAAATTCCACAATCCAAAGGTAAAAAAACCTTCGTACATTGTTAACAGTTTTTAAAGATTTAAAGTGAAACGTTTTAGGCTAGATTCCAGCACTTTGTAGTATGATGAGTCAAGTCATATGTGGGTTTGGGTCAAGTCACCATTTTGGATCTGTTTCTCTTCCCTAGACCTGGCGGAGAGTGATCTGGCATATACCCGAGCCATCATGGGCAGTGGCAAAGAAGATTACACTGGCAAAGATGTGCTGATTCTGGGAGGCGGAGATGGCGGCATATTATGTGAAATAGTCAAACTGAAACCAAAGATGGTCACTATGGTAGAGATATCCTTTGTTGATCGACGTCAAGTTCAATAGGCTACTTTTGTTTTCTTTGCCCTTTTTTCTCTTAAGACTCCAGTTAATGTTATGAGACAAATGTGCTATAAAGAGTGCCTTGAACAGATACATTCCAGTTTGCTACCAATAGCCTTTTTATGTGGCCACCAGTAAAGAAGCAGAGATAATCTAGTTGTGAATTAAAGAGCAAGCAAGCAACTTTGGTACCGTGTTTATCGCTCAGCATTTGCTGAAATGGCTTTTTCATGAGAAGAAAAGAAAATTCAGTTCCTTTTGAGTGTCCTTGGTGCAAAAATAAGTTCATTGTCTCATTCACCTTTTCTGTTTTTAACTTGTGATAACCAAATTAGTGTTATAAAACTTTAGTTTGTCTTCTCAATCTTTAAAGTATTACTATTTCAGAATTCTTCGATACATCCAAATTCAGGGTACAGTTCTCCTTAACCTGTTTCGAACATCGACCAGATGGTGATTGATGGATGTAAGAAATACATGCGAAAAACATGTGGTGACGTCTTAGACAATCTTAAAGGAGACTGCTATCAGGTAATTACGTTTTCTGGATACTGTTTTTAAGTCAACTGACAGTATGATAGTTATGTTACTGATCTGAATTGTGCCTTCCTAAAGCAACTTTAAGAATAATTGGTTAAGAAGAAAAAAGATCATTTTGTAGTGGAGAAACAAATTTTCCCTCCGCCCTTCTAGTTCTTGGTTTAGACTCCTATAATCAAAGACAGATTAACAAGAGAAAAACGAAAGTTTATTAACATGTATATGTGGGAGATACCCAGAGAAAAATCAGTAATTCAGAGGTAGCTTTAGAGTTTAGGCTTAAATGTCATATTAATAGAGAAAGAGGACAAAGTTGTCTTAGGGGAGAGTAAATGACTTAGGAAAGATGAACAGGCCCTTAGAAGCATAGACAGGAGGAGGTAGGATAGTTTGTGACAAAGTTTGTCTGGGTCCACGTGGTGTCAGTCTTCTCTCCTGTGATAAGAGGCAATCTTCCTGGGTTGACTCTGTCTTTAGGCAGATAAAGGCTAGTTCGGAGAAAGCCTCTCCCTAACATTTGCTGTTTTTTAAGTGCCTACAGCTCAAAATAGTCAATATGCCAAAGTGGCATATTTTTAGGTGGCATGTTCTGCTACCTTTCAGTCTCTTTGTGAGCTATACATAGATTTATATTTAGGGCAAATGTGTACATATAATAAGATCTCTAAATTCTCTGAATTTAATAGTATTCATTCATTCTTGTATGAAAGATGTCGTGTACCTTTTTATGACCTGGCAACCATCGTCTTTGATCTCTCTTCCCTGTATAATTTGTCCGTGTTCTGGGTCTTTCAGAGGGAATTCAGGTATTTAATTGGAAAGTGAAGATGATTAAAATGTTTGACGTAGGAACAATTGCTTCTTGCTAAGCAAATTAGTTTCCGTCCTAAATTCTACTGTGCTTACGAGTTGACCAATCACTACAGTTTGTAGGATGCATTTTGTATTGTGTTTCAAGGATGCCTATGTTCGATGTCTATCCCTGCAGCCCTCGTTAGAGCCAGGTAAGCAAGCAAATATGTTTTATTTGCACAGAATCTTGTGTATCTCCAGATGTATAGGCAGTTTAGATGAATGCTTTAATTTGTTGATACGTAATTACTTTACCCATATCCCATCTTCCCTTAATGTATGTGCATCCAAATTTGATTTCATGGTACATGCATGTTAATTTTTTAAGCTGAGAGGAATTATCTCTACATTAAAATGCAGTCGTGATTGTTTTGTGGGCAAAAGGGAAAGAAAGATAAATATTTCACTTGTACTATTCGAAAGTTTCAAAAGGGCCAGGGGGGATTAGGTTCTCCAGAGCATGACAGATTTGTTTCACAATGAGCTAATAGTTACCATTGTTTGCAAATAATGTTTGTACTGTTAGCCAGACCGTCTGCCTCTGGGGTGTTTTTACATTTAATCCTCCCACCTGTACCAAGTGGGTATTATTTCTATTTTATGGACGAAGAAGATTAAGCTCAAAGTTGAAAGGACATTTATTCAAGGTTATACGGTAACTTTAGAGGAATTCACATTCAGATTCCTGGCTCTCTATATGGCTTCTTTATGTAGAATAAGAAAAAATATGTAAACAGAACTCAAGCCTGTAGTACTGTGGAGTTGTGGACTGTTATAATTAAAGACCATTAAGTCGAAAGATTTACAAAAATGGCCTGGGAAACCAGCCTCACTCGAGAGTCCATCTGAAGGCAGAGCACCAAAGGCAGATGGTGACATAGACAGTCGGACATTTTAGGGAAGGGAAAGGTATTTTATTTGAAATGACTTGACTCTTGAGGAAGTTGCTTGCTGGAATGCATCCTTTTTCCCCTGCCTGCTTTCTGGAACAGAACAACCACCAGGGGGAGCCTGGAAAATTCTTCTGAGGCTGAGCATCTTCCCCAAGCTCTAAAAGGGGTAAGGGGTTCTTGGTTTGTGGGGCAGCAGCAGGCAAGCCCCTTAGCCAGTAAAATACTATTACCGTTAAGAAAACAGCAGGTCTTTGCAACTGTTTATCATTTGAAAAACATAATTGTTCCGTTAACCTTTTTAGAAAATAGAAAATGTTCCTAAGCATTCTCTATTCCTTTTATAATGATAGAATAATTTTAGGACTAAAATCATTACGGTAGTACAAAAAGAAAACTAAAGATCAATTTTTATGTACACACAATATATCTAAGTAAAATAGTAAATTCAATCTATCAGTTTATTTAAAGAGTTATATATTACGCACAAGGAGGTTTTAGTACATAAATATCAGGGTATGAATCTTAAAAAATCAACATAATTCATCATACAAATAATTTAAAAGAGAAAATAACACTAATTGATAAAGCATTTGAGAATATTTAATTATTCTTAATGAAAACTCTTCAGGTTAAACAAAATTACAAAAGAAGGGAAACTACCTAAACATATTTGAAACAGAGACCCAAAGATAATATTATATTAAATGGCAGAATACATAAGGCATTTACACGAAAACTAAGAACAAGATGAGGATGCTTATTACCTTTATTCAGGATTGTTTTTGAGTCATTAGCTAATTCAGTAAGGTAAGAAAATAACAGTATAAATATAGAAATTATTTGCAGATGATGTGAATGCTTAGAAAATATAGGAAACTCCTAGAAAGCTAGTTGAATTCATGAGAATTTGGTAAAGTGATTTGATAAAAGCAGACTAAAAATATTTTCACTATGCTAAATGCAAAACCGTTTGAATGGTACTTGGGGGTGGAGGGTAGGCCGGAAATCCTATTCAAAGTAATGACCAATTGTTAAATACCCAAGAACAAGTTTAACAAGAATCGTATGTATTGTGAGACTGATAAGAATCATGTTAAGATTTTATTTGAAAGACAGCAACTGAAGTTTGACTGGATGGAGAGAGATACTGCATTCTCTGATGAAAACCTCAGGACAATGTCTGTTTCTTCCTAATTATAAGTAATTCTAATCAGAATCCCAAGGGAGTTTTTAGAATTAGACCAAATGATTTTGAAGTTCATTTGTAACAAATTTCTAAGAATAGCCAAGAAAAAAATTGTAAATAGTCATAGTGAAGGGAGATTTGCCCTCTTGTTTATTAATTTACTATAAAGCATAGTAATCAAATAGGAAGTATGATGTTGACATAGAAATAGACAGATTAGAGGAATGGCACAGAGACTTGAACACACAAAACTAATATTATGGCCTAAGATATGTCAACTCAACTCAAGAGTCAGGAGGCTTTGGTTAGAAGTAAATAACAAAGATTTATTTATTCAAGAGTCTTAGGATTTGCAAACCAGAAACACAACTAGGCAATATCAGGAACATTCCAAATGGAATAAGGAAAGCTGAAGGTTTTTATAGTAAAAAGTACATTCTTGAGAAGAACCAGTCCTGCGTTCTTAGCCCCTGGATTGGTCCAGGATGGTAATCTTCAGATGTCTGGTGGTCTGGACAGTGGAACAATCTCTTCTTGAGGTCATTCATATGTTCATCTCGAGGGTGTTATGTAGGTCTAGGCGTTGACGTACAGCCAGTGGATGTGGATCCAGGCGTTGATGCAGGACCGGAAAGTTCAGAAGTTTAAGTTCCCAGGCTAGTTAAGGCAAGAAGAGAATTGTTTCTTCATGCCTTAGCTAGCCTACTTTATTTTAATAATTGAACAGTTTGACCATGGTGACTCCATTTTATTTCTTCACTCTATTCCTTCACTCTATCACTCATTTCACTTGGGAAAAACAAATTCAGTTAATAATTGATGCTAGTATAATGGGCCGTCCGTCTGCATGAGAACAAAGTTAACTAACCCTAAAAGCCATAGAAGAATTAATTTCAGATGGTTTAAGCTCTAAATACAAAAACTAATACATTTAGGAAAATTTAAGAGTTGAGGAACCTTTTAAAGAAAGAACAAGAAACTCTGAAACTGTAAGGACAACATAATACCATAAAGCCAAAAGGCAGACTGGAAAATTACTGCTAACAAACATGACAGGGAGTTAATCTCTTTAATGATACAAAGAGTCCCTGCGACTTAAATTTAAAAATTAAAAAAGGTGTAAAGGATATGAACTTGTACTTCTCAGAAGATGAAAGCCAAATAACTTAGGAGAAGATGATCACCCTTGTCGGTGTCCCAGGAAGTTCATGTGAAAACATTAGTAAGGGACTTGACAAAATATAAGACAGATGGCGTACAGTGCTGGGAAGGATGCAAGGAAACAGTTCCTTACGTACATTACTGGTTGCAGCATGAGTTGCCATCAAAACTAAAAAACACATGCCTTTTGTTTAGACAACCCAATGTTTGAGCGCCCAGCCCACAGACACAAAGGCTCTATTTGTAGGGGCCAGGGCATGAAGATGATAATAAGAATAGAACATTTTTAGCGGAATGGTATAGTTTTTAAAAAAAATATCTTTACCTGGAGTGGTGTTAGTTAAATATTTTCAAGCACAGAATGTTCCCGGTGCGTGATCCCAGGTTTACAAAAGAGAACAAGCACTTGCATATATTTGTGGGTGAGTGTTTTTAGGAGCCTATATGAGCATAGCGGGGAAAAAATCTGATCACATCAAATGGAATTGATAAATAGGTTGAAGGCAGCTGGGGTGTTACTGCCTTCTATATCTTTTCATGACATATTAAGTGAAACAAATTATAAAGCAGGATGGTAAGATTCAGTTTCTTAAATTGTGACTTTGAAGCTATACATAGGAACATTCATAGGAGAAAATCTGGAATAGATTATTTTAGAGAATTGTGGCAAACTTGATTTCTCATTCGTTACATGTGAAATTTTTATTAAATTTATTGGGGTGACATTGGTTAATAAAATTATAGCTTTCAAGTGTACAGTTTAATAATACATCATGTATATTGCATTGTGTGCTCAGTGAAATCTGAAATTTTTTTTACATGAACATGTACTCTTTAACTAGAAAAAGACAAGGTGAATAACTCCTGCCTAGTTCAGGATGTCGTCTAGAACCAGATGGGTCCCCAGCGTATAGCTTCAATACTTGAAAGATAAGGCAAAGCAAACCCCACATTCAGTTCTTGAATTTACTGTGAAGGATCTGTGTGAGAATTCCAGCTCTAACTGTGGTACTCCCTCCCCTCCTTGGCGACTCTGATTGTGAGAGCTGGTGTTTGTTACATGGCTTTATTATTGGCAGTACCAGTACCAGTACTCATAGTATTAGAGGATATTGAAAAAACCATCGGTTAAGATTTTGAAGTAGGATGCGAAAAGACATCAGTAGGCAATGAAATCATTCAGTACTTCATGTAAAAGAAAAACTAAAAATAGAAGAAAATACAGCTAGTAGGAGAGGCAATGTAGATTAGGGTTAAAAACATGAACCTGACTTTCAGATACCTCTAGGTGTACTTCTTGGCTCCGTTTCTTACTGGATGTCTTCGGCAAACTAATCTCTCAAATTGGTTTATCCGTTTTGTAGAATGGGGCTAATAATAGCACCTATAGAATTTGGTTTAAATGAGAAAGCATATAAAGCATATGTACTAAGCCCTGAATTTTAGTCCTTACGGGCATGGGTGGAAGTCATTTTTGTTTGTGTGTCAGGTGCTATGGATCTCAGCCCCAGCTTGCATTTTTCCCCTTCCTTAACAAGTGTTTAACTACTTCCACATGTGTTGGCTCACATGCATCTATTCCTGTTCTCTCTGGAAGGTCCTAATAGAAGACTGTATTCCAGTACTGAAGAGGTACGCCAAAGAAGGGAGAGAATTTGATTATGTGATTAATGATTTGACAGCCGTTCCAATCTCCACATCTCCAGAAGAAGGTAGTTTTTGTTTTGTTTTTAACCAAAATAATATTCATGGAAATGTTTTTCTTGGCATCATATGAGTATGAAAGAATCTTAGAGATTGTCTAGTTAAGTTCCTTCATTTTTTTAAAGGTAGTTAAGCTGAGGCTCACAGTGGAAAGATGGCTAGATTTGGCTTTGGTCAAATCCTGTTCTGCCACTAAATGAGCAAAAAACTCAGTCATTTGAAACAAAGAAAAAGATTCATAATCCTATCATCAAGACGACAGCTCGACTGATTATTTATAATACATGATTTTTAAGCTGCAATGAGACAAACTGGTGACCTGTCTAAGCAAAACCAGAGACAATTCCCTGTCTCAGAACACACACTCGAAATCACTGCTGGGTTGGGATTGCAGTGTTAAGGATTTTTCTGTAACCTTGTGTTCCTGCTGAGTTTGCAGACTCAGTCCCTACCTGATGACTTTTGCAATTTCTCTCTCGGGATATTGCTGCTTTCCCCCTTACTTACAGCTGTCATCTTGCATATTTCAACCCCTGCCTTTGTGTAGAATCTTTATTGGTGTTGTGAGAGCAGTGCTAAGTACATGCACATTTGCTTTTGACCTTGCTTGTGCACATATGTGAAAGACACCCAGTTTGTGACAATACAGTATCATTTACGAATAAGCTCTTGAGTATCGGGACTTACGTTCATGGCTCTTTATGTTTTCTTTTGTTGTCATTTAGTCTTAATGTGAGTGACTGTAGCTGTTGTTTCTGATGCATGCAATTCCATGTTTATAAAACTTAAAATTTCTTCAACATCCAGATTCCACCTGGGAGTTTCTGAGACTGATTCTTGACCTCTCCATGAAAGTGCTGAAACAGGATGGGAAATATTTTACACAGGTAGGCTCATTACCCGTTTTTTATGACCTCCCAAACTCTCAATAAGAATATTCTGTTTTGACATTTGAATGCATGTTCTTGACATTTATGACTGTGGAGGCTGGAAGAGCATAATTGGATTGTTTTTCGAAGCAGTAAGTTTATAAATAACTGACCCAGCATCTGCTGGGAATTAATCGGTTCTGTTGTGTCCTGTTACCTTAATGTCCCCCACCTATCAAACTTGGGCTTTGGCTGTAGTATGAGCTGATGCCACCAGATGGAGACACAGATTGTGATTTTTGCCCCTTATCTTCTAGGAGATTCTTAATTGAAAAGCCAAAGTAAATTTCCTACACTGCTTGGGCTATAGTATGAACTCCTGCCAGCAGATGGAAGAAAACTGTGCTATTTTTCTCATTCCCTTGGAGATTCTTAATTTAAAGTTTGAAGTTCATATTTCTTGATATATATAAAAACATATGTAACGGAGTAAAGTCCTTAACAAAATTTTGAAACTGACAGCAAAAGCAGCTAATGGACGATCCAGTCTCTTTCCTTGGTACAGAAATCTTTTGATTCATAACCAGAAAATAAGCACTTAACTTAGGTAGTAGCGCACTCCGGTCCTTGTAATTCTTCAGTGTGTTCAGGAGTACCTCTCCACTCCACCTCATCCCCTTTAAAAAGCGTTAATATGTTTAAATATCAAGAACTAGTAGAGAAGTCTTAACTTTATTCTCCTGAGGAGGCACTTTCAAGCAGACCCTGGACAGTGTATAAGATCTGAGATTAATAGCTAAAAACAACTTAGCAATTCTGAGGCACCTTGAATTAGGCTCCACCCCATCCTGTTTCCTTCTCCTCCCCCTGCATGTAAGATCCTTCCTCCCCCCACCCGCGCCCGCTCCCTCCACGATGTGGTGATTAATCATAGATATTGTACTTGGTGAGAGTAGTGGGAAGCTTCAAGGGAACAGACAGCCGTCTATGGATTTTTTTCCCTGATGTTTAGAAATGATCTTTTTTTTTTTTTTACACATTTTTAGACTTGACTCTTTAAGGCAGGGGTCTGCAAACTATGGGCCAAATCTTGCCTACTGCTTGTTTTCGTAAAGGTTTCTTGGCACACAGCTACCTCCATTCATTATGTAGTCTCTATGACTGCTTTCTCGCTACAGGGGTGGCAGTGAAGAGTTGTGATGGAGATTGTATGAGCTGCAAAGCTTAAAATATTTTCTGTGTGGCCCTTTTCAGAAGAAGTTTGCTGACCCTTGCTTTCCAGGAAATCTACAATGAAACCTGCTGAAAGTTGACTTATTCTTGTAAAAGCAACCCACATTCAGTGAGTTGAGTTTTTTCATGAGTGGATATTTCTCAAGCAGAAAATACCTATAGAATTTGGTTCTTTTCATGTTTCTGCAAATAGAAGGAAATCTCATGAAACTTCAGTTGAGGGAGAACACGAGGCTCTGGGGTCTTTAACCAAAAGAAAACAATTTGGATCCGTTGCAAACCAGTCAGTTCGTACTGCACCACAGGTGGAGTTAGGAAGAAAGTGTGACTATTTTCTCTCATTGTGGACTGGTAGACTGCCTTCTTGGAGAGCTGTTACCTCAGTATGGAAGATTAATAGAAACGGTTGCTTAACAGATCACTGCAACCCATTCGTTAAATATTAACGATCCAGGCCTTTGCCAACTGGCTTTTACCAAAAAACACATTACAAGCCCAGGGCTGTGCGGGTTTCCAAGAATAGTGCAAAATATGTATTAGGATATGTTTCCTGTCCCTGCATTCATTACAGTTGGGTGATCTCATTGTCATACCTGGAATCACGTACCTTCAGTAGTTGAATGTGTGGCGTCACCTGGTGAGATTCATACGGACTAGGGGGACAAAGGCCTTTGAAAAAGCAGTCATCGAGTCAAGAGCACAGGGTGGTTTGATTCAGAATGTACTGATGTCGTTGCCACAGTGTAATATCTCCTTAAACTGCCATGCGATAAGTGCAGAAAATAACCTTGATTCACACTCACCTCCCTTCCCCAAGTTAGTCACTTAGAACCGGAGTAAGATTAAAAATGGCCTGTTACGAGGTGATTGACAAAAGCTGAATGTTCCTGACTAAAATGGTTTGTGTTACCGTAGCGAGCTTATGATGTCACTAGTGTCACTGTGGCTATTTGAAGACTGCCTTGTCACTGTGCCACAAAGCTGGGGAAAGCATCGTGGGGTGGCCGGGGGAACGTGAATCTGAATCTGAGGCGGAATCGCTTTCATGGGACTAGGAGGCAGGTCCAAAACTTGACCTCCTTCGCTTCTCTCCTCCACTCCCTATTCAAACTAGGTCATTTGATACACATAAAGATATATATGTGACATTCATGTAAATTATGATGCAAAAGATTAGCAAACCTGTGACTTTCCCCAACTTGAGAATTGGACATTACCAGTAAGTACCTTGACACATTTGCCTTCCTCCGAAATCCGTGCCCACCTTCTAGAACTAACCCATCTTAAGTGGTGGTGTTTTTTTTTCCTATTATTCTGTGCTGTTCTTTATAGATGTTTCACACATGTGTGATTTAGTAAATCATTATTATGTTTAGTTCCGCTAGCTTTTGAACTTGATAAAAATACTTTCATTAAGGATGTATTCTTCTGGACCTGTTTTTGACATTACAGAAGCAATACATGCCATTAAGTTTAAAAGACAGAAACAATACAGAAATCTAAAGTAAAAAATCAAGTGTCACTTACCTATACCTAACATGGGTAAAGAACTTTCTAGAACCGAAGTTGCCAAATTGGATTTACTCCCCCTCCCCGCCCCCATTATTCCCTTTCTCTCATCCTTGGTAGATGCTTAATTCTTTGCTATTAGATTTTTGTTCTGCATTTCCCATTTCTCTTAAGAAAAAAAAAATGTAGTTCCATTTAAATACGCAGGAAAGCGAAATGTATCACGTTACTTTTTTGGGGGTAGGTCTCTATTTGTGGTATGTTTTTTTTTTCTTTTTTTAAACTGCTTTTTGACAATGTTGAGGAAGAACAAATTGAAAGTATCCTATTTCTTGACCACATTCTCTGTCAGGAGGTCCTCCCATATACCCTCCATAAAGAGAGAGCGTGGTGTCAGTTTTCATATGGCAAGAGAAACCGTTGAACTGTGCACCTCGGTGGCATTTCCATTCTATACCTTCACCAGTGGCACTGTGCTCTAAAAACAGCCAGGCAGTGTTTTCTATTTGTGAGTCTTAAATTATACATGTGGTGTTTATATGCTCTCATGGTGAACTTGATGTCGAAATCAAATTATATGCTGGCAAAGAGCACTCTGGCCAGATCCCGCTGCAGGACCCTAGATGATGGGTTACTAAACAGACTGGCCCTGAATCATGACGTCATGCAAAGCAAATGTGCTAAAACCACCAAGGCCAGCTCTCAGAATAGTTCTGTCTACCCGCTTGCCTGTGGCTGGCTGGCTGGTTGGTTGGTTTTGAAATGCCGCCCTCAAAAATGCTTACATCACAGGCTGCCTTTATTTGTAAATAATTTTCATCTTACATTATCTTTGGCTTTTGTGAGACAAATTTATAGTGAAGTTCTTATGAAGGAATGGAATCAGCTCATATATTCACTTAGGCTTCCAAATGCCAGCTTCAGAGGTGAAAAGGAAATCGGTGGTATTAAATGCCCATCTTGTTTTCTAAATCTTATGCAAGTGCTTGGGGAGGGGGAAACTGTACTAAAATGATAGACCCTACCCCAGACCTACTGAATGAAAACCTGCATTTTAGCAAGATCAGCTATGATTCATATGGACGTTAAAGATCGAGAACCACTGCTACTGAACCAGACAGATGCTGTATCCATCAGCAGCTCTACTGTGTCTTGGCCGGCATCTGATTCTCTTCACCTTTTTTTTTTTCTTTATAGTAACAGAGTGGCCACTGTAGCTCCAAATGTTGGTTACGGCTAGGTTATAGGCTTAAAGAAAGTTGAAGGGGTGGGTCACTGTGTTTATCCTTGATTGTCCAGAATAAAAAACTTTCCCAGTAGTCCCCAGCACACTTCTGTATAACACTGACCAGCGCTAGCTCCTGGAGAGGCTGAAAAAGTTGGGGCAAGAAAGAGAAAGTGTAGAACAATGAAGTCAAAAGAAAATATTCGATAAGGAGTGGAACCGGGCAATATCCTTAGTGTATATATGCTGAATAGACTTGTTCTCTTAGGCCTTAAGTCAGATTTGGGGGAAAGCATGGGGGGGGTGTGAATATAGTTTTCTGTGCCAACATCTTAGACTCTTATGAGGGTCGTAGTTTAAGCCATTCTAGAAATTGACAACATTGTCTTTTTGATACTTCATTCTCAACACAGTGGTGACAACTAGGAAACTTATTTCTAATGGGTTATGTGTATGAATCTTTGCTAATTGCATGGTGTTGATACAATGGCTCTGTCACTAATGAGAAATTGGTCTCACTGCTTTCTGTTGCTTCATACTCTAATCATTTGAAATGGCTTGGAAAATGAGGTAGAAGGATAATGGGCTAATGGATCTATAAATAGAACTCAATGTAATTTGTAGAAGTACAGAAGCCTTATCTCATTTTCTAAGGCGAACTTTTATCTAAAGCTGGAATTGTTATTGTTAGTTAGCGACCTTCAAATGAGGGGGACCCTCAGTAGGACTCAAGAATCCCGTTATTTGCTTTTCTCTCTAATTTAGGGGAACTGTGTCAATTTGACGGAAGCCCTATCACTCTATGAAGAACAGCTCGGGCGCCTCTATTGTCCTGTGGAATTCTCAAAGGAGATCATCTGCGTCCCTTCGTACTTGGAATTGTATCCTTTGGCCATATCATCGCGTTGCCAGATCAGAACACCCAAGTCAGTCCCGTGCCAGTTTAACATTTTAAATAAATAGGATTAGCTCTGTAGTATAAAAGGCCCTACTTTTCAAACTTGGCCGCACATTGAATCCCCTGGGAGCTTTAAAACAATACTGACTTCTGGGTCCCACCCTCAGAGTTTCTAGGGTGTGATCTGCCACAGCCCTCCAGCTGGTTTTAATGTTCAGGCACCACTGGTTCTCACAAAGGTCCCCAGACCCGCAGCATCTTCTGGGAACTAGATAGACATGCAAATTCTCAAGCCCAGCCCTGGCCTGCTGCCCAATGAGAAACACTGGTGGTGGCACCCAGTGACCTGCCTTCAGCCCTCCATGGGATTAACATGCACCTCAAACCTTTCAGAAGTCCTAGTCTAGAAGACCACCTCAGCTGTAGCAGGCAAAAAGACTAAAGACATGTGTTCAACTTTTATATTAAGATTATCTTACTTTAATAGTTCTGTACTGTACTCGATTCTGATTTGCAGTAGAAATAGAGAGCTAAAAACAGTGCTGGGGATCTCAAAGTTAATGGTGTTCTCCGTTAGTTCTACTTAGTGAAGTTAGCCCAGAGAAATAACACAAGAATCTGGAGAAAAAACAGAGCATCGACATTGGAAATTTATAACGCGTTTCCTCCTAAAAGGCAGACTGTAGTCTGCAGACAAAAACTTCCTTACTTGAGGCAGCAGAGTTTCCTGTGACTGCTGCTGGCCTGCGTGAGGCCCTGACGTGCAAGGCTGGGCAGGCTTGCAGCCATCAGAACCCCCCCAGCCCTCCCTGGGATGAATTGAGTACTGTGTGCTTGCTTGCTGGCCATGTTCTTCCGTGGCCTGTGGAGAGCTTTGACGCCCCACCCCCAACAGTCCACTTTCATCAAGGTGTTCCTCTCAGAGCATTTTTTACTGTCAAGTTGGTGTTTATCTTTGAAAAACTTTTAGAAATCAGTTGATAACATTTGGAAAAAAAGCCTCCACCTTCTGGCTCCCCTCCAGCTCTCTTCCTCCCTTCCACCTTTCTCATATTATTTCCCTAAAACATCTTAGAGATGTTGGAAGCAGTAGTGTTATCTGAGAGAAGATGTGCGAGCCTTTAGCCTTTTCTGTGCGTATCCCCCTCCCCAATGTCACAAGTGGTGAGTTTCTAGGCTGCAAAATGGCCTTATTTAAGAGGCCTTCATTCTCATGACCACAGTGCTCTAAGCTATGAAACATCCATTTTCCAATTTGTAGGCCAGCAAACAAATTTGAAGTGATGCCTGTTCTTCCTTGAATTACCTGCTTTCATTCCTTGACTTCCCTGTCCAGGTGGGTATTTTACACTGTTTGGAAGAAAGCTAAACCTTGAAGATCGATGTCCCCTAATCATCTGTGCTGGAAAAAGCCTTCCTGACCTCCATACACGAAATCAAAACAAGTCAGGCAATTGATTATGAGTTCCTTCAAGTTTTCTTTTTAATTATTTTTAATTTAAAAAATCAAATGGAAAATGTATATTTTGATGAACTAGGGTGTTATTTTTTTTTGAAAGTCAGCTGAAGGATGATTAGATAGCATAGCAAAGGCTGCTAAATGCACTGAACCCCTAGAATGTGATTTTTGTTACCTTTTTTTCCTATGTGGGCTTTTTGGGTTTCGTTTTGGTAGACGTCGAATTTGGTCATTTGGAGGAATGAAGATCATTGTTTTGTTCTGCAGGAAGTTCTTGACGGTGTTTCTTTCCCCCAAAAATTGATTGACTTAGATATTAAAATTTGGTGTTTATGAGAAAGTTAAACGAATTAGCAATGCCTTGATTAAAATTACGAATGAGAAATTTCTTGTGTCCGTTTTTTTTATTTCAGTTAGGTCCCTTCTTTCTCACTTCCGTTGGCACAGAACAAAGGTGTCTCTTGGTATTTTTTTAGTTCTGTTATATCACTCTGCCATTTATCTCTTTGTAATAGGATGGCCTGAGGGCCTGTTTTGAACAGTAGTAATGACTTCCATTTACCATTGTGGTAAATGATACACAGCCTATTACATTCCCCAGTTCTTCATTATAAAATTGACCTGAGGATAGGAAAAGATTTGGCCTTACTATAAAGTTGAAAGTCAAAAGCTTATTTCTAGTCCCACTACTTACCAGTGTATTAAATGGTGGAAATAAAGATCATTTTGGATTGCTGCTGTGAAGCTTTGAGAGAATATTTTCGAATGCACAGATAGGTGACAGTTTGTGGAGAGGACTGCAACCAGAGCGACGTAAACACACCTGAGGAAGTGTATGTAACTACCGGCTTGGCAATGTATTCGTGGGGAACAATCCACATCTAAGGTGAGGCTGTATTGACGTGGATTGTTAGACATCACTGAGTCAGTCTGTTTTTATAAAAGGTTTATGCTTTATCAATGGAAAGAGTTCATTTATGCTGAGTTCACAGTAAGCAAAGCATTAAAAATGAAATATTCAGTGTCTGTTTTGCGATGGAGTTACTGTCAAGCCAGAACATTCTTCCTCCCAAAATACGTTCATGGTACCTGACATATTCTTAAAAAATGAGTGTATGCCTACTAATTTTTATTAGATTAGCATGGGAGAAAAAACAACATAATAAGAGGAGTTAGAGTCATGTTGGAACTAGACTGGTTTTCAGCAAATATTCTTGTGCATAAAATTTAGAAATGACATTGGTAGACATTAAGAATCCTACGCACCCCTCTAATGATTCTATAATGCTGTGAAAGGCTCTGTAAACTAAGATTAAAAATGATGGCACTATTATAATTAGAGTACTGTTTTGGGTTAACAGAATTGGATTTTTTTTCCATTTTAGAAAAGAAACCAAGGATATCTGGTGTCTGGGTATGTTTACTAATATGTGGGCATGAAGACTAGCTTGAGGCCTAGGCTCAGTCCACTGGTGAATCTGATGACACACGGGTCTTGCCAGGAGCCCAGAGTTACAAATGAAGGTGGGTCAGGTTGTGCCAGACCAGGGAAGATGCATCCCAGAGAATAAGGAATGTGGTATTGGAAGAAAGGAAAGGAAATCAATATTCTTTTATTTTGGGTGATAATGGTAAGTTCTGACCCTACTCACTTCTTCATACTGGAGAAAGGATGATGCCTGACTTTATTTTTGAACATCTTTGTAATTGTTTTAAAAGAAAGGCATGCAAATGCTGAACTCAACTAAAATCCTCTATGCTGCATTTTTCAGGAAATGTTATAAGATCTAAGCACTTTTTTTTTTTTTTTTTTTACTTTAACGGCTGTAGTGTTATAGTGTTATGGTCTCATTTGTAATCTAAAATAGAATACTGTAGTATCATATAGCCACTTTTTAATTAGACAAGACAAATATGGCTGTAGTTTAAATTTTATCCAACATCAACAGATGTCAAAAATCGGTTTATTTTTTAAAACGCTGCTTTTTCCTGAAAAATGTGCTACTATTCCCCGTGCAGTCGAGTGGTCCCCTCCTTGCTAGCATTAGCTATTGCCGACATAATAATTTGCGTTTATCTCGATAAATTGATAAATTTCATTCTGTCCCCATGACCTGTGGGACAGGGCTAAGGAAGTGCGTGTGATGTTAATATATCATTGGGTCTGCATTCGAGGCTCTAGAGAGCATTGCAGCTCAAAGTGAAGTCTTTAACCAATTCTTGTTTTCTAAGCACTTTGTTTATTACTTCAGTTGAACCTTTTAGTCCCTGGCAAGGCTTTCTCGGCGAAGGAAGCAGTTCGTTGATTGATACTGTAGCTCAAGCTCCTTACCTAGTCTTAGAACAGCATTTTGCCATTGGGTGACATTATTTGAAAGGAGCTGCAATGTGGCCTCGAGGAAACACTTAACCTTCTATCACTTTGTTGCTGAGTGTCTTTTTATACCAAATAATCTTTTTACGTGGCTGTGCTTTGGGTTAATAAACCACTTTAATTTACATTATCTCGATCAACCTTAAAATAGCTTTGTGAATTGGATGTTAATATCGCTGCATAGGCCAGCAGTCCAAATTCGAAATGTGCCTGGGGTCCCCTGCTAGTAACCATTTGAATCTAGGTTCCGGCATTCATTCGGAATTTGCTATCTGAAAGCCAATATCAGGTCTCACCGTTTTTTTGTACCTTGGACTCCTTTGGCAGCCTGGTGAAACCTGCGAGCCCCTCCTCAGAAACATGTTTAACGCAGAAAGTAGAAAAATTACAAGGAAACAAGTTACGTTGTTTCTCAGAAATTTATAATTTAATATTTGTGTTTTAATAACTTATACAGCTCGATCTAGTGTTGGATTGAATACTATAATTCTGAATAGCAACGAGCACAAATATAAGATCTGCAGCAATGAAATGTGATAAGAATGCATCCAACTTATTGACAGAGGCGTAGGTACTGCCGGTGCTAACATGGTTTGCCATCTACTTTCATGCTTAAAGGAAATGCAGAATTTCAGAGGTTAATGAAAATGAAGATAGAAATGTTTTCCCATCCAAGTTTAGACACAAAGAGTTCTGTCCATAGGCCCCAGGTTAAGAAGCCATGGCCCAGTTTTTGCTTTCATTGTATTTAGGTGCTAGGGAAGGGTAGCTGAGTCCTTCCAGCCTACTGTCAGAACTTCAAATCAATACTGGCAGATCAGTTCTCTTCGGCCAGAACCATTTAAAATCTCAATTACCTAGTGCAGTCATCCTACTGATTTCTGCTTTACTCGTTATTTCAAAAATGAGAAATAGAACATGGGCAAGAAATAGCCCAGTGCTTTTGGAAAGCTATTTGAATACTCTTGGATGTGATTTCCCTGTGAAATCAGATGATAAATGTGACTGGACAGGTATGCTTATCTCCTGTATCTGGGGGTCCTAGAGGCACCCTGGCCAGCTTATTAATGCAGATGGTGTCCCCAGACAACAATCAACCACATGGTGGTCATTTCAGTGAGCAATTCCTTTATGATGAAGCTTTAGGGATCAGGCCCCTCTCTCTGCAACTTCGCACAGGAATGTAAGATGAGTACGGGGCTCTCCTGGGTAAAGCAAGCTGAACAAGTCTATGTATTTTCACAGAATCACTCCAATATCTGGAGAAGGGGTATTGGTAGTTGCCCCACCCCATACCCTAGAGATGAAAACCCAGGATTGTTTGTCTAATGCTTTGCACATGCAGTGGGCACATAGGTTAAAGTGTAGTATAAAGGCAATTCCTTAGAATTATATTTTCCAAGTGGAACATGGAAGAAACAGCCTGGTATGGAAAAATTACATGGGTTTGGGCGTGTTCTAGAAGAAACAGTCTGTGATGATGAAGGGTACGTCCCTGTGTCTTCATGCATCGAAAGGAGCAGGACTGTCCACCCTGCACCCCAGCAAGGTGTGGCCCCACTCGGAGAAGGTGCTGTGTTGGTGAAAGGCGTCCTCTTCACCAGGGCGTGCGTAGTTTGGGTTCCTTCTTGGTCCCCCTAAGGGTCGAGGAGGGGCAGAAACTCGGGAAGGTGTATGGCAATCAGACTGGAAAACCAGAACGAAGTGTAGGATCTGCAGCCATTGTGGTGTTGGCCATTTCTGTGCATCTTTTCCTTCCTGTTCGTGCTCCACTGTCTACATCACTCTTGTAAGTCTCTGTCCTTGGCGATGCCCCCCGCCCCTCATTGGGTGGTATTATTGCACCAGGCCTCCACTTTGGGCCGGGCCAGTTGACAGGACCATGGCTCAGGTTCCTGCATCAGTCTGTGCAGGCCAGGCAGCAAGGTCACTGATCTTGTCTGCTTGAGGAACATGATAGCAAGAGATTCATCCTGGCTGCTTGTGCCTACTTTGACCCTGGCCCTTGGCTCCAACTGGATGATTCCAGGAGGCTTTGTGCGCTAAAATAATGAAGCACAGTAATGAATTGTAAACCATCGGGAAAAAATGAAGATCACAAGGATGTGTAGAAAACAAATATACAAATAAATGGGGAACACAAATACATACACAAGGTGCTTACCACAGGATGCTGAGTACCAACTAGTTAAGGAGTAGAAGGGCTGGAGTTGAAAAAGTAACATTTTGTGGTCATCACAGTGAAGACTGAATCAGGCAAGAATCACCCACTGATGAAAAATCTTGGGAAATTTTGACATGGAACATATTAATGTGGCTTTAAATCTCCCACAGATTGCTTATTAGTTGCGTTATCAGTTTCCTACTGCCGCTCAAATTGCCGCAAACGGTTCCTTAAAATAACACGAATTTATTCTCTTAGAGTTGTGGAGGTTAGATGAGTGAAATGAGTCTTACAGGGCTCTCTATTCAAGGTGTCTGCAGAAATGGTTCCTTTTGCAGGCTCTAGGGCAGGGGTCACCAACCCCTGTTAGGAACCTGGCCGCGCAACAGGAGGTGAGCGATGGCCGAGTGAACGAAGCTTCATTTATATCTGCAGTCGCATCACCACCTCAGCTCCACTTCAGATCATCAGGCATTAGATTCTCATAGGAGCTCCGGTCCCTGGTGCCACAAATGTTGCGGACTGCTCCTCTAGGAGAGAATCCATTTCCTGCCTTTTCTAGGTTCTAGAGGCTGCTAGCATTCTTTGGCTCTTCCCCTCTTCAGTCTCAAAAGCCGGCAGCAGCATAGCATCTTCAAATCTCAATGCCTCTTTTGTCACATTGCCTTCTCTTTTGACTCCTACCGCATCCCTGTTGGAAGGCCCTCTGGGAATTACACTGGGCCTACCTGGATGATCCACGATAATCTTCCCTATTCAAGATTCTTATCCACAGCCTTCAAAGTCCCTTTTGCGATGTAAGGTAGCCTATAGGGTTCTGGGATTATGGTGTGGACATCCTCAGGGTGGTTATTTAGCCTACCACCCACTGCAAGAGCAAAAAGTAACTTTACAGTGGAGAAATTGAACAGCACCTTGACCAGGTGATAAAAATCAACGCAGTGGATGGACATCCTGTGACTCCACTAGCATTTGGCTAAGAATGCCTAACTCACATCTAATCATGAGGAAACATTAGACCCCAAATGAGAAACATTCAATCAAGAAAAAAGGCCTGTGTTCTTTAAATATATTAATGTCAAAAAAAGGCAAAAAGCTGTGAAAATGTTTCCAGGTTGAAGGATGCTAGAGAGTCATGGCAATTAAATGTGGTACCTGAACCTACACTGGACCCTGTGTTGAGGGAAAAATACTGTAAAGGGCATTATTTTGTCAATTGACAAATTGTAATGAATGGTAGTTTTAATACAAGTATCAGTATTAAATTTACTGAGGTTCTTATTGCAACTTTAAGTTTGAAATTATCTCCAAGTAAAACATTAAACGTTAAAAATAAGGGAGGGATGCTCTTCGCACAATTGGCCTCCTTTCTGCCTGAGAGATATGATAGCAAGAATTTTGGACACAGATTCAAAAACCTAAGAGGAAAAAGGCTCAAGGGACCTGCATAGCACCCAAATAAGCATATGCTGCTTTTAAGATCTAGCACAGGTGGCAGTAAAATGCGTTCATGAGGCAGCTGAAGTTCTAGTGGCTAAATCGTGTCTTTGAGGCTGACTGTCTACTACACAGAAGAAACCAGTCGTGCGAGAGCTCCTGCAGGAGATCATGGAGGCCGGGTGAGTGGGGCTCTGCCCAGGATGTCTGTTGCGGTACAAATAAAGAGAGATGCCGGCAAGAGTGAGAAGATGGTGCGGGAGTTGGCTTGCGTTCTTGTGAGTCCTGCTGGCTCAGAGACAAAGGGCCTCAGGCAAAGATCTTGCTTCAAAGCCCCCATTTTTTCTATGCTGTTAGATGTTTGTTCCTGAGCTTCTGCTAAAACACTGCAGGGCATGAGGGGCTTCCTTTTTTTTTTTTTTTTTCTTCTTTCTCCATGTATGTGGCAGAAGAGGAATGGAGAGCCAGAGTGGATCAGAAGCCTTTATTATTTTTTTTTTACTTAAAGCAAAGAGCCCCATATTGTAATATTTTAAATTTGAGAATAGAATCACATTTAAAAGTTATTCGATTAGTTTTTATGAGAACACTGGCTGAGGACTTTCAAAGATTCAGCTGGAACAGCAGTTGCCCTGCTATTTAGAAATAGGAATATTCTAAATATCCAAATAGGGAAAAGCTAAGGCAGTGCCTCTCAAACTTGAGTGCCCGTAGTGATTACCCGAGGATCTTAAAATACAATCTGATTCAGTAGGTGGGCGGCAGGGCCCAGGAATCTACGTTTCTCACAGTCTGATCAGCCGACGTTGATGCTGCCAGTCTGTGGACCACGCCTTGAGTAGGAATGAGCTAAAGTGCCGGTAAATGAAAAATCAGATGGGTGACATTGCAGAAAAATGCAGAAATCTGTTGCTTGAAATGCTGAAATGAAATGTTTTAAATATCAACTTCTTGTTATAAGAAGCTTCAAAAGCAATAGTCGTTGCCATAGTAATTGCTAAAATGAATTCTCATTTGATTTCCAAGGGTTTGAAATGTTAGGGATTTTGTTAAAAAGGTAATTGGATAAATCGTTAATCTGGGGCTCATTTTTTAACCTCCCAGTACTCCCCAAAAGGCATGAATACCCCCAGCATTTGAAATATGACAAAACTGATGATGGACGGAGGCCAGTTAGTGGAGACTTTGAAGCAATGAGCAGTGCAGAAATTTTCAAGTCCTCCCTGCAATTCGGAAAGGATATGCAGTTGACTTGCCAGCTAGAAGGTTCTAAACATAAGGATAAGGGATTATACTTTTTATTCAACTAAACATGCAACTTACTGGGGCCTGGATTGTGCTTCGATTTCACGGGTTTAGGTGAGTTTGTTTCTGTGGAGAGTAAAACCAGAACAAATTTCGATTTGTGCTTGGGTCTTTTTCAGATTTATTCAAAATACAAGGAATAATAAGGAAAGGATTAGAGGGTACATGATTCAGTTCTGACATTGTACTGGAATAGCTTTCAGAAGCACTTTTGGGGCACCTTTGCTGCAGCCACTGGAGGGGGTCATAGAAGACAGTGGGATATATTCAGAGCACTGTGCAGAGGAAAGAGCATGTGGGCAGCCTCTTAAGCAAAAAAAAAAAAAAAAAAAAAAAGCATTAAACTCCAGCCCAGCCCAAAGCAACAGGGCAGGCAATATGAGGGCTGCTGGAAATAGAAGTGTGAGGGAGTAAATGTAGACTTCTTAAGGTGAAGGCTATAAATAAAGCACACGTGTTTTAGTTAAGGGATGGGTAGAGATGGAGGTGATATACTCCAAGTACTTTGTAAAACAGCAAGCATTTAGAAGACAGCAAAAGCTAGTACCATTTATGCCTGCTACAGCTATGTAAAAAGATAAAACTTAGATTTTCCATTAACCAAACGGCCATTCAGGTCCTTCCAGTTTTATTTCTCCCTCACCACAAAGACATCTGGGAAGATGTTATGGTCGAATTGTGTACCCCCCCCCACACACACACCCCAAGTGTTGAAATCCTGCCCCCAGTGTTTGTGACTTTATTTGGAAATAGGGTCTCTGCAGATGATCAAGTTAAGATGAGGTCATTAGGGTGGGTTATTATCCTATGTAACTGGTGTCCTTATGAAAAGGAAAACTTGGGACCCAGAAACGTTCATGATGTGAAGACATGGGGAACACCATCCTACAAGCCAAGGGATGCTCGAGGGGAAAGGCCTGAAACAGATCCTCACAGCTCTCAGAAGGAACTGACACTGTTGACGCCTTGATCTTGGACCCCTAGCCTTCAGAACTGTGAGACAATAATTTTCTGTTTAAGCCACCCAGTTCGTGGTGCTTTGTTACAGCAGCCCCAGGAAACCAATACAGATGGTCTTCAAAATAGACAGATGGAGGAGGTTTATCTGTTAGCTATTATTGCAATAATATTGCATAACAAGCAAACCCGAAATTTCAATAGCATATAGCAACAAGTGTT
>NW_011889120.1:469408-492295 GCF_000151845.1 Pteropus vampyrus
GTCTGGAGGCTGGAAGTTGAAGATCTGGGGGCTGTGTTTGGTGAGAGCCATCTTTCTGGTTCGAAAACAGTATCTTCTCTCTGTGTCCACGTGGTGGAAGGGTCGAGGGAGCTCTCTGTGGTCTCTTATAAGACAGTAATCCTGTTCATGAGGGCTGCAATGCACCCTCATGACCAAGTCACCTCCCAAGGGCTCCACCTCCTAATACCATCACATTGGGGTTTGGGGTCTCAACATAAGAACTTAGGGGGACACAGACATTCAATTAATAGCAACCTCCCTCTGGATTGTCATGAGGAACAAATGAAAAAAAAAAATCCATGCTTAGATTGGTGCCCAACAGGGAGTAAGGGCTCAAACGTTAGCTTTTATTATTTATTGGCAAGTATCAGGTTTCAAAATTGAGTTATGCAACATCAGAATTTATACCAGTGCAGCCAAACTGTCTAGCATGTTGGGTCACTGCTGCCTTTAAAAGAAATCGGGTGGTAAGATCTTAAAGAATACTAAGTGTCATGCCCTCTTCAGTCTTTACCTTCACCAGGAACAATAATACAGAGTTGGTTTTATGTAATTTTTCTTAAAAAATAAAACCTACTATAATTGTCCAAAATGCATAGTTTTTTTCTTCGATTTCTCTACGTGTCTTTTCTTCAATTTCTCCACAACGTAACCAGCTATATTAAATGATAATGAAATGGGGGCAGTAAAGAGATTAGATGTTTTTGATGTGTCCTGGAAGGGCTCATTTAAAGGGGAGATCGGGTGATCTATTTGTATGATAGAATTGGTTAAAGTTAGATATTTATTTTATATAAGCTCTTGGAGGGTAGGGACCGTGCACTATTGAGCTTTGCATCCCCAGAGTTTAGTAGGCACACAATGAGTACCTAATGAAGAGAGAATGGAGATGTAAATGATCAAAGAGATGCTATGAAATGCAAATCATCAAAAAGATTACATATCTGGAAGTTTGGGTATAGAAGACCCAATACCATACAAAGGATTTAGGTCATTCAACATAACAGTAAGAATAATGACTAATTTAAGTTTTAACTCGGCACCGACATCTGGAGAAAGAAATTAACAACCCCCAAAAGATGACTGGTTTCTCTTTCATGGAAAACATGCATTTAACCAGGCCAGAACCTTCAGGCCTTCACAAATTGGAAGACTAAATGTTGACATCTTCACAGAAGAATCAGAATGCTACAATAAGGCTACCAGGAAAAAAGCAGTGGAGAAGTTGGAAAATATTCACATTACTGTGAGTTTTTGTTATGCACCAAAGATCTTTAAAAACATTAACCACTGTTACTCCAATAAATTTAATAAAAAGAAAAAGAAATGAAACATTACTGCATGTGAAGGGCAAATAAAAGCCATCAGAAGTTAGAAAGGTACTTGGCACAGTTTCTCAGAGGCGACCTACGACTGTATCCTTTTCCTTTCTGCTACTCCCCACTGCAGGCTCCTGGCCTTAAATTTGCAGTTCCTTTAGAAATGGCACCTCCTTGTAGATTCATTAAAAACAAAAACAAAAACAAACAAAAATCCCAGCTCTTCCAGTACTTTCCCACGTGTTTGCTTCTCTAGGCTTCACTTTTATTAGATATTTCCAAATTGCTTCCCAAAGTGGTGTACCAATTAACACACTCAGGATCAGGGCATGGGGGCTAAAGTTGCTCCATTGCCAACGCTTGATGTTGTTTGACTTTAAAATTCTTGCCGGTCTGGAGGTGTCAAATGGTAATTTCTTGTGGTTTAAATTTTCATTCATCTGATTACTAATGAGGTTTGAGCACATTTTTATAAGTTAATTGGCCAGTCAGTGTTCCTCTTTGGAAAAATGCCTGTCTTCTGTTCATTGGCAATTGAGTTTTTATTTTCTAATTGATCTATTGTGTTTATGTCTTCAGGATAATAATCCTGCGTTGCTTATTTGTTACAAGTATCTACTCCCAGTCTGCCCTTGTGAAATCTTTTTCAGATGCATTTTGTTTTAATTATATTTTATAATCATCAAGAGACTAGTTTTGGCTATGCTTTGTCTTTTCATTTATTAATGGTATTTTCGGATGCACATGAGTTTTTAATTTTAACATAGTCAAATTTGTCTGTTTGCTTTATGGTTTGTGTTTATTGTGTCTCATTTTAGAAAACTTTCCCTAAACTTAATTATCATATATATATATATATATATATATATATATATATATATATATATATATATATATAGAGAGAGAGAGAGAGAGATATATATATATAGGGAGAGAGAAAGAGAGAGAGAGAGAGAGAGAGAGATGGATTTTTTCAGTACTTTAGTACCTTAAACCTTAGCTTTTTATAATTAGGTCTTTCATTTATCTGGCATTCTGTTTTTGTTTATTTATTTATTTTTGGTAGGATGTGAGGAAGGGTTTTTTTTTGTTTCTGTTTTTGGTATGCTGTGAGTTGTGAGGGTATTTTTTCCATTGTGAACACCACTTGTCCCAATACCCTTGATTAAATTGTCCATTCATTCCCCAATGATTTGAAATGCATTTGTTGTCCTACATTAAGTTATTCATTTATTCATGGGCCTGTTTCTGGGTCCAACAGCTTTTTGCACTTGGAGAAGGTGATAGTTGATGGGGATGTGCCAAAAATGTACTTTAAAAAAGATATACACATGGCTACAGAATGTCAATGGGTTATATTTTATCTTAGAATATTACAAAAAGTAAAAAGATGTCGGTCACAGTCTAGATGAAAAATTTTCTGATGGCCCACTATATAATTTATTTTTAAACATTAAATTTAAACATTTGAATTAACAGCTAAGTTATGTGGGATCAGTTATCAAAGACTAAACAATCACTTAACAAATTGCTGACAATGTTCTGAGTCAAATATTTTATCAAGTGTGATAGTTAAGATTATTAAGCTTGTGGACAGAGCACTTTAGCATGTGAAATCCAGCCCCCCAAGAGCTGTATCTTGGGAAGTATTCGAACGCCAGTAAAAGTGTTAAGTCAGGCCCTCTGTACCACCTTAAAAAAGAAGCTTACTGAGGCTGGAAGGAAGCATGGGAGAGCAGGAGGCAGGAGCTGGCGGGAACTGGCGAGAGCTGGTGGGCCAGAGCAGTGGAGCTGCCATGTCGGACAGCGAGAAGTACAACCTGGACTTTCATTGGGCGCCTGCTGGAAGGGCTCGCGGCATGGAGAGAATATATGGCTGACAGAGAATAAGATTTATGGTCTGTGCCTCAAAGCCTGGGAGATTTTCCTGAGCCAACCCATTCTTCTGGAGCTGGAGGCACCCCTCAAGCTCTGTGGTGACATCCATGGCCAGTACTATAAACTTCTGTGGCTGTTCGAGTATGGCGGCTTCCCTCCAGAGAGCAACCACCTCTTCCTGGGAAACTACGTTCCTTAGATTCCACGTATAAGTGATAACACATGGTATTTGCCTTTCTCTGTCCAAGTAATATTCGTTTTTATCCATTTATCTATCGATGGACACTTAGGTTGCTTCCATGTCTTGGGTATTGTAAATAATGCTGCAATGAACATAGAAGCGCATATGTCTTTTCAAATTTTCAAATTTCATTTTCTTCAGATAAATACCCAGAAGTGGAATTGCTGGGTCATTGGGTAGTTCTATTTTTAATCTTTTGAGGAACCTCCATACTGTTCTCTATAGTGGCCGCACCAATTTACAATCCCACCAACAGTGCAGGAGAGTTTGCTTTTCTTCGCATCCTTGCCAACATTTGTTGTTTGTTGATTTATTGATGACAGCCATTCTGACAGGTGTGAGGTGATAGCTTATTGTGGTTTTGATTTGCATTTCTCTGATGATTAGTGATGTTGAATATCTTTTCATGTGTCTGTTGGCTACCTGTATGTCCTCTGGAAAAATGTCTATTCATGTCCTCTGCCCAGTTTTTAATCAGATTGCGTGTGTTTTTTTTTTTTTTGATGCTGAGCTGTATGAGTGCTTTAAATATTTTGGATATTAACCCCTTACCAGATATATCATTTACAAATATCTTCTCCCATTTAGTATGTTGCCCTTTTGTCTTGTTGATGGTTTCCTTTGTGGTACAAAGCCTTTTAGTTTAATGTAGTCTCGTTTGTTTGATTCTGATATTCCTTATGCCAGAGGAAATCAATACTATTAGTTCACGAGGGCAACAAGGTGACCATTTATTTATTCAATAATATTACAGATGCTTCCTATGTGTCAGGCCCTAGCAGGGGAACTGAATAAACCAAGATGACTGAAGGCCCTCAAAAATGTTCCCCTAGATACTTGGGGAAACTAATTCATAGAGATAAAATAGTGGGCTTCTGTTTCATGATCCTTCATGGTGTACTCCATGGACATTTGAAACAATGCGAGTAACAATCTAAAATGGCCGAAAAGGACAGAGGAAGGAGGGAGGGAGTGTTTTTAACACTCAAACGAGAACTCTGATGGTTAGGTGGAAGATATAGTGAAGGAGTAGCTGTGTATTTTCCAGGTTTCTTTTTTTTTTTTCTTCTTTTTATTCATCATCATTTCAGATAGAAATGTTTAAGGGAAACAGCAGGGAAAGGCTGCCAGGAACATAGCAATTTGGTTTACCAAGATCATTATATTTAGTACTTTAATGTCTAGCTCTTGAGGTGGGGGTGAGGGGTGTTGAATTTAAGAAAAAGTAAACAGTTGTTCTTAATTATACCATACCGTGGAACTTGTGCTAGCTTCAAACAGAAATAATCCAGCCTTTTCACCATTACAGGAACATCAGTGATTAAACACAATCGATCATCTGAATGAATATGATTGGGAGTTTTATAGTTAAATAATGCTTAGCCTTTGAGATGAGCAGTAAACTCCAAGTGGAATTCATGGCTAATAATATCAGTGATGCAGTCTATTGTGTAATGTAATATTTATCACCTTCTTAGGAAGACAAATGATCTTTTCTGTTTATATAATGTGTTAAATTTTTAAAATTCATATGTCACCTGATGAATTTTATATAATACTAACACAATAAAACATTCCTAGAATTTGACACATTGAAAAACATTGTCTCCTTAAACAGATGAACTTGCACAAATTGATTTATTTAAGAAAACCCACTGGAGGTCTTTTTCCTTTTGCTTTAGCTGTCAAGGACTTCAGTTGCAGTAGGTAGCTCATCCCCAACATCTGAGATCTATATTTCTCTGTTTAAAAAAAAAATTCTTGCAGTTTAAATATGAGTAGGTTTGATGTGAAGAAGAAGGTGTGTGATGAGGACTACACTTTTGCCCTCAGCTCTGGGCAAGCGGGACCCTGCCCTGAGTCCTAGCTTTGAGTGGGCTTCACTCTCGCTCTCCTCCAGCTGTGCCCCTCACCACGGGGTGAGAGGTCTGTGGCACTGAGAGGATGTGCCCGCGTCTCCTTCTGAAACAGTTTGAGTATTCCCAAGACTTGAAATTTCCTGTCCAAATTGCTCAGAGCGCACTCCCAGGGGCCATAGGAGTCTCCTTCTCAGTTTGTTATTCCATCATCCTGATGGAGGATTTTGCCCAGGCTCCGGGGGTGGTCAAGGTGCTGTTGGTGGTAAGGTGTGAGCAGAGAAAAGGGAGTGGGCTGAGGGCCTCGTGTCAACATGTTTTTGCGTGAAACTTCATAGAGTCTGAGAATTCTGAATGGGAACCTGGCCTTCCAGGTAGACATGAAGTATATTTCCAAGTTAGGAGGATAGAATGTATTTGATTTAAGAGTTTGTAGCCTGATTTACAGCTTTAAATGGTATGTGGATGGATCTCCATTTATAGTCTGGTCTCAGACCCCACAATGTAGGATTGGGCTTGAAGAACTATATTGTAATTTTAAAAAATAGACAGTGAGTCCTCATTAAGCTATATTTGGAAGAATAATGGCAAATATTATATTATACCAAACAAGCTCTTTTTAGAATAAAAAAACTTTTAAATGCATTATGAAACTGAAAATAACCAGTCGAAATTTGAAAATCTTGTCTTAGTTTCCTTCCTACATTTGTAGAAGATGCCCTATTTAGTATGCATTCATCCCTTTTTTTTTCTTTTCCACTGAGTATTCTATTGGCAGAAAGTTCTTGAGAACAGGGATATGTCTTCATTTGATAAAAACCAGGCTCGGTGCACCCAGAAAGCACTTGACATTACGGAATCCAGTGGTGAATTATTATAGCAGAGGAGGTGTGAACAAGACTCCTCGGCCACTATCTTAAAAGAAATAATTTTCCTCTTGTCCTTGATCATGTCTAGTAACTACAGAGAAAGGGCCTGTTATCACTCCTTTCTCTCTAATCCCTTCTCTTCATCCCTACTGCAAAATCATTCTGAATCTAGTCTTTTCAGGCCGAATTCTGTTGCCTCACTGGGATTCTAGTTGTATTCATCCTGCAATGTTAAGTACTTTCTCTGTCACGTCCCATGGGTGTAAAGATGTCCAGATCATGGTTCTAGTCCTCAAGTGGCTCAAAGAAAGGAGGAAGCAGACAGGTGTATGTTCACACCTGGCTGTTCTTACTACCAGTAAGAACCCAACCAACTAGGATTGGAGGACCACCAGCGTCTGCAGGGAAGAGCAAGAGAAAAGAGCAGAGAAGAGGGGACATCGTTATGGCTTTAAATTGCATGTCCTTAATGACTAATGAAGTTGAGCCTCTTTTCATAGGTTTATTGGTCACTTAGATAACCTCTTTTTGAAGTGTCTCTTCAAATCTTTAGTCCACTTTTTCTACTGGGTGATCTGTCTTTTCTTATTGCTTTGTACACATTTTGTATATATTCTGATATGAAAGACAGGCATCATTTTGACATGCCTTCCAGGCAGAGAGAAAACCAATCAGCAACGTTTTTGGTGGTGTTAATTTGTGCATCTTGTGCTGGGGAAGAGCGAGACTTGGTGTGACTTTAAGATAATGAGGAAGGGAGCCAGGCTGATATTCTGCAGGTTAGCAAATGTTATGGCTGTACAGATTCTTAAAACATTAAAACAATTCTATGCCTTTTTGAAAGTAGCTGCTGCCTTGAGCCCTCAATGCTTCCCATTGCTTTGGCCCTCTCCTCTTTCTTCCCCTCTCTCTTCTCACCTCGCCTCCCTTCCCCTCCCATCCCCTTCCTATCCCTTACCTTTCCCTTCCTTTCTTTTCCATTCCCTTTTTCTTCCTCCCTTCCTCCTTCCGTTCTCCAACAAATTTGCACCGAATACTTCCCATAGGCATAGACATCCTTGAATAAGAATGAAAACAAAACAAAACAAAACAAAACAATGGGAGGCATCTATGGGTGGCAAAACATGTGAAATATTAAGAAGCATAGCAATAATGATGCCTAACATTTCTTTAGGCACCCTTTTAAGCATTTCATCTTATAATAACTCTATAAGGTAAACACCATTGTTATCTTTATTTGTCAGATGGTAAAATTGAGATGATGAGAGATTGAGCAGTTTTCTCAAGGTCACATAGAAGTAAGTAGCAGTGAGTGCTAGGATTCCAAGCCAGGGAGTTGTATCATGGATCCCATGCAGTTGACCACCGTCACCACTGTACTACAGTGCCTGGCAGCATGGAAACGTGCATCAACCTGACTGGTACCACTACGAGTTAGAGAAGAGACCTGGAGCTGTTGGTGTTCAGGCAGGAAAGCAGAAACCATTCTATGTATTTCAGAGAGAGTATGTTTAATGCAGGGAATTGGTTCCAAAGATATTGAAAGGGCAGAGGGAGCAAAGAGGGGATGATCTTACCCAGAGTCCAGTAACTGCAGAAAGATGCTACTGCTCTTCAGTCCGGAGCCACAAAAAGGGAAAAGGCATTGAGCCCAAGTCTGCAGCACAGTGACCCCTGTGGCAGCTGCTGCTGAGCAGGACTCCAGGAGCCACAGTCCTGCTGATGCTATTGGAGACTGTGGTCAACGGCAGCCATATGCCTCTGCTGCTGTCTCCTCTGGCCCCGCTCTCGTAGGAACCCACACTTGCCTGCTGGAGCCACAGATAGAACCAGGAGCAATAAAGAAATACCAAAGCGGGCTAATGCCTCCCGTTGACAGAATTGAAGAGGAACTCAAGGGAGACTCTGGCAAGGGAGGAGTTTGCAGGCATCACGTTGAATATGCTAAAAGGTCAGAGTGGGACTGAGAGCCAAAGCATATCCCGCATGCTCAGTATTGCACAAGGAGATGTGGATGCAGGGAAGAACAAACAAAGCTTATGTCGTTGAATCTAAGCTACAACTAATAGATGTACAACAATGCTATGTACTATTAAGAAAGAAACATGCCACACTACCAGTCGTGAGGTATACTCTACTTCTAGAGATATTAAAGCTTCAAAAAAAAGTCCCCCCTAAAATTTATATGATATGGTAAATGTCTGCCCTCAACATACCTATGATCTAATGGGACAAATTTCTGTAGAGATTATCGGAATAGAATCTAAGTGATGTGATAGGTCGCCCTGTGTCCTTGAGAAGAAGAGGGGTCTAGGAGGACTTTCCTGAGTAGGCAAAATCTGAGCTGAGTCTTAAAAGATGAATCTAAGTTTCCTGAGAAAATAGTTTTCCCAGACAAAGGAGAAATCTTTTCTAAGGGCACAAAGGCTGGGTGAAGTTTGGTGTGTTTGGGGACTTTAAGAGATTTAGAATGACTGGTATGTAGGATGTAAAGTGAGCAGCCATCCAAAATAAGCCCGGAGGATTGCATGGGTTCAGTCATGCAGGACCTACTTGTGAGGCATTTTGACATTTTTCTAAAAGCTGACAGCAGCCACTGAAGAATTTTGAGCACCATCAAAAGTCCATTAGAAATTCGTCTCCCAAAAAACAAACAAGAAAACAATTTATAAATCCAAAGAGGGAAAAAAAAAGGTAAAAAAGAAATTTGTCTCAGGACTGTAATCAGTTGGTTCACACTGGTGTGGCTGCAGCTATTGTTAAGTGGTGAAATACCTCCTAACTTAACTGTGGATAGTTGTTGCTTCAGGCTCTCCTGCAGCCTCATCCACCCCAGTCCCTCTCCTTGGACCCTCCAGATCCAGCAACTAAGAGGTAGTGACTGTGGTGAGCATTTAGCTATCTACTCCATGGTCTTACTGTCCCGGCATCCATTTTGTTTGGCCAAGTGGCCTGTGGGGGCCCTTAAACTGACACTCACTCCTCATGCAAGCATATACCCTGGATAACAGCCTGCAGAGACACAAGCAAATGTTAAGTTCCTGACATGACTTCCCCAACAGCCTTTGTGATCAGTAGTCTCTCCTGCCTCTCTGGGCCTTCCCCTTGTGCATCCTTTAGAGAAGACCCTCATGGAGCTTACCAAAATTCTTCTCTCTTTGGTTTGATTTGACCAATCTGGTCTTAGCCCAGAAACCCCAAAGCACTCCACCCACAGACCCCAATAAAGTCATGTGCCCCAGTCTTGCCTCTCTCTGTACTCTGCATTGACCTCCCTGTATGGCCGCTCATGGCATGCCCTATACCTCCTCCAGGACCTGCGAGCAATGAACTCCTCTATTTCAATTTCTCTTGCAGTCTTTTGTCGAACCACGGCCCACCATCCGGCACCATGTGCTTCACTTAACAAATATTAATTTAACTGTCCTAATAGTCTGGCACAGCACTGGACACGGAAACTGGCCCCAGTTCCCTGGTCAGCGCCACGCCATACTGGTTGGTAAATATTTTGAATGTCATCCCCAGTTTCACTACATAAGTTTAATGTTTGCTTTTCTTAGTTCTTCGGTTCACCTTACTACGTCATAAAGAGAGTCAATGGTTTCTCTAAGTCAGTGTTTCTTAAATTGTGGTCCCCAGACCAGCAACATTGGTATCACGTGGACGCTTGTTAGAAATACAAACTTCCCACTATCCTAGATCTGCTGAACGAGACTCCTGAAGGATAGAGCCCTGCAATCTGTGTTTTAACCAACCCCCCAGGAGATTTTGGTGCCTGACCACTCAAATCTGAGAATCACTTCTCTATATGCCTCTTGCCTTCTTGAAAAATTGGTTGTAATTGATCAAAGGCATATGGACTTCTGTAGGTTAGTAGTCTAACCAAGGTGTCAGGGTGGGTCTGAGCAGTTTCAGGATTTAGCATGTGGGCTAAATCTGCATGTGGATGAATAGTTATTACATTTTAAAAAGTGTTATGCAGTGGAATGCTTTGCAAAAGGTCTTATAGGTTTTGGCGCTGTATTAATCAGGTTTTTTATTTTCTATATTTTGTGATTTTTTTTTTTTTTTACATCTTGGGGACTTGTGGACCCAGGGAGGGAATGCCCCTCACGGGGTTAGCTAATTCTGAGACAGAGCAAATGACTTGAAAAGCCTTTGAAATGTAAACAAAGCAGTCCCAGAGTCCACACTCCCAACCCACCTCCTTTTATCAAGCTCCTGCAGTCCAGGTCACTATCCTCCTACTCTAAATTACCTCAGGGCCAAGTACTGCACAACTAGAGACCACTTCTGTAGACCAGAGCCTGCTGAAATTACTCTGACCATCCAATCCTGAGCCTGCTTAGCTGCTTACCATGCCTCTCTCATTTCTTCCCTTGAAAACCTTCATAGAAGCTTTTGCCCATTCTTTCCCCTCACTCCTTCTGCCATCTGATCGACCCTGGTGCTTCCACATGTAGCCCTGCATGGAATGCCCCTTCCTCCCAAAAACTGAGTAATAAATTTTTCTTTCAAAGGCTGTCTCTGTGTCTGTCCCCTTACCATACTTTGTTAAAACAAGTCCCAGGTACATTTCAAAAAACGGGAGCCAGATAGATTTGAGTTCTGACAGAGCTATCATTTACCCATCATGTGACCTTGGGAGTATTTCTTATCCTCTGCTAGCTTCAGTGTCCTTATCTGTAAACTATGGCAAAAGATTCCTATGTCATAGGACTGCTATAAGGACTGATGATAATACACGTAAAGTGAGTGCACGCTGAAGAAATAGTAGCTGCATGGCCAAGGAGGTGAGAATATCAAGGAATAAAATCCCCCTTTAGGCTCAGAAATGAACAAGTGCAATACATGGATTGCTAGCCTTTCAAATTTTATGTCCTTTCTAATGTTCAATTACTAGCAGACATAAATCAGGAGATATTTCGTGTTTTGCTAGTTTTGTTCTCCAACCGAAAAACTTTTTTTCCCCCATAGTAAATGATAGCTGCTGTTCCTGTTAAGGAAATGAAACCTGATAATTGGTCTTTTCAACAAGAGAATTAAAGGAAACATCGTTTATCGCTTTTCCTCCGCTCAAGCGTCATTTTGACATGCTACCTACCTTCACTAATTACCTGAGGTAGATAAGCAAATTTATCAAGTAACATGGCAGAGAGAAAAGAGATTGGAATTAAAAATCCCTCAGGTCTTAAGACAAATACCCGCTATATGACCTCGGGCAAATCGTTTAATAGCTCCAAACTTTAGTTTCCTCATCTGTAAGAGGAGATTGAACACTGAGTTAAGAAAGATATTTAAAAAGATCAGATATAATGTGACTAATGAATCTCATTAGTGAAAAGCCTGGGACTTGAACTCTCCCTAGTGTGAAGGATCTGCCAACAAGTAACAGAACCCCACAGCCCCCAGTTCTGAGTTTTCAGCATTTAGCTCTCCTCTTCCTTTCCTCTCTTCCCTCCCTCCCTCCTCCTTCCAGGGGATGGATGAATACATATTTCAGAATTTGAATCATTTCCTTCTTTCTCACTGAAATTATGGCCCACATGGGATTTTACTGCCTGAAACAGAAGACCCTGCACATCCAAGTAATGACCAGATGTATTCACGTCTAGCATAAAGACTCGGCTTCAGTTGTCATCTCGGCCACTGAAATTGAGCTGAGGTTGCAGGATTCAGTTATCTCTGAATAGTCTTACCTGTGATTCCTACCAGGAGAGATGTAAATGGCCAGGCAACTCCCATCTCAAGGTAGGGCTTGGCCTGTCCAGAAGCCTTCCCATTTTTCCCCCTCAAGCTGTCTATTCTTGCAGCTCCTCCTCCTGGAAGTCTTCCCAACAAATCTACTGATCAGAGATTTCCATTTCTCTAGACATTTACTGGCCTTTAGTATTCTGTAACTAAGTTGCTAAGGATTTTGCATATTCTCATGACTAAGCCCAGTTTACCAGTCCAGAATCTCTGGCATGGCTTCTTCGTCTTCCCTCACAGGGCCTTGCACAGGGCCAGGAACCTGAGAAATATTAAGAAACTTCTGTTGATTTCGTTGATTGATTCCAGTTAAGGCTCAAGATAGTCCTGGAGGTTCTTAATTGAAACAATTGGGTGGATGCAGGCCAGACTATTAACAGACTTATGTGCATAGTGACTTTTCAGTTAACTAATTTTCATAGGTCTTGAGAAATTCTAAAGTTTTTTTTGACAACCTCCACCCTTTTTAATCCCAGGACAATGACTTTTCACCCCAAACACACTAAATCATATGCTGTAGTTTCAATATCACAGTTTCAAGCAAAGACACATTGACCAATTCCCCTGACATAGCAGCTTGTGTTTAGAGAACATTGAATGGAATGATTTGGAGAACCAGGTCAAGTGTGGATGAATATTTTATTTTGTTTGTGTGTACCATGTAGGTGGAATGAAGAGGCAGCATCTTCTACTCTTGTCTAGTCCAGGGATCACTAAACATTTTTCGTAAAGGGCCAGAGAGTAGGTATTGTAAGTGTCACGGTCCATAATGTCACTATCGCAAAACTACCCAGCTCTGACATTGTACTATGAAAGCAATCAGACAACATGCAAACATAATGGGCGTGACTTTGTTCCAATAAAACTTTATTTACAAAAACATGCAGTGAGCTACATTTGTCCCATGTGCCCTAGTTTGTAGACCCTTGCTTTTGTCTTTTCTGAGCACTCAGTATTTCTCTGTGGTTGGAACTTCTTTATTTTGCCCTAAAGGGATTTTTTTTCCTGTGTTACTTTATTTTAAAGTGCAGTTTGATATTTAATGTCAACTGGAATTAAAAAATAAATAAAATAAATTTTAAAAAGTGCATTTTGAGTAAGATATCATCTCCAAAAGGGTTAAAAATTAATGTAGAAAATGGCACAGAATGTACCTTATAATGAGTGATTCACCCATACCCTTTCCTCTACCAGTTCCTATCCATTCTCAAGTCTTCCTTTATTCCTTTGGTGAGTAAAATAAACTTATATTACATTATACAAATGAACTATTTTCAATATCTTGAAAGCTGTTAATTACTTTTATAAACTTGCTTTCATTGCTCAATTAATATATTTTTCTATCTACATTTGTATATCTTAGTTTATATCATAATTTTCCTGTGACAATTAATGAAAATATTTTTTGTTAAAATTATTGGGGTGACATTGATTAACAAAATCAAATCAGTTTCAAGTGTACAATTCAACAGTATGTCATATATATATTGCATTGTGTGTTCACCACCCAAAGTTAGATTTCCTTGCATCGCCAAGTATTTGACCCCTTGAATATTCGTTTGTTTAATGGTTTTTCACTTAGCTTTTGAATGTTCGGGAATGAATTCATGTCATTAAGTGATGGATAGGTGTACTTCAGGGTTTGCTCTCACCTCTGGAAAAATCACCCGTTCAAGAAGGGTGAAGGCTACTCTAGCCGGCACCCCACAGCCACCATTGCACATCAGCCTGCACCCGGAAATGTGTGAGGAGATTTGTAGAATGTGTATGGTGGTGATCCTCCTTGCCATCTTTCCATTTCCTGGTTTTCCTATGCCACCTGAGGCCAGTGGATCTCAGTGTTGTCATTTGCAAAAAAAAAAAAAAGATAAAAATACCTTTGTTATCAAGCATATGAGTTTGCCATGAGGTTAAAATGGGATGTCCATGTAAAGTATCATTATTTGAACATTTAGAGGGAATTAAGAGGCTACCCCCGCCCCCAACTCCCCTCGCCGGCACTAGCATCCGAGGTTCCTGAAACTGCTTTTTAAGAGCAAGTAGCTAGGACTAACTTGGATGATTTTCATTGCTCTTATTTCTCCCTTCACTGTTATGGGCAAGGGACTGTAGATGCTGGGGCTGCAGCATTGAACTTGATGGACATGATTCTTGACCTCTTGGAACTCATAGTCTAAGAAGTATTATGGAATCAAGTTCAAAAACTCAGGAGAATGGCATCTTAGGAGACAAAGGCCTGCTAGGTTGTGTTATGGAATAACAACAACAACAACAACAACAAAATAACATCAATAGACAAAGAGCATGTCTACAACATACCATGATGTCATAATTTGGACAAAGGCTTATGTCCTTCTGACTTTGGGGCAACATGAAATGAGCAGAAAATAAGGAAAGTTGTGTATAAAATAAATCTAAAACCTTGGGAGAATCCCATGCTAAAGGTCTAAGGCCTGACTAGGACCTTAGATCAGATAAGACCATGAACTTGAGGCCATGTTATACTGGGCTCATCGATGTCTGCTGAGCTCTGGTGTGGACTCCAGGACCACAGGCACAAGTTTTGAATGAGAAAAGTGCTCTACAGGTTTCTAGATGTAGCTGAATCCTCTTCCCCCACTCCCACTGTCCTATGACCTCCAGTAGAACAAAAACAGGTAGGTAATAATTGTGGTGTGAATTAATGATATCTATATCATTGGATCATAAAATCTATATCATTTCAATAGCATTGGAATATCAGCTGCCCTTTCCCACGAAAAGAGCCGATTTTCAAAACTTAGCACATTAGCATAATCAAAGAAATCAAAGACCCAGTTATTAATCAATCTCTCCAGTGAAACCAGCTGCCATTGAATTCATCCTGGGGAATCTGCTGAAATGGGTGTTTTATGTAAACACAAAAACATCTTAACCAATGGATGCCTCATTGAGATTGGAGGACAAAATATATGGGTACACTTTTCATCAAAACACGCAGGGGAAAAATCTTTTACCGTATTTTTTTTGTGGTGGCTAATAAGCTTAATTTGAACACTTACCTGTCTCTGTACCATTCTTAGCACTACAGAGAGGAAGTGCTTTCTTCCTCCTTAAAAAAAAGTTCCCGTCCAAACCATCAGCCTCTGTAGGTTGTCTTAATTGCTACTTTGCACTGCACTGGACTATGACTCTGATTTTTGGCACATACTGTCATACACAAAGTTCCTAAAATAAAATGCTTCAGGATATCCCAGGAACTCTTAGAAGGCTTTAAAAAGAGACTTGCACACTGAAAGAATATCTTTGATGAAGACCATTCAGGCGAGCAGAATGATTATTGCAAAAGAATTACGTGATTCGTTGAGATCTTGAAGTGGATCTGGAGAATCTTTGCCACCTAACTTATCATGGTTAGGGGGAGTTTGACGAGAATCCAGTTTTGATAAAGACAATTGTTTTTTCCTCCCCAAGTGACTATACATTTAAATAGCTAAAACATCTGTTCAGCAACATAGTAAAACATGTACACTCGGAACGCCTGAGAGAAGAGCCTGCCAAACAATCGGTTGAGAGGGACTTTGCTGGGGGGAGAGCACCAAGATAAAGCAACCACTGTTTGTTTTGTCTGGTCAGGGGGAAAGCCAAGGCAACCAATATTTTGGGTTTCTTTTATTTTATTTGCGAAGAACTATTTGAGAAAGGGTGGCGAGGGGAGATTTCCTGACGGGAATTTTTAAAGCTGTTCATTAGTAGAAGAGCAAGAGAACCTTGGATGTCAACGCCTAACAGACTCTTGAGACCAGCCACCAAACCACAAAAAGCGACAGTCTTCTTGCGTGGCCTCTACATCCCTCCAGATGGAGGCAGAAACCGGGAGCAGCATGGAGACTGGGAAGCCGGCCAACAGAGGCACTCGAATCGCCCTGGTCCTGTTCATCGGCAGCACCTTGGTGCTGGGTACCATGCTCTTTCTAGGTAAGTGGGGTGAGTGCAGTGAAGTTTCCTTGTGCTTTATTTCTGACAAACCTTGTCAGGATGCAGGTGGAGGACTGTTTGCTCGCGTTAGTAGGTGGTGCATCCTTAGTTTCTATTAAATATGCAAATGGAGAAGCCTTTTCTTTAGGAGGCAAAATAAATAAATACACCCAAGTACCCAATGCATAGTCCAGAATGCGAAGTGGATATAAAGTGGCTTCGAGTGGCTGGAGGATTTGGTTGTACTGGGCAAACATTGTTTTTATGCATTACATTTAGCAAAATGAATGTTTATGAATTCATAGTCAGATGCTTTCATTTACTTTGTGAGGAAAGACTTATATTGTGATCAAAACCATGTTGGACTTTCTTTCCATTTGATTTGTGTCAATGTTTGCCTGAATGAATCATGAAATTTAACTCATGAAAGACAAACTCGTCTTTAGAATTGCACCTTTAATGGTATTCTTCAATTCTTTTTTAATCCAGTGACTCTGGTGGGATAAAAAATTAACTCTGATTTTCTATTAGATTTAAAAATTAATATGAAAGAAAACAGAGGTTTTCTCCAAAGATTTGAAAGGTATTGTGATTAAATTAAATGTAATTAAAATAATCGTATTTTAATGATTCTTGGTGAGAATGAGGTACCCAGAGAGCATAGATGATAATAGAAATATATTCCTGTGCAAAAGGATGAAACATCTTGGAAAGGGGAAATACCTAAGACTGTAGCTATTTCAAACCTTTGACTATCACCCTTTGTATTTTTCTCATACAGTCCACACTATTTCATTAGCTTGAAAGTGATGTAGGACCAAGCCCTATACTTAGGAGATTCTAGGTGCTGTTTGAAATGTAGCACGCCTGGAAACATTCCTTGGCACATACAGGATGCAGGAGGCCATGTTTATCTTGGCAGGGGAAAGCCAGTAATTAAACTTTAAAAGAGTTAGGGTTATGTGGTTGAAAACTCTGCTGAAATGCGCAAACCATCTTTCCATGTTTTCTGTGGCTGAAAATTTAGGAAATTAGATGGGTTTATTGCTTTCTGGTGCAGCTAAACCTCCTACTCCTGCAACCAAATTTGTGGCTCTTGAAAACTGTTGTGAGATTTCTTGGCACTTGGGTTTTAGGCAAGTGTCCTATCCTGAAGTTCAAAACTGGAGGAAAAATGATATGAGCATGCCAAGGGACTACATACTGTGTGGGAAGTGACTACAAAGTTAGACTATTTGTGTTTTGCAAACACTCCCAATTTAAAAATCCAAATGATGATTGTTTATGTAAAAATATGTACTCTTTTTAATGATGTTACTGCTGCTTGAAACTTTTTTGAAATTCAATTGTTATGATTACATTCTCAGGCTGTAGCATATTAGTTGGAATATTCTTGATGGCAGAGAATCTTTGTTATTTGAGATAACACGATCAGCTCTAAAGCTTTTAGAGCACAGAAAAATTTATCAAGCTAGGCATTATGGGTAAGGAGGCCTGCATAAAATAGAAAAAAAAAATAACTTTCCATTCTGTGCAATAACCTAGTTCTCACCTCGAATCTCTGAGGAGCTCTAATGATGTTAGAGAGTAGACGGTGTGATCATCCTACACTTTCGCTACTCAAAGTGTGGTCTGTAGACCAGCAGCATCAGTATCGCTTGGGAGCCTGCCCCCACGCCCCGCCCCAGACCTATTGATTCAGAATCTGCATTTTCACAAGATCCCTAGGTGATTCATTTGCAAATTAAAGTTTGGCAAACATTACTTCAGGTGACCACATCCATTGAGATGTATACGTTGGAGACATTCGTTTTAAAATAAATGCATACTCTCAGGTTAAAAAATAAATGATATTTTTGTCAAATGTCTCTGCACTATTTCAGACTCCCTGTCTTCTCCCCACACTTTTTCATTGCTTTGTCTCCCAGGCTCTGATCCCCATCTCCACCCTATACCTAGCAAAGTCCTTGTCTGAAAATCTTCTGGGGCCCGTCAGGCAGTGCTGGTAATGAAAATATTCTAGTTAAGGTCCTCTTCTCTTCAGGGTGCCTCCGGGTTGGCTTTGTGGTATATTTTCTCACGTGTTCAAGTTCAGTCGCATGTCTGCAATTTCCAGCATTCCTCTTCACCTCTTCATGTTTTAGGCTCTGGGGTAATCTCTTTTCTAAATCTTAGTCCTTCTACAGTAAGAGTGATTGACACTGGCTTTGGGGTGGTCTCAGAGAACCTAGAGCAGTAGGATTTAAGACATCAGGTACAACTATATGCCTATAACCAAATTATTTTAAAGTGTCCTTTCTTCTCCTCCTCCTTCCCTTGACCCTTTCTCTTCACAATCTATTTCTCAAATGCAATGAATGGCAAACTTTTCTTAGTAAAGGGCCAGATAGCAAATATCTTTGGTTTTCTGGGCTATACTGTCTCTATTGAAGCTATCAACTCAGTTGTAGCACAAAAACAGCCACTGACAAGATGTACGCAAATGGGCATGGCTGTATTCTGGTACAATTTCATTTCTGGACATTGAAGTTTGAATTTCAGATAATTTTCACAAGTCATGAAATATTATTCTATTTATGATTTTTTCCTGATCATTAAAAAATGTAAAAACCATTCTTAGCTTTCTGGGCTGCGCAGAAACAGGCAGTGGGCTGGACTGGGCCCACAGGCCATAGTTTGCTGGCCCCTACTTTATGGTCATTCTCATGCTCTCTATCTGTGGATGACTCCACTACACTCTGAGGTCATTTCTGTTGGTTATAGAGAAATCTAAAATGAGAAAGCAAACTGCTGTTTAAGTTTTTTTTAAAGCTCCTAACTAGTAAAATTAACATTTTCACTTTTTACGTGAAAAATGTTTGTTGTCTCTTTTTCATTCATTTACACCTTCACATTATCTGGGCTTGTTGACCCTTATTTATTTTCAGGATCTTAAGACAACCCCTCACAGATATACTGCTTTTCCTTGAGGGGTCGGGTCTGTCTGCATCTTAATTGATTTAATTTAAATCATCCTTTTACTCACCATCAGATCTTTATCTATTTGACTTTTAGTTCTGCTTCCTTAGAAGTTTTAGGTCAAGAATTATTTTCCTTGAAAGGAATAAATCTTTAAATTTTTTTTTTTATTGAGATAACAATTGACATGTAACATTATATTAGTTTCAGATGTACAACATAATGATTCAATATTTGTATATATTGCAAAATGATCACCACAATAAGTCTAGTTAACATACATCACCATACGGTTATATTTTTTCTTATAATGAGAACTTTTAAGATTTTCTCTCTTAGCAACTTTCAAATATACAATGTAGTATTATTAATTATATTCATCAAAGTGTACATTACATTCTCATGACCCATTTATTTTATAACTGTAAGTTTGTACCTTTAAAGTAACAAGTCTTTAAATTAAATATTTCATTATCCTTTTTCTAAAATAAAACAGGCTGATGTCAAGAAGATGTCCAGAATCATAAAAATATTATTTAAAATAAAGTTTATTTTTCCACTATAAAAATAACACATGCTCATTAAAGAACATTTGGTAAACATATGGAAATAGACTGAAGGGAAAATTTCTCCCATGGTTCTACCACCCAGGCATATTGAAATATTTGATACTAATCTTTACACTGCACATACATATTTTTACCTTTTTTTTTTTCTTTTTAAGGAACTCAAAAACACCCGTAAGTAAGGTAGTTCTTCTCTTAAAAATAGGCCCGAGATGTTCCCATAGGCAGTTTTCTTGAATCTATAATGTAACACAGGTAAAAAGGCTGTTTTGAATATGGCAGCAGAGATAAGAACAAAGAAAAAGCCAGCTCCTCTTAGTATGTGGGTTAATAAATAATACAAATCACCACACTGGCAAATGATGTACAGATCTTCCATCTGTAGCAGAAATATAGGTACTTCCACGCTTTCTGATCCTCCTTCTCAGTTGAGGATGCCATGAAAGGCCTTGGCCTTCCCTTCACCCCGCACCATCAGTCTCCCCATGGCCACATCTCCAAATGATTCTTTATTTCTGCTCACAGAGTACAGCGATAATGAATTCTCCACAACTTCCTCAGCTACCAAAAATATTTTTGAAATCTAAACTCACATCTGCTAATGCCCAGGTGCTACCTGGAGTTTACAAATGGGGCACCCTTCTGTACTTCTGCAGAAATCCATTTAGATAATGTTGTGCCAGATGGGGAAAATTAAGCTATTGGTGAAAAGCTGCTTCTATCTCACTGGGTTTTTGTTCTGTTTTGTTTTGGTATAAGTAGTTGGAAGCTTGGTCCATAAAGCTACATCTGTCTGGTAGCTAGGCTGAGCCTGGAGGGAGGAGTGTATGTGGGGTACAGGGCAGGCAGATAATGACTCTCTTACTAGATTACTGAGTTATATACAATATGTTTACCCCACCCCCACCCCCTTTTTGGGCCATATCAGTATGGATGGTTTAAATAAGATCCAGAACTTTAAATGCCACACATGCTGGCTTTATCCTTCCATTCTGGCTTTGTTCCAAATGACGTAAGTTTCAATTTTGCCCATCTCTAAAACAAGAATATAGTTGTAAACAAAGAGTGAAATTATGAGACTCAAACCACAGATAATTGGAGATGAAAGAGACTTTAGAGATCATCTATCTCAGTGATTCTCAAACTTGAACCTGCATCAGAATTCCTTGGAGGGCTTGTTAAAATGCAGATGGCTGGGCCCCACCACAGAGTTTCTGATTCAGAAGATCTGCAGGGCTCAGTAATTCGCATTTCTAACAAGTTCCCAAGTAAAGCTGGTACCACTGCCCAGGGGGGTCTCACTCTGAGAAGCACTGGTTTAGTTGTTCTTATTCATCCTATGGTAAAGAGAACTGAGTTTCAGAGCAACCACGATTCTCTCACCAAGGTTACTTAGCTCGTGACCAGAGTCTGGTTTTGTGATACTGAGCCAACTAGATTTTTGAATTTCATGTTAATACTGAGAAGGATGAATTGATATCGAATGTGCCTGATGGTGGGTTACCTGATGGTGGTCTGCTACAAGCCTATCATTTCTTTATTTTGGTCTGTTTTTTCAGTGAGTCAAGGTTTCTTAAGTCTCCAAGCTAAACAGGAGTACTGCCTGAAGCCAGAATGCATCGAAGCTGGTAAGTCAGTTTTCCATCCTGTGTCAAGTTATAATTATGGTACCTTGGGGAGTAGAAGAGAAAACAGGTGGTATTTTTAGTATTCTGTTTGCTTGAGGTTTACCAAGTACGAAATGCAATTTTGATGAAATTTTAAGTTTACTTTCAAGTCTTGGTGTGAAGTCGTGGGGTGTAGGTTTCCTGTTTTCTTTTTCCTTGCAAAAAACAGCTGTGTGGTATCCCAAATTGTTACAGGCATACCTCAGAGATATGATGGTTTTGGTTCCAGACCACCCCAATACGCCCCAAAGTGAATATTGCAATAAAATGAGTTATGATCTTTTCGCTGGTGGAGGGTCTTGCCTTCCGTTTGTAAAAAACGCAACACCTGGGAAATGCAATAAAGCGAAGTTCAATAAAACAAGGTATTCCTGTATAAGGAAATCAAGAAGGAGCTTGGAAGGCTAAATGGCCTCTTTTAAGGCCCAGAGACCGAGGCCATTGGCCTTCCTATGGCCTCAGCTGGATATAGATATCTATTTACCTTGATGTTTCCGCTGTCACCTGGAATTTCTCTGGGTCCTTCCAGTCAGTTATAAGTCAATTTTTTTCTTGAGGTGACTAGGCCGTGTATTATTAACCAAAGTGAAAATGAGTGCTTAAAGTTGCCTCAGTTTTGCCACAGCTATTAGATTCCCTCTATAAACCAGTGTTAGGGCCTAGATTTGCAAGACCCAGATTCCAGCCCTCAATTCCATTCTTCAGGTGGGCAGAGACACACTATGTTTTACAAAGAGAAAGTCGTAGAATAAATTAAGCACATACCCTTTCACTTTCCTCTTGGCCTTAAGAGATTAATGAACCAATTCACCATATATTTACTGCACTCCAGGCACCAAGTTAGGTTTTGGGAATACAGGCATAACTCGTTGTATTGTGCTTTGCTTTATTGCGCTTCACAGATGTTGCGTTTTTTACAAATTGAAGACAAGACCCTGCACCAGCAAAAAGATTACAACTCGTTTTATTGCGATATTCACTTTATTGTGGTGGTCTAGAACCAGACTCACAATAATTCCGAGGTATGCCTGTACAGCCAGTGAGGCAGAATGATCAGGTAAGGGAAGAAATCCAACACACAAGGCAATCAATGCACAAGAAAACTAGGAGCTGGTGGTACATGTTATGCAGAAAATGAACATGTTAGAATAATGTGATAGCAAGTGACAGTATGGCTAGATTGAAAAGTCTGAGGAAATGATGTTGAAGTGACCCTGGATGATGAGAAGAGACATGTCGTGTGAAGATCTAGGAAAAGGCTTTCCAGGTGGGAGAAACAGCTGGGGCAAAGGTTCCATAGAGGAAAGAGCTTACTGGGTAAGGGGCAGAGTGCAAGTGATGAGGGTCAGTGGGGAACCCAGGTGCTGGTGAGTTTGGGTTGTTCTTGTTTTCTCAAAAGCCTCTGGAGGATTTAAAAAAGAGACACGATGTTATTAGCATTTAAAAAGATCTCTCTGTGGAGAGCTAGACTCAGGGGAGTCTTTCTGCATGGAGAAGAGACCACAGAGAGCAAGAATGGAAGAAGGTGCTCAGGCAGGAGGTTATTTCAGCAAGCCGGGTGAGAGGTGATGTCTTGAATTCAAGAGATGGAAAGGGAGACTAGAGGGTTTAGGAGACAGTGGTTTGCTGAAGTAATGAATGTGGGCTGTGAGAAAATGAAGTCAAGCTGATGCTTAAATTTTTGGTGGTGGTCGTTGGGTGGTGGCATTTGAGATGGGAGAGACTTAGGCGAAAGCTTTTAACTGAGGCCTTATACAAAGTTAACAGGTTAGATAATTGTTATTAGAGTTTTTTTGTTTCCATT
>NW_011889120.1:493613-518977 GCF_000151845.1 Pteropus vampyrus
GCGTGCGTGCGTGGGCGCCGCGTGCGTGCGTGCGTGGGCGCCGCGTGCGTGCGCTCCTGTGCTCGAAATTCAGAAGACGGAAGTGTTTGATCGCGTTCTGGACCGTTTTGAGGTGTGTCCTCTGCATAACTCTCCTTTCCTCCTGTTTTCTCCTATCGTAATCCCTTTTTCAAAATGAGTGGAGAATGAATACAGAGAAACCCAGAAAGAAGGAAAAGATGTGGTCATGATGGTGGATAAGGGCAGACAGGCTGACTTGGGTTTGAAGCATGATCTGGCCACTTACAAGCCGCATGATCCTGAGCTGAATATATAATCCTAAGCTTCATTTTCACCATCCATAAAGTAGGAATAATAGCTTTTATGTATCATGCTTGTTGTGAGACTAGAAGAAAATATCGACGGTGGTAATAGTAGTAATTCAGATCTACAATGCCAAATCCTTAACCCAAAACCCAGAAAGCACTGTAACTCAGTTGGCAAGACTGGACCCAACTTCGATTCCTGTGGTGACAAAACTGGATCTTAACTAATGTGAGGTGGTTTTAAACTTTGTTTTTCCCATTTATGAGAATATGTACGCATTCTCTATAGAGTTAATAATGTGCTTGCTTCAGGAGTGCCACTCCAGACATTGCTGGAGGTATTATATAATCTGTGGTATATACACTGTATTACTTTTCTAAAATCTGAAAGTCTGTGAACTCTGAAACATCTGGCCTCAAGAATTTCAAATAAGTGATTGTGGAATTGTAATATCAAAAATTTATATGTATTGGTGCCAGATTTAGCTACACGTGTACATGTAGGATGCTCCGTTAAATTTGAATTGCAGATCTACAACAACTCTTTTTTTTTTTGGTATGTCTCATGCAATATTTGCTACATACTTAGACTATGAAAGTAGTCATTTATCTGAAATTCAAATTTCACTAGGCATCTTGTGTATTACCTGGCAACCACATTGTTCTGACACCGTTCTATGCACTTTACATATATTTATTTTCTTCTCACGAACATCCTATGGGTGCTTTTGTGATCCCCATTTTACAGAAGGGCAAACTAAGACAGAGGTTAAGTAACCTGCCTGAGGTTACATAGCTACTGCATGGTAGTATTGGCATTCAAACCCAGGTGGTCTGGCTCCAGAGTCTCTGATGGTGCTATGCTGCCTGAAAATGGCTTAGCATAGTTCCTGGCACAGAGGAAATACTCAATATTTTTTATTATCATTCTTATTACCACCACCCTCCCTCTCTTTCTCAAGCCTTGATTAAACTTACAAACTCAAGCTGGTATATGGGGCTGTATTTATACTTCTACTACATAAACATTAGCCAAAGACCAAATAATAATTTACCTTATATGCAATGACTTCAGAGACTACATAGGCTGGCCATTCACAGGTTTCCTTCATCATATTTTTTTTCTAAATTAAATCTCTGGGTTTTCTCCATGTTGCTGAGTAGGGGGAAAAGAGCTTTGGTGTCTTGATAACAATAGTCCCTGACCAATTCGAAGTCACAGTTCCCCTGCAGAAAGTGCAGCCCTGTGCCCTGCTGTGAATTGTGAATGATAAATTGGGAGGCTGAAGCTGGAGTTTTCCCATTCAGCAGGCTCAGTTCCAAATTCAGTGTGAGTGATGTATTCCTCCACTTCATATCAGGGCTAAGGTCAGAGCTGATCTTGCAGTTTTTTCAGGTACCTGCAGGAATACTGAAGAGATAGAGAGGGATACATTTGGGGGTTGGGAGCAGGGGGAGGTTTGGGAAGGCAGCCAGAAAACAATGTGCTTATGTGAATAAAAATGTGTGTGAAGATTCCTCTGTGTGACTGTAAATATTGTGTGGGACTGAAACTTGTATGATCAGTGTCTCTGAAGTGTCACATAGCAGATTCATTGTGTTGTTGCACAGCCAGTATAACTATAAATAGAAACTGAAATGAAGATTTTGTGTACCCTAGCATATTTGCATATTAAATAATAATGATAAAATAGTAGCAGTAAGTAAAAATTTAATTGGAGACAACCGAATTTTCAAAGATGAAAATATTAAGCCAATTTCAAATTTGTCAAACTTCTAAGCTAATTTTTTTGCTTTGATTCTTTTTTTTTTTTTTTGGAGAGGATTTCAAATGGTAGAGATTTTGAAGTTTATGATATACTTTGTTGAGGACAAAAAGCTACTTGAAATTTTCATAGAAAGTCTAGAGAAATATCTAGCTTTACTTTTAAATCAGGAGGAACCACACATGTAACCGAACTGTAATATGTGTATCTACATTTATGCAAATTATACTTATGGGGAGCAATTTATTCACATTTAGCTGAAAACTCATTAGGTTTTCATTACTTCAAACAGAAATGTATTCTGGCATTAATTAAAGTATGGAAATTACAGAGGACATCATCTTTCCCATGTCATTAAAATATTGGCTGCCTTAAAAAAATAAGTTGGTGCATATCTCTGTTTTAGAGTGGTAGCCAGCAATTGTATGACAGTTGGAAGAGAGAGTTCAATATTGGGAATTTTGGAAACTTATCATTTTGTAACGAAAGATTTTTTTTTTAAGCTCACGGATACATATTTAAGTATGCACAAACTTCCTACCTATTGATTGTCTTTCATGTGTAATTGTGTGTGGGCTTATGAAGGAGGAAAAAATGGTACATCAGTGTATTGTGTCTTTCTGTTAACTCTCATAACAAATACTCAGTTCAGTTCTGTCCCTAGATCTGCCCCTGCCTTGAGCCCCTCATTTAGGACACCCCACTTTGCCCCTCTTCAGCCATGCCTCTTCCCTAGTCAGGAAATCAGTGGGGCCAAGTCAGCAGCCTTCTACAACCCAGAATTCTCTGCTAGATGGCCCCAGGCCTCCTTTCAGGGACTGTGTGGGTCTCTTCCAGGAGTTCATTCCTCTGAGAGCTGCACTGAATGTCAAAAGGCTCGAGAATTCATACTTGGCCTTCCATGTCTTTATGAAGGTATATTGTAGATGTATCTTTTAAATGTTTAGATATGATATGTGGGCCTCTACTTCAGTTAGCCTTTGCTGTGGAATAAACCACCCCAAACTTTAGAGGTCTGAAACAAGAGTGATTTAGTATTTCTCGTGATTCCATGATTTGATGAGGGTTCCTCTGCTAATACTGCCTGGGCCCATTGATAACAGCTGCATTCACCTGTTGTCTGGAGGGTTGTCTGGCTTGGAAGGTTCACAATGGCCTCAGTCACAGGTCTGGCAGTTGCTGCTAGCTTGGTTCTTCTCTGTGTGGCCTCACCTCCTCCAGGAGGCTCTTCAAAGGGCAATTGCAGGGCTCCACTCGAAGGGAGTTAACGTGGAAGGTGTGAGGCCTCTTAAGGTCTAGCTTTTAAACTCATGAAAAGTTACTCTGCCACATTCTGTTAAAGCAAGTCACAAGCCCAGCCCAGGTTCAGGGCAGGGGAAATAGATCCTACTGCTTGATGTGAAGAGTGGCAGAGTTACCTTGTAGAAGGATAAGAGGGATAGAAAGAATGTGGCACGCATCTTTGCAAACAATTTACCATATACTCCAGTTGTATGCTTGTCCCATCCTCCACAGATGTTAGGGGTGATCCTGCAAAACCCAATAATAATGATACTACCAAACATTTACCCATTTATTCTGAATGTAGTAATTTAGTGCAGTTGATTCAGGGAATCATTAGAGGGAAAACGTAAAAGCCAAAGCTTGGAAACTGGTTGATATGAAATCATTGTTTAATTTGGAAGAGGCAAGTACACAATGTTCAGTGCTTGTCATTAATCCTATGATTTTCTTTTTAAATAGCTGCTGCCATCTTGAGTAAAGTAAATCTGTCTGTGGACCCTTGTGATAATTTCTTCCGGTTCTCTTGTGATGGCTGGATAAACAGTAATCCAATTCCTGAAGATATGCCAAGCTATGGGGTTTATCCTTGGCTGAGACATAATGTCGACCTGAAGTTGAAGGGTAAGTTTCTACTGGGATTTGGTGATAACTTTTAAGAGAGCAATATTTGACAAGAAAAACATAGTTTTGGATTTGAAGCATGCCTGCTTACTTTTTAGCTATACCGAATTCATATTCAAGATTTTTAAAAATGGAAGATTGAAAGCAAAGTTGTGGAATTCCAATTTCCCGGATTTCAACACAAGCCTAGTGTAGATCATTATGTTCATATTTGATAATAGTAAATTCTGCTGCTGAAGGATAACTAGTATCTGATTGAGATTGGGAGCAAAGGAATAGTTAATAAAAACTATGTTATATTAAAATACTTATTTGTCTGTTGTGTTTAGAGCAAGCTTTATCACTTGCTCGTTGTGTCCTGGATTTTCATGGCTTACAAAATATACATAACACCTCATCGTTTTTTGACATCAGTTTTGAGAACTCTGGATGACCTTGTGTTTGTCATATTGTTCCTGTTAACTTCTAAGTTGGCTCTGGGGAGACTGTCTTTTCTCCCATGGCCTTTTAGCAATGACAAGCTCACATACACATACTCACATATGTGTGTGCATGCACACACACTTTAAAAGTTGAAAATGTCTTTTACTGCAGGATCTTCTGTTTGCAATGGATCTAATTTTTATGTGGAGCTATTGGAGAAAGCTACTTCAGAAGGGAAATTGGGAGATTTCAAGGCCAAATAAGGTCATTGTTTTGAGAGGGTAAAAATAATGTTTTCCCCCTTCTTTGTAACTATGCGTTATGCCATATAACTTGTGTTCGTAACACTTACAAAGAATTTCTGAGAAGTTACAAGAATCATCAATTTTCTTTTTTCTCCATCTCCTTTTCCTCAAGATTTTAAGTACATGAAAATTAAATATGTATCAATTTATACTTATAACAACTGAAACTATTGGCAAATTAGATACCTATTGTCAATTGTAAGGAAAAATGTGTTTAAATTTCACAACTAGATAAAAATCATATGGACTTATATTTTCTACTAAGAGGCCCAAACTTAGACTTTATAAATTATAAATGAAAATTTACAAGAATGTCAGTTTTCCTCTAACTATAGTATGGATTCCCATACTATAGAACCATAAATAAGACCTCAAGGAATGAATTTACTAATACTTATTTCCCTGTAGAATATTAACTCATATTGGCCCTTCACCTACCACTCTTGACTGTTTTCTTTTTTCTCTTTTCTGGCTTTTCCCCCCCTATTCAGAGAGATGTGTTCACATGCGTGCATGCACACAATCATGGGTACAGAAATATCATTGAAGGATAAGAAAAAGACAAAATGTTCAGAGAGATACTCTTTTTATATTAGTTATAATCAAAAGATTTGTATCTTTGAGGCATGAAACAGTTACAGTAATTGAAAGAACTTTCTGGGGATACAAAAATTAAATGTAAAAATTGAAAACTAAATATAAAAATTAAAATCAGTATCAATGTGCTTTGTTTGTGGAGGATACTGTATATGGGTTTCTTTAAAATTCGTAGAAGTGATAATTGTTCAGAGCAGCACTGGGTTTTTTGATTCTTTTAAAAATGAAAAAAGTTATTTTCAAGTTCAGTCGAGAAAATAACAAGCAAAAATAACATGTAAAAAGTAATAAGAAAGTCATCCCATAAAATTGCTGATAAAGCGATTGGGTGTATATTTTTCCAGTTTTTTTCCCCATATGTGAGTACATATGCATACTTTCATATGCATACCCATATACTTAAAAAATTAGCCTATATGCATACTGCTGTCACCTGCTTTAAAAAATGTTGTATTTTTCAAAGATATGGATTATATCAGTAGATATTTTTTTCTTATTATAAATAACACTATAATAAATATCCATGTGTACACATCTTTATGTACTTAACCTAAATGTATCCTTAGGATAAATTCCTGGAAATGGAATTGAGTTCATAAAGTATTCATAGTTTAATTTTTGATGCATATAGCTGAGTTGCCCTTTAGAAAGTTATTTCTAGGTCTCTATATATTTTCTTGCTGTTTTAAATGGTAACTTTTCTCTATCAGCTTTTTTTTTTTCTTTTTGGTGATATACTGTAGCAGTCAGCAAACTACGCCTGTTGGCCAGATCCAGCCTACTGCCTGTTTTTGTAAATAAAGTTTTATTGGATGGCAGACCCATTCATTCATTTATGTGTTATCAATTACTGCTTTTATATGGCAGAGTTGAATAGTTGCTACAGAGACCATATGGCACACAAAGCCTAAAATATTTACTGACGCTTATGGAAAAAGTTCGCCAATTCCTGATGCCTGGTGTAAATGAGCTTTGATATATCTATATTGGATCTGATTAGAACTGTTATTAACTAATAGCTTTTTGGTGGCTTTTTGGGATTTTTTTAGATAGGTAACCATAAAATTAAGAAATAATTATAATTTCCTTTGCTATATTGGCTAGAGCCTCCAGGGTGGTGTTGAATAATAGCAGTGATAATGGGTATATTTTTCTTATTCCTAGCTTGGGTGGTAATGTCTCCAATATTTCTTCCCAAATATATTTTTCTTTTGTTTGTAATAGATAGTTTTTATTGTGTTCTGTTATTCCTAGATAGCAAAAAGGAGTTTCTCAAGAAAAATCTGTTATTTATGAAGAGACTCAGATGGAGTATCTATCTCTTTTAACTTGTCTAGATTTTCTCATGCTGAACTAACCTTATAATCTTGAAATGAACCCTACCTATGAATGGTTTATTATTTTAAGACATTGCTAGACTTGAGTAAGCTATTTGTTTTATACATTTGTGTCTATATTTGTGATTCATGTTGGTCCATGGATTTTTGTGTGCTACGTTTGTCAGATTCTGTTATCAAGATTGTGCTGGCTTTGTGAAACAATGGAAGGCTTCTCATATATTTTTATGCTCTGGGAAAGACACAACCAAATAAATCCCAAATTATTCTGTGACAAGCACTGTAAAGAGTGAATTCAAAAATTGATCATGAGGCTCTGATTTCAAGTGCCAGTAAGGAGAGGGAAGTAGGGTCTCTTTCTAAATTAGTATTATCTTGTACCAGATGTATATGTTTGAAATATAAAATATCTTAGTTTTTTTAAACTTTTTAATTTTGAACTAAGTCACACTTACAGAAAAGTTGAAAGAATAGCACAAGGAACTCCAGTTTACCCTTTACCCAGATTCCCTAATTGTTACCATTTTGCTGCATTTCCTTTATTATTCTCTCTATCGATATTATCTCATTCTCTATATCTATACATTTATATATATAGATAGTGAGAAAATATGGTATCTATCAATATATAGATATTCATATACAGATAGGTTTATAGACATATTTTTCTAAACTCTGCAAGTATGTTGCAGATGATTGTTCTTAAAGGGTAGAAATAGAGCTTTTCAAATATCAGATGTGCCAACAATCTTTTTCAAATACTAGATCTTTAAATTCTATGTTTCTTAATATAGTCTATATCTATGTATCTACACATTTCTCATTCTGTCTACCCATCCAGGTAATAAAGGTCATTTCTATACCAACTATAAATGAATAACAAGAAGAAACATACTTCAAATCCTACCACCCAGCTATAACTTTTTAACTGCAAATTAATATACATTTTAAATACATTTAAAATTGTATGTATATTTCAGAGATCATATAATATGTTCTGTTTTTATAACCTCTTTACACTTGGCATGTTAACATCTTTTCATGTCAATAAAAAGGAATCTATAGCATCATTTGCCATGGCTGCTTTGTATGGATACACTACAATTTATTTAATCAATTCCTATGTTACCATTTAGGTTGTTTACAGATATATTCCTCATTATAAGCCACTCAGAGCATGAGTTTTGAAGCCACAGAGCTAGATTCAAATCCTGGTTCCCTTTCATTTTGCCTCTGTGTCACTTCTGGCCAGTTACTTATCTCAGCTAGCTCAAGGTTTTTTTTTTTTTGTTTTTTTTTTTCTTTTTATCTTTCAAATGAAAATAAGAATACCCAATTCATAAGGCTTGTGAGGACTAAAGGAGATGACCTATATAAATTACCCAGTCCAGTTTCTTTCATATAGCAGGCCCTCAATAAATATTTGTCCTTTGCACTTTCATTTTATTTCAAAGATAGTTCTAAGGCTCGTGAAGTAATGTCTATCAAACCCTTAAGTTTTATTCTGTTCTTATTCTTTGTAAATATCATGTGGTTTCAAAAATATTGAATACTGTCTAGATATTTTTCCTTACCCTTGATACAAAGAGAACATTCAAAAATAAAACCCAATACTACCAATCAAAAGAATACTATTTTCTTATAGCTGATAGAGAACACACAGATAGGGCTGTCCAATTTGTAAAATAAAATGGATTTGACAGACCCGGCTGATGAAAAATTGCCCTCTATTGAAGTTAGCAACCCGGCTTTATGAATTTTTTCTTTAAATGGCAATATAAGACTCAGATTTCTACTTGGAAAATAAAATTATTTCTTGTTCTCTTCAAGAAGCAGGATTTTTTAAAAAGGAAGAATGTAGTCATGTGTTTGAATGTCTAAAATTTCCTTCCTACAAAACCTCCCAAATTTGTCTTCATGTGACCATGGAGATGACACAGCATGCATTGCTTGTGAACGAGCAGATGAAAATTTTGCAAATGAGCACTTATGAAACATGAGGCAATGAGTGAGATAGAACAGTTGTGTCAAACAGAAGACAGATGACTCAAGGTAGGGCCAGCTCATCTCTATTAGAGAATAGCAATTTTTGCCAATATTTTGTAAAGAAATGGAGTATATTATTATGTTCAAGCACAGACAGCACCAGCAAAACAATAAAACGAAGTAGGGTCTATGCATTAATGAGCAGAGAAAGATGATTGTGATTCATAGATCAGTTATTTACTTGTAAATACCTGGTGGCTGAGATTCAAATGGTTCTCGTAATTAAGTAACCCTCCCATAATATTGTTTTTCCTATAAGTAATCCTAGCCAAGTCAACTTTTACAGATAAGAGAAAGCTGAAAACTTCAGCTCCCTTAAAGTTATTTATTTTGATAATTAGGAAGATCGGATTATTGAAGATATAGTGAATCGTGTCACGTCATTTTCCTCATACCATGAGCATAGTATAATAATGAACCAAACTGAGCCTTGATATCTTTAAGTTCTTTAAAGCAAATGATGTCAGACTGGAAAAAATTCAAAACGGTTATGCAGTGGGGAAGTGGTAGGGAGCATCCAGCCATCGTGGTGGGCTTTTTGGTCCTGTAAGTCTGAGTGAATTTGCTATATAAACGGAGTGCACCCACTCAGAGCAGATTCTTGTTTTTCTGACAATGCTGACTCTTTTTCTTTCATGTGGCCACACAGATTATGCATCCATCAGTCCCGTATGCATAGAGGAGTGCTACGTGAAGATTTGGGCCTGTATCGAGGACTTTCAGAATGTGAAATGAAATAATTTTGCTTGAAAAGTTTTTTTGTTGTTTACATGTTTTTCTAATTTTAGTACATCATTTGAGCTGGGGTAGGGGTCGGGGTGCATGGAGTGTGAGGAAGGGGAAAGACGTTGTCAAATTTAAAAAGTTTAGCAATTTCCTGCTAAGAGACATTCACTTCAAGTATAGAAATGAATTTCTTCTTGAAGGCTGTGAAAAATGTTCATGTGGCTCTAAAGATACGTTCTCTTTCTAAATAGCTGAAGGAAGTACAGAGGCTGTGAGAATGGCCACCATGTATAAAAGCTTGTGTTCCAGTAGTTTTCAGTCAGTATTTTATGTTTTCTTCTTGTGTGCTTTTTTTCCACCCCCAGTGCATCTCCTTGTCTTACTTTGTGACTCTTAACCTGATCCAAGTGTTTGATTTTAAGATCTGATCTTTTCCTCTGTGGCTTTAATGTAGCTCTTCTGTCATAGTGGTTAATATTATAAATAAGCTGAGTATGCTTGATAAGAACCAGATCTATTCATTACGTTCATTCTGAGTTGTATGCCCTTTAATCTGGCGGAAACACATTCCCTTCAAATAGAAATGCTGCACGGCATTGTAACTGTGAACTGAAGGTTACTTAATGAGTATTTACTTTTTTCCTGCCACCAATTGCCTTCTGTATCAAGTAACAAAAACCCCAACTCAAAATAGCTTTAATAATATACAAAATTTGCTGGCTCACATAACCAAAATGTCTAGTACTAATGTGGACTTCAGGTAAGGGTTGATCCAGCAGCTGAACTGCATCAGTAAAGCTCACATTTCTTTTAACTCTGACATCTACTGTCTCATGCTTCTTTCTAAGTCTGTTTGGTCATAAGAATGTTGCCAATAGCAACCAGAATTTACACCGCCTCATTCACATCTGGCAAATGGTTAGACATTAGGAGGATACAGAAGCTCAGAGATTAATGGGGACCCCAAGATTACCTATGTGGAAATTAAAAATCTGCACATCACAAAATGTTTTAATAGGTATTGTAATTAAGACTCTGTTGCTACATAGTTCAGTATGGAAGCCAGTAGCCACATGTAGCTTTGAGCATGGCTGGAATTGTGCTATCCTGAAAGTGTAAAATACACATCAGATTTCAAAGACTTTGTTTAAAAATATATAAATGTCTCATTTTATTTCACCAATTACATATCAAAATGATAGTATTTTAAGATATTGGGTTAAATAAAATATATTATTAAATATAACCTCACTTTAAAAAACTTATTTAAATGCAGCTACAAGAAAATTAAAAATCAGATATGTGGCTCAGATAATATTTCAGTGAGGCGGTTGTGCTCCAGAGCCTTGAACAGGCCATTAGAAAGGTGAGCTATCTGGGAATGAATTCAGATTTATTTCAGTGATAGAGAAGGGTCAGAGAACACCTTTATTAAAAATAGTCTGCTACTCCCATCTCCAGTCCCTCTGTATCCTATTACCCTATTAATGTCCTTTGTGGCAGTTATAACCACCTGAAATTATCTTGTTTCTGTACTTGCTTACTCGTTCTCCCCTGTGTGCGGTCTCATCCCCTGATAGTAAGTTCCCTGAGAGCCAGAATCTTGTCCATTTGGGGCTTCACTGTGACCCATCACGTAGTATAGTGCCTGGCACATAGTTTGTGTTCAGTAAATACTTGTTGAAGAAAGGAGAGAAAGATCGTGCTCTCTGAGAGTGGCTGGGTACGGTGGTGGGGTTGTTGGCCGGCTCTTATTTCTCTCCCTCCTGTGCCTGGCTTTCTGTAGCCTATCTCAGAAAAGCCCTGAGCGGCAACTAGAGTTCGCCCCTGACAGGAGGGGAAGGGTAAGTGTTAGTTGTTCTCCATTTGTATTGCAGTCCTCAGGAAGGCAGGACAGGGGAATGGACAGTGTGACAGGCCAGAGCCCTTCCTTCCCTGGGACTCTAAGATTCTTGTGTGGTGTGATCTTGTGGAAGCTACAAGGAAAATCAGAACTCACAGGATGGTGGTCAGGTTTGGGCTCTGAAAAATAATCAGGACTCCGCCACTTATTGGCTATGTGACAGCAGGCAAACCACTTCCCTCTGAACCTCAATTTTTTAAATTTTATTATTAGTTTCAAGTGTACAGTACATTGGTTAGACATTTATATAGTTTATGAAATGATCCCCCTGATTACTCGTTCTCTCTTATGGTTTTCCACCTAGCCAATACCTTACTGCTGAGCACATTCCCTGTGCCGTGCTCCCCATCCTGTGACCATCTATCAACTACTAATTTGTACTTCTTTAACCCTTCACCCCTTTCTCCCAACCCCCCAACCCCTAACCCCTCTCCCCTCTGGCTGTCACCAGATTGTCCTCTATATTTGTGAGTCTGTTCGATTAGTTTGTTCTTTTTGGAACCTCAGTTTCTTATCTGGTGATACTGTTGGATGAATCCAGTGAGATGTGTTGAAAGTCTTCTGCACAGGCTTAAGTAAATGGTGTCTTTATTATTGTTAATTTCATGAAGATTAACTTAACATTTTAAAAGCACTTGGCACATAGTAGATGCTTAAGAAATGTTAGCTTCCTAGCCAAATAAAAATTATGACTTCAATTGATAAGAAAACTTTAACAGCATTATTAAAGTAAAATATTATGATCTAGTTTTTTTTAAAGTCTTATCATGTCTGCGAATAAGGTAGCGGATCCTAAAAAATGGCAAGCCTGGGGTGAAAGCAATAGGTTAGGATATTTGTGTGTATTCCTAACTTTTATTGCCAGAGCGTGGTTATGACCTCAAACCCTGCAAGGTCTTGGTAATCTAATTGGTCAGACGATACATTCATTGGGGAATGAGTTTTAAATCACTCCTACAAGAAAAGAGAGGAGAGGAAAATTGGGAAAATATAAGAAAAAGTATCATCTTAGATCCTCTAGGTGCTGTAGATCCTCTCTAAATGCCATTAAAAAAATGACACCAATGTCACTTTTTTCTCTTTTCTTTCTTTCATGTCTAGGGGATCCTTACCCAGGCCCACAGCCCCTCAAGAGGGAACTTGCATGGGAAAAAAATATACCTTTATTTTCACTAACCTCTGATGGAACTTTAGCATTTTCCTTAATTATGAAAATAGGCAACAAACTGACATTATTAGCTGTGACCTCGGTACTAATGCAAGTTGTTATTTTTCTATCTTACTACAGATATCTTAAAATATTATTTGTATACATCATTAGTTCAAAATCAGTTGTGGCTAGACCAAGTGCTAGATCTTATTTAATGGTTAATGAAATAGCACAAGTATTCTGAAGTCAAACAGTAAAACAACTGTTTTGATAACTGTGTTTCTGGATAACTGGTTTCCTTTGTAAACCCATGTCTCTTATCTTATGCACTTATAAACATTATTCTGGGAATGGTCTGTAGGCTTTAAGAGCCTGCCCAGAGGATGTATGGCACAAAAAAGATTAAGAACTCTTGCTTGTGCAAGGATTGCTGGGGCAGGTCTGAAGAAGGTATAGTTTTATTTAATTTCAGCCTTTCGATGCATCTTAATTCAGGTGTTTCAAGTGGAGTTGGCTATCACATGGTCCCATAGGTCCACTCATACCGAAATCTTTGAACAGTCCACTCTCTAGGATCCCTGTATAATGGGCACGTTACCGACAGTTAATTGTATTTATTAGGATATTTGAAGGAACCAGAGATTTGTGTTTGGATATCTGTGCCATGCCAAGCCTTGAACTGATTAAGTGCAGGTTTTATGGGATTACTTATCCCACAGACTAAATATATTTTTAGATGAAATTACTGAGGGTTGTCACATGCCTATTATGAAAACAGTTAAAGGTCAATGCCCAAGTAGAGATGATACAGCTTTTGCTGTGGTGTAATTAAAAATATTTACAAACAGAGCAAATGATTGAAAATAGTAATATACTAAGTAGAGTTTTTATTCATAAGTACATGTTGTGCGGTATATGAAATAGCTCATTCATCACCTGATCTTAAAGACAAGGACCCTTGATTGAACTTGAAAGAGTAGGGGCAAGAGGGGGATTATAAATCTGGAGGTGTTGTGAGTGAAGTTCCAAGGAGAAGACCAAATCACTATAACTTGACTTCATTGGAAGGAAGGAATGAGCAGGGCTGCTGGTGAGAGATCATGGGAGTGAGATGGGCGGATGAAGGATGTCAACATCCATTTGTGAGATTTTTGACTTATAGCAGGTTTCTAAGAAGTAGAGTGACAGCCTGGAAATGCTATGCATGGGAATGTTGACTGAAAAGAAGGAATGGAAAAGCAGATGAGGAGCAGGCGTTTTTGTATTGTAAATACTGCAACATGTTATGAAAGGTTTCCTGCTAGTTAGCTTGAATGTTGTAGGAAGAAACATTTTTATTTTAGAAGATGGTCAATTAAATTTAGGTTCTTTTAACTAAATATAAGTTCTTTGACATGACTAATGACACAGGATAGTACATAATCCTAAGAAAGACATATACACCTACATTGACACTTCTCAGCCTCATTTTGCATGGTTAGTGTGTATAAGTGTGTTTTACTTTGCAGGTGTTCAGAAGGGTTGCATACGTATTGTTTTCAAATTGATTTTTCAATTACAGTTGACATATTAGTTTCAAGTATATAACATAACAATTAGACATTTATATACCTTACAAAGTAATCACCTGGCTAAGTCTACAAGGGTTACATATTTTTGAAAAGCTTCTTCCTAAAAGAGGAGGAAGATTGTTTGGAAAGGGAAGAAAAATCCTAGGTTGCCCTAGTGGTAACAGTTCAGAGGCAAACCCACGTGACCTTTGGTGGTAACTATTGCTGAAGCTCTTCCAAGTCCCCATGTGTTCTTGCTGTTGGTTGCCAGAAGCCAGAAGAATAGTGGAGTTGAGAATATGGGATTTTTGCAGGAACTTCCAAGGGTCATCCAGATTTCATAGGAGAAACAAATGACTCAGATTTCCTGGGCCTTGAAATCTGTGTCTTAGAGAAATGAGTCAATCACTTACCTTTACTATACTCCTGCTTGGTCAATGGCAAAACTCGGGCACTTAGAAAAATTAAAGTTAGTTGCACACAAAGATGCGTGGCCAAACTGAGTTGAAAAATTTATCCTTGCTTTTCCAACTCCTTGATGAGATGGTTTCAGCTGCGCTCTCACCCTCAATTCTGAGCACTTTTCAACTTCAACTTGAAGGTGTGGATGGGTCAAGCATCTTTACAATGTGGCAAAATCCCCATTACTCTCCTGATTTCCTACTCATTGCTTTGAAGTCAGGTTTTAGCAGATTCCTCCCCCAAAAATTCATAAGAGAACAAAAAATTCACAAGAGAAGTGCCTAACGGGCCTGGCACTTCATGGAGGTGACCTTATTTAATAATACCCTTAGATACCATTTGTTGAACTTTCTAAACTGAACTCCTAACAAGCTTATAAGTTGTAAGATAAATCTGCATTTTGTAAATGAGAAAATAAAGGTACCGAGCAGTACAAGGTCACACAGCTAATAGATAATGGAGTTGGGATTAGAATTCACGGGGTTTGACCCTTAGTGCTTGGTAACAACCCTGAAAACTAGGAAGGAGGTGTTCTCCCATTTTACATTTGTGAAAGCTGAGGTCTAAAGAGGTTAAGTCACTCACTTATTCACAAAGCTAGTGATCTATAAAGGCACCTTCTGGAGCAGTATTTTCCAATAGAAATATAATGTGAGTCACAAATAAAAGTCACACATAATTTTACATATTTTCTAATAGCCACATTAAAAAAGTTAAAACAGGTGAAATTATATATTTTATCTAACCCAACATATTCAAAATATTATCATCTCACATACTCAATATAAAAAAACTTATTCACAAGACATTTTACATTCTTTTTTTCCTACTAAGTCTTTGAAATCCAGTATGCATCTTAGACTTGCAACACATCTCTTACGTGGACCAACCACATTTCAGGCACTCGATAGCCCCATGTGACTACTGGCTTTGGTATTGGACAGGGCAGTTCTAGAGTAGTGCTTTTTAACCCTGGATGCATATTAGAATCACTGGGGAGCTTAAAAAATACAGATGCCTGGGTCCCATCCTCAGAGGTTATGACGTAATTGGTCTGGGCTTCTGGATTTTTAACAACCACCTCCCCCAGCCAATTCTAATATGTAGCCACATTTGAGAACCTGTTCAAGGGTGATGCCCAAACTAACCAAGAGAACTGTAGCCACTGTTGATTGGAGAAAGTTCTGTGAGTTTTCTGAAATGAGAATCATTCAAAATAACCACTTTGGCAATATGCTTTTCTAGTTGACGTTAAGGAATGCCAGGCAATGCCCTAGCTAATTTATTAATTTCTCTCAATTTACATTTGCCAACGTTTTGGCCAAGTCCCAGAATAACGTAAAAAAAGAAAAGATCCCCTCTCCTTCGATCTACACACGGGTCTGGAAACGCACCAGTACAAGTAAATTAAGACATAAAATTCTATTATTTTAATTGAGGTCAAAGGTGTTGATATCAGTCTGGAATCTTTGCACTGTGAAGAAGAGGAAGCTGGGGTTTGAAAGCTGCAGGTTGTTGCCAGAATTAAACATGTCTAGTGGGGAAAGTGTGGGAAGTGCTGGGTGAGGACAGGAGGCAATTGTGGCTCCAGCTGAGGTCTGAAGGCTGCACAGCCCACGATGTGGCAGGACGCCCACGAAGCTGCCCTCCCCAGAGGCCTCACACTGCCTTCCCACTTGGCCAAACTTGTGTTTCTGCCCCTGAGACCTGGATGTGAAACCCGGTATTCAAGAATTCAAACATCTCATCTCACCCGGAGGTTCCATTGTCCTTAAAATGCTTTTGGAGCCATTTGGAATAATTTTTGTATTGCTTTCTTTTATTTAAATCCAAACACAGCTTTATTTCCCAGAATGAAATATACTGGGTCTTCTGTAGTGGTAACACTATAGTTATATGCAGTTTTGTTGGTTATATTTATTTGACTTAAAATTAAGCCAGAGAACACATAAACACTGCTGCCCCTCTTCCATAGCCTTAACTAAATTAATACCATATTTCATCGAGTCAAAAATACTGTCAACTATAAGATTTCATGTATGCTAAGAAAGACTAAGCTATTATACAAAATGCTTGCTTATCACTTGGGATTTTTATTTTAAATGAAAGCATTCTTTTAGACTTATACATAATTCTATTATATATTACTTTTGCATTCATTAAAAAGGAAAGTACAAGCAAAAGAGATTGGTTAAGGTATTCCTAAAACTTCTTCATAGTCTTTTTGATTTCAAATCATCAGTGCTTTTGTTTTCTCATAAAATATTGTCCTCTTTCCATCAACAACAGCAATGATTCAGCATTTCTTTAAAAAGTGCTCCCCAATTGTTTCAGGGGTTTTCCTCCAAGACTACCTTTTTGGATATGCAGTAAATTTTCATTTCATTGCCAAATTATAGTGAAATCTTTCGAAGACATTTTAAGTGACAATTTACTAGCCATGCAACAAACTCATTTGAAGTGCTAAATCAAATTCACGCATGGGCAGGCGATGGAAACTACCTCGTGACTGCCTGGCTGACAGTTTTAAGCTGGATTCCAATTTCAGAGATGTTAAGATGGGAACAAAAATGTGCTTCTTAGAATTGATGAAATATGGTATGTAATTGTATTTCTGATAATCCAGGCTCCCCAACCGCTTGTCACATGCACCTTGTTTATGTGCTTTAAACAATTTCAGTAAAATTTGTGTGATGTTCCCTCAGCATACCTAGGCTTTAGGCAGTAGTGTATGAAGAGCAACACCCTCACTTCCTTCTTCCACTCCAGTTTTCAGCTACAAAGCTGTACTCTTATACTGTTCTTTAATGTTCTTTAATATACGAACCTTTAATGTGCACGTGAAGTACCTGGGGATCTGGTTAAAATGCAGATTCTGATTCAGTAGGTCTGAGAAGGGACCTGAGAGCCTGCATATCTGGCACGTTCTCAGGTGATGCTTGCACTACTTACTGTCCTGGGGACCACACACTGAGTAGCCAGGCTTCACTACATCTCAGGATGCGGTATGTCACTGAAGAGATTCAGTGCCTCGTCAGGGTGCATGTGGTTTAGTTTTTCCTCCATTCATATTATCATTTTGTATTGTAAATACAATTTGATATTGTGTATTGTAAACATTATCGTATAGGGCAAATACAAAGATTTCTTAGGATAAAAAAATAAGAATATTGTAAGTCTTGTCTTATGGTACAGCGATATTGCTTCCCCTTAATTTGTTTTCTGAGAAATTTTTTCATTTTGTTTTCCCTTGCCTTCCTCCTCAAAAAACTTGGGCGACTTGAATTTATTAGGAAATCTGCATGTAATTGCAGATTAATAACCTACCCATTAATACCACATTAGTTCATTGTGATTAATAGCATCTATGTGAATGCTTAATGAATTAGTAATGAAGGACTATTTGCTTTAAAGTGTCAAGAGAACATTCTATGTAAGAAGGCATTACCCGTAACAGAAAAATTAATTGTATGCTGGTTGGATAATAACTTGTCATACACAGGATATGTTTGTTTGGAAAGCCTCATTGGTGTTGATATTGGCACAGTGAGAGATACTTTTTAAAATGTGCACGGACCTTTTAATGTATAAAATGAGAAGGGAATTTTATTTTCATCAACAGTTAAGATATATGTGGGAGCTTTTATTTATAGGAGAGAGAAACACATAGACACGCACACAATGTGCTTATTAGTGTACTCACATGTTTGCCTGTGTTACTAACCAGAGACTTCCTACAAGTGGCCATTTAGATTAAGTTCTAAATCGAACTGCTTCTACTACCTGCTGTCTATTCTGAATTCACAAATTCACTTCTCCAAGGCCCAAATGTTTTTGTTACTAATTTTATCCCTTTGGCGAATCATTTGTTTTCTCTGTGGTTCCTCACTCTAATTCTGTGATGTCGGCCATCGTTGTTTATTTCTGTCTTTGCCCTACATCCGAGGAAGCGAAGGTCAAGGAAATTATGTGACTTGCCCAAACCAATCCAGCCATATAATTTGTACCCCACAGATTATGGGTCTAACATTTCAAATGTCTCCTGTTTTAACTCAGGCAGAAAGAGCTACATGAACAGAGGCTCTGTCCAGCTGGTGCCTTTGAGGGAACCCAAGAAGCTCAGTGTGATTGGAGCTCGGAGTTGGAAGGGAAAAGGGATGAAAGACAAAACTGAAGAGAAAGGAGGGGCCAGAGCACACAGGCCTTGTAGGTCATGTAAAGATTTTAGCCTCTGTCCTTGGGCAGTGGGAAGCCATTTGTAAGTGTCATGTCGAGGGGCTTGATGAGTGATGCGTCTTGCCAGAGCACATTGGCTGCATGTGGGGAATGGCTCGGAGGAGAGACTTGATGTATGGAGACCAGTTCAGAAGGCCCCATCATGCTGTTCTGTTTTCTGGCTTGGAATCCAGATAAAGGTAGAGTCTGTCTTCCTTATTACAGAAAACCCCAAGCAGTATTGGGGTTTTCTCTCTTTTATCGTCAATTCAACATCAAAGGTCATTGTCTCTTCTCTGTAGCCCCTGGTTTCTTTGAACTTAGAAAGGCGCTTTGCCAGTTACCCCCAGTCACTTCGCAGAAGCCACTAGGGAAGCTGCAGTAACCAGTGGGCTTGGAAGTTAGCTCTTGACTCACTGGCCTTTTTGCCCCTTTGGGTTCTCCACTTTTGTCAAAGGTTCTATTGCTTCCCCTCTTTTGGAGGAGGGGATACTGGATAGAGAAGGAAAGAGAGCCCAGCTCCTAATCCTTCACTTGTCAGAAACCCAATTATAGAGGGACAGCCTCCTTCGACCACACACTGAGGTTTGAATAGCCAAGAATAGAACTTCTGCTGCTCTCACCTCCTCATGGAAGGTGGGAGTGAAAACAGGGGTTAGTTGGGAAGTGGCTTCTTAAACCTATGTTTATAGTGTTTTGATGCCGCTGTCATAGTTGAGGGGAGGAATTGTAAAGTCTGGAGCTCAGATTTTTTTAAGGTTTCAGGGATACAGTATTTATCCCACTCTTCCTCCCCATAGGGTGTGGTATAAGCTGGAGTTGAAAATAGCTGCCCTGCGTTGTTGTTGTTGTTTGTTTTTTTTTGTTTTTGTTTTTTCACTTTGAGAGTCTTCCTGGCATAGAGCTGATTTTTTTTTCTCTTGAACCAGTGAATCGACCTTCATCTTAAAACCCTATTGAATTTTATCTTTAAGGAAGGAACATTTTTATATCCCACATATGACTGAAATCATATGGTTCTTGACCTTTTCTGTCTGACTTACTTCACTTAGCATGATACTCTCAACATCCATCCATGTTGTCACAAATGTCAATATTTCATTGTTTTTGAAAGCAAAAAATGAACCAAACCAACCAGCTATAAACTCATTGACACAGACAACAGTATGGTGGTTACTAGAGGGGTAGGAGGTAGAGAGAAAATGAAGAGGGTAAAGGGGGTCAAGTATATGATGACAGAAGGAGACTAGACTTCGGGGAGTAAGCACACAGTGTGATATACAGAAGATGTGTCATAGAATTGCACACCTGAAACTTATACAGTATTAACCAGTGCTACCCCAATACATTAATTTTAAAAAAAGGAATTTTTTAAAGTTGGGTTTTGCAGAACTGAGGAACTAACTTAGACCTAAATAGGCTAATGCAAGGAGAGTGTTTCCAGAATAAAACAAAAGTAGTGATCTCCTTGAAGAATGTTGACATTGAACTGAAATGGAGCTGCACAGTGAGGAAGCCAGCAAAGAAAGGACACAAGCTCTTTCTTTATTTGGCCTTGGGTGGGGAGGTGAATGCAAGAGGAGGTAATCAGGGCTGGTGATGTATTCTAGGATCACAAGCATGATGAAGGACTGGTGATAATTGTCAACTATACTTCAATAAAGTAGGAAAAAAAAGAGGGCTGGTGAGTGCTGTTGGTTTAAAGTAGTGGTCCTCAAAGTGTCTCTCCTGGACCTGCAGTATCAGCATTACCTGGGAATTCGTTTGTAATGCAGATTTCTGGGCCCCACCTAGATCTACTGAATTAGACAGTCTGGCGGAAACACCCAAAACTCTATGTTTTAACAAGCCCTTATGATGATACTGATGCTGCAAGCTCAAGTTTAGAAACCATTGGTTTAGACTTGGGCATAATGTGAAATCTAGCCTTGGGGACCAGCTACCTCTGTTCTGGCTGACCTCACCAGGCCTCCCACCTCCAGCTAGGTGCCTCAGTAACGTGCGCGCTTGTCACAAATAGGGTGACAGGGCAAAGGGAGTAGATGGCTAGGCACAGACTCACTCTACCACTGCAAAAAAACAGGTTTCAATGTAACTAGGGAAGGCCTTTCTTCCAGTTAGGATTGAGAGATCTGTGAAGAAAATCCCTGAGAGCATTGCTGCCTCTGGTTTGCCACTTGGGGGTCTAGTTCTTGCACAGGAAAACAACTTGTGGAATTTTACTGGGTACCTGCTAGTGGAATGAACAGGAATCAGGGACCTGGGTCCAAATCCAAGCTCTAACATTTACCAGCTGAGTTTCCTCGGATAAGTTCTTATGGGGTTTTCACCTGTACCATGGGGTTAATGACACATGCCTCTTAGGGTTGGTGGGGGATTAATTGAGGTCATGTACAATACACTTGACTCAGAGCAGGTACTTAATAAATAAATGAGTGCTGTCACCCATGGGTCCTTGAATGTCTCAGGACTGCTCAGGAAGGACCACTGCAGGGGATATATAGCTATACATGGCCTTTTCCTTATAATGGTAAGACGGTAGAAATAGGAGGCAGGAAAAAATATAATTAGGGTTTTTACTATAGGAAAAAAACTGAAGGTGGATTTTAATGACTTTAAGTTTAGCACAGGCCTTACATTGAATTACCTGCTAAGATAGAGTTTATCTCAATAGGAGAGCTATTTTTGAGTTACAACATCATATTGGCAGATTCATTGTAATACTGTGCTATCAAAGAGTAATGTTAAAATTTAATTTAAATTATTTTGAAGTGTAACCCTGATAAGTATAATCCTTATAAATTCTCTCATAAGTGAACATAATAAAAAAAAATTAGCTTCTATTAGGCTTCTGTAGTGTCTAGCAGGTTTATAAAATTGATTTCATATGGACAAAGAGGTCTTTTGTGTTAAAAGGGGGGTATTTTTATGTTATTTGGTAACCCATGATTTAGATTGATATGAGTTAGAGGTTTTTGATTCCCCTAAAATAATCTCTGCCCCTTTTTCTTAAGCTGTTGCCAACCAACAATTATCATTTATAAGATGATCATAAAAAATGAACAGAGAAAAGAATTCTGACAGTTTCTCTCCCTATACTTAGGTGGGAGTTTTCCAGAAGAATGAGAAATATCAACTCTTATTGTCTTTTCAGTATGTCAAACAGACTCAGTTAATCTCATGCTTGACTGGCTATGGGGCTGAGGAACTGCAGAGTCGAGTGTCACACAATTCATGTGAAAACATGAGGGTTATGGGATCCACAGACCATGACTTAGTTAACTTGAATTTTATTTTTTTTAATGAGAATAACAATGGGCTTTGCAAGCTGATTTAGAGTCTCCAGGTTTAACTGCATATGAGTTTAATACCGATGCAGTATGAGTTAGAAAAATGAAATTTCTCAGTACGGTAAATAAACTGAGGAGCATGGAAACCAAATTGAAGTCTGTAGCCTGGAAAATCAACAAGGACTAAAAATAGTAAGATTAGAGGCAACATTCAACCATGGGCCATCTGAAGGTGGTTTTTAAGTATCACCAGAGGAGAGACCAGGCCATGACATGATAGGTTTTAAAAAATATATATGTCTAGAGAACATTCTGTTCATTATGTAGATGTGGAAAGGCACACCTTTCATTAAAATGTAGATTTGGTTTTCCAGAGTCATTATTTTTTGTGTTCTTTCTCTCATTAGAATTAAGAGGATACTCCCCCTGATTTCTAAGGGAGAAATGTTGGCATGATGTACATGAAATTGAGAATTCACCTTGATGATATTTGACGTGAAGATTTTAGATTGTGATTACTGTTTCCGTTAAGCAAATCAGGCAAACAGCTCCACCATTCATTGTCTCTTAGCAAGTCATGAGAGGATGCCCTTTAGAACTGGCACAGAGAAGGAGTGAAGGCTGGAAGAAAGAAAACAGAGGGGCGTGTTTTGAAAGAATTCCTGTGCTCTTGAGCCATCTCGCTCAAATGGTGTCAGCTCAACATTGAGGTTCTTGGTAGGTGTTTGCTCACAGGCCTCAAATGTTGTGCATGTGGAGTTTTTGAAAATAGTGTTAGTTGGGAAGGTCCTAAATATTGCAGGAACTTCACATGACTGGCCTGACCTGCACATGACGGTTGTGAGCTCTTGACTTACCAGGGGACTGCCAAGTCCTCAGGAGTCTCATTCTTCCTTGGGAATTTCCTCTTTCTATTCCAGAGCTAATAAAGGCCCTGTCTGGGCAGAAGTGAATTGAGTGAGTAGAATTGATAGTCCTTTCTGGCTTCTGAGTTTAAGGAAGTCAAATGCAAACTACGACCCCTCCTCAGCCTAGCAGAGAAATAGAAGTGAGACCAGTCGCAAAGTGAAACTTGGGTATCTTAAAAACCAGTGTTTATGAAAGCAGATGAAGTCTTGAATTTTACTGTATGATGTAGGGACTGGAATGTGAGAAAAGGAGATTATTATTGTTAGCATAATCTGGACATTGCTGATTATAAAAAGAAATAATAAGTCAGTCTAACTTCTTACAGTTCCTTTTCAGTTGGATGAAAAACTCTCAGATTTTCTTTTGTCAGGAATTCAGCTCAGCAAACTGAGCGTGAACCATGCCAAGCACTAGGCCCTAGGAGATCAAAGATGTCTGCCCCAAAGGGTACTCAATCTAGTGGAGAATAGCCATTGTTTATGCCAAATATTATATCAAAAGTATTTTTTATAATAATATTTGAGGCCTAGTGACCAAAAATATCTTCGTTATTAAAATTCTCACATGATTCGTCAACCATGAGACTAGGTTTTTTGTTACAAAGGCATGGCTGTCCACACCGTGAGCAAAAACAAATTCTACAGGGACTGCAGATCTAAATGTGAAACAATAAGGATTCTAGGGGAAAAACATAAGAGAATATCTTCATGACCTCAGGGCAGACAAAGATTTCTTAAATAGGACACAAAATATGCCAACCACAGTTTGGGAAAAATAAGCAAATTGGGATACATTAAAATAAAGAATTTTGGTTCATCACATGATACTATTAAGAAAATAAAGTCTATGGAATGGGAGAAGATTTTGTGATAACAAATATTCGACAAAGGACTTATGTGTAGAATATATAAAGAACTTCCATAAATCAATAAAAGATAGATTATCCAATAGAAATATGGGAAATAGACTTGAGTGAGCACTTCACAGAAGAGGATGTTGATTGTCTTGATTGGAGGTAGTGACTGGAAGGGAGCATAAGGGGCTTCTGGAATTCTGGTCATAATGTTGGTTACGTGATTGTGTTTACTTTGTGAAGATCCTTCAAATTAAGATCAGTGTACTTTTCTGTATGTAATAATTTCATTGAAAAAGTTTACATAAAAAAGGAAAATGCCTTGTCTAGGATGAGCAATGCGAGGAAACTATTCTCAGATGTGGCTGCTGACTGCAAAATATCCCTGCTCATGGAACACTGCCTCTGCTATGGAAGCAGAGGAAGTGTTGAGAGCATGGGTCTTTGTGTAGTGGCTAGGGCAGGTCCATTTTGTAAAATAGGCCTATACACTGTTAGCTAAGGCCTTTGGCTACCAACATCCTGAGAAGTGAGGAGAAAAACATTTATGGAGGAAGCACTAGAAACAAGTTTGATTACTTTATAATTTGTTGTATGGCTGACTCAACCTGTAATCCTGTTTAAGGCACCATTGATTGGTCACTTATGTGTCTGGTCATTGAGATAGAGACTTTCTGTGCATCAAAATGTTTGATCCTCACCACAACTCTGGGAAGTAAACACTATTATTATCTAAATGTACAGATGAAGAAACTGAGGCTTAGATTAAAAACTTGAGCTCAAGTTCTAGCCAGAAAGTATCAGCAACCTTCAACTGGAACCCATGTCTGTGTGATTTCAAACCTCACCCCTTGACGTGTCTATTATGTTGCCTTTAAAAAATTGTATTTGGGCATAATGAGAAGAAAAAATACATAATATATGTAACATTCAAATTTGATGATCAGAAGCACTTTGAAATCAATTTTAAAGTCAGGTTTGTTGCACTATAGGTTTTTATGAACTGGAGTTTTCTTTCTGTTTTAACATGGTTAGGAATGCCTGAATGTGGGGGAAGAAGGCGGATGGAGAAATCTTCCAAGAAACAACAGATTATGATGGGAATGCCCTTGTTGGGTGACTCATGAGCCCTTCTCTGTGCTTTAGGGACATTTAATAACCTGAATAATTGCCTCTTTTGATAGCCAGGCTTTGTTTTATGCTCATTAATGACTCTCTAGGCTAGGTTTTATTCCTCTTAACACTAATTCAAATACAGAGATACACAAAATGGATGCTACCAACTGTCGCATCGCTGTCTGCATATCAATGCTCTCCTGCTTACTTGGGTATGAAGAGAAGGAAAGGAGAAGGGAGAGGGTATGATCAGTTTTGCTGAATTTGTTTTAAAAGACAAATTCTAGTACAGAAACCAGAGTTTGGGCAAGTACAAGTTATTGGTATTTGTGCATGGTTAGCATTTTGGGATTACCCTATTTTGCATACACATGTCATCTTTTTTCTTTCTTGTGATACAGAATGCCTTGGTGTGCACTCAACTGCATATTTAATATTTTGAGTTATTTTTTTCCTGTGGCTTGTTTTGGTCTTCAGGGTCTTCATATTTGCAACCTATGGAGTAT
>NW_011889120.1:519027-530339 GCF_000151845.1 Pteropus vampyrus
TCAAATACAGAGATACACAAAATGGATGCTACCAACTGTCGCATCGCTGTCTGCATATCAATGCTCTCCTGCTTACTTGGGTATGAAGAGAAGGAGAGGAGAAGGGAGAGGGTATGATCAGTTTTGCTGAATTTGTTTTAAAAGACAAATTCTGGTACAGAAACCAGAGTTTGGGCAAGTACAAGTTATTGGTATTTGTGCATGGTTAGCATTTTGGGATTACCCTATTTTGTATACACATGTCATCTTTTTTCTTTCTTGTGATACAGAATGCCTTGGTGTGCACTCAAGTACATATTTAATATTTTGAGTTATTTTTTTCCTGTGGCTTGTTTTGGTCTTCAGGGTCTTCATATTTGCAACCTATGGAGTATTTATTTATAGCACTGGAATAACATCACATCCCTAAATAAAATTTGGATTATTTACTTCTAACTATGTCTCCCCAACAATCCAATGACTGTGTAAGCAATATGGCAGAAAGGCACCTGATCTTATTTGAACACAACTATATGTGGGTATGGTTTAAGACAAGGATGCCCAACTCTTGGGCCTCAGACTAGTACTGGTCCATACTGGGCTGCACAGCAGGAGATGAGTGGCAGGTGAGCAAGCAAAACTTCATCTGTGTTTGCAGCCGCTCCTTAGCGCTAACATCACTGCCTCAGCTCCACCTCAGATCATCAGGTGTTAGATTCTCATAGGAGCACCGGTCCCTGGTGCCAAAGAGGTTTGGGACTGCTGGTTTAAGCGCTTTCTGTTTATTAAAAAAATCTCCTTTATTCTTGGGGCTAGTTTTTCTGCTTTTATTGCTGTGTAATACACAAGAAAGAAGCACTATACAAGTTGAAATCTAGTTATATGGACTTTTTTGACATACAGGTGTTTATAAAAAGCTGGCAGGAGCTCTAGATTGTATTTTTTTTTTAAATGTAGAACTTCTGGTTTAAAAGTAGATTACTTTTCAGGGAATATGAAATTATTAATTCGATTAGCACTGTACATTGTGTCTTGAAGCTATTCAGAGTACTGTAGGAGCATCTGCTGTATCATCATTTGAAAGCTACCAGGTTGTTTCAGAAATAATTCTCAAGTGCCTTGACAATGGCAGTTTGACATAGCTCGATGTAGGCAGCACCACAGTGCTACATGGGGGTTCTTCATTTTGGCTTCATGTTAGTAAATTGATACTCCCAAGTACATACAAGGTGGTCATTTATAGGGATGGTAGTTTTTATTGAATCTTGGCTTTCCTTTTTCCTTATTTAACAAAATAGTGACCACTGTCATTTTCAACTTTCAAACAATAGCATCAGTGATTTTATAAATAGAAAATCATTTTCCAGGTGAGCTTATGTCTATGCTGGCAACCATTTTATACACATGGCCTCATTTAAATGGCCAGGACTTTGAATGTGTAAGTGGGCAAGGTTTCAGGCAATTTGAGTAGGCTTTCCAATCTCACCTCTCCATTTCCTGTCTAAACAACTTTTTCCATGTCCACAGCATGTTTATACAGCATTGAATAAAACTTCTAATGGGAAATTTCCAGATGACCTCCCTCAGAGGCTGGGCTGTGAAGAAATCTTAAGAAACTCGACCCTGATGAAATTGCCTCCATTGAGAATATTACTAGGTGCAGAAACAAGGAACAGAATTCAGTTATTTTTGGTTTTTAAATAAGTGAATTCTGTTTCTTTTGTGTAGGTGGCAGAAAACATTAACCCCTGCAGAAGGTCCAGTCTCAGTTGGAAATTGAACTTTTGGTTTCTTTGCATTAGGAGAACCGTGGAGAAAAGAATGTTAAATTGTTTTTATTTGAACCTCAAGCAACTTGGAATCTGTTTTGCCATCTTACAATATCTTTTATAGATGTGTCTTTTCCAGGTTATCTGTCTTTACATTTAATTTTCTAGAGGCTGGGACTGTGATTATCAAAAGATCTTCAACTCAGTACCATGTGGGTGGATACTAATGAATCCTTTCTTAACCTTCCTAGCACTTTTGGAGAAATCGGTCAGTAGAAGGCGGGACACCGATGCCATACAGAAAGCCAAAATCCTTTATTCATCTTGCATGAATGAAAGTGAGTAATAAAGAAAATATTTATCACCCTTATTCTTCAGAGTTCTTTTAACATTTAAAGAAAAAAAGAACTAAGTATTCTAATAATGTTTAAATGTATTGTTTAAGGGAAGGATCAATGCTTAAAGACTGGGTTGTGACTGGCCCTGTCTTAATGTTCTTTTGCTGGCTTGATGGAGAAAATAATTTTATTTCTATGGCTTGGATTCTTTGGGTGTCAGATACTCCATGAGAAACTTAGGTAGGCTCAGAAGGGCAAACTCCACTGTATGTGGTGCAGAAACCAGAATCCAGAGGCCAGGACTGGTCTGAGAAGGAGCCTTGGAGGGAGGGCACTTGGGAGTATTGCTATGTCTCCTAAGGACCTACTGGGGCCTAGAGAAATCCAGATTCCCAGGCAGGCCATATTCCTGCTGCTTCTCTGTCAGCCTAACAGTCATCTTTGTTGGGTGTCTTAGGTCTTTCTCGGCATCTTGGGTCTGATTGGAGTTAAAAGAGGCATTTGTCATTTACCTGGTCTGTTTCCTCAAGGTCATTGCAGGAAGAAGCCAGTGCCTTTGGGAAATACGTTAACTTGTTTAATATTTGGAGTATTATTTGGTGAGCTAGAAAAGGGCAGGAAAAGGTGATGAAAGAGTCTGAAACATTCATTCACTTTTATTGGGGGGTGATTGGTTTTATTGAGCTGTTTCCTTTGACTAGGGTTGTTCTTTAGTCTCGCAGAGTATTAACCGCCTAACACAGCTCATTGGCTGGGGTCAATGTAGTGGGCCCATCTTTTTTTTGTAGGGAATATCCAGCAGGTTCCCTAGTCAGCTTTCCTGGCAGGAACACCAGGTTTAGACAGTCGCATCGCAGTGACTCATAGGTGAGTCATAGGTAGCTCTGTCTCTGTGGTTATGCTCAGTCCACTATTCCTCTCTCTCACAGCTGAAATGGTAGGTTGGGGCCATATGGGAATTTTCTCTTGAGAAGGTACACTCAAATTATAGTTTGGTGATCCAGTTTGCAATTCTAACTCTCTCTTTATATTTGCTCCCTTTCAGAAGCGATCGAAAAAGCAGATGCCAAACCATTGCTACACATTCTGCGGCATTCGCCTTTCCGCTGGCCTGTGCTTGAATCAAATATCGGTCCCGAAGGGGTTTGGTCAGAGAGAAAGTTCAGCCTTCTGCAGACACTTGCAACGTTTCGTGGTCAATACAGCAATTCTGTGTTCATCCGTTTGTATGTGTCACCTGATGACAAGGCATCCAATGAACACATCTTGAAGGTATATAGTGAGGACTTGTTCACCTTATTTGTTCAGTCCAAAGTTAGCCTTTTGGGGTGCCTTCCCAGGGAAAGAGACTCATACCACCTTAGTGAAATGATAAGATGAAAATTCTGTTAAACATTGGGATCTAGAATATTACTCCCTCCCAGATTTGCAGAATGTAAACCGTGAACAAACCAGTTTTGTCAGCCTTTCAGAAAGCCAGTGAGTGAGTACTAAGTGATCTGACCCTCAAATATCTACTCTGAGCATATATGGGGCCCCCCAATTCCAGTGAGGAGAAAGCTGCAAAGAGTTTCTGAACTCTGCTTTTCCCTCCACCACCTCATTCCCCTGACAAAGGAGAGAACACATGCCATGACTCCTTGTTCCCCCTTCACCCCTTCACTAACATCTTACATATATACCTAAAGTTTCATTGTCAAGTTCAGTCTGAATCTGGCCTTCCTTCCAAAAGATAAAGTGAAACTTGTTCTAAGTGCTTAGTTGCATTGTCTGTCGGGAGATTAAGCATTCCTCCTGTAAGGAAACGGGCCATGCAGATGTACCTTGACACTTATAATTACATTGGTAAAATCAGGAGACTGTCGAAAAACTGCTAAAAATGACAGATTCATCAATGAAAGAGCTTGTCAAGAATTTAAATAACAGTTTTCAAATTGTTTTGTGTTTCGATCCTACTACTTTTTTGCTTTTATAGTAACATTGACTGATAATGAAAATTTTATTGAACCACTGATCTCCCCCAATTCTATCCTTTGTTGAACCAGAAAATAATAATATGTTGATATTCAAATCATAGAAGTGTAAAACTTTTCGAGTGTGTTACCCTTTCCTGATATAAGTCAACTTTTAAAAATCCACACTGCAGAGTTATTTTTTTGGTTTATACCAAGTGACTGGCAAATTTTTTCTGTAAAAGACCAGATAGTAATTATTTTAGGGTATGTGAGCCATATAGTTTCTGTTTCAACTACTCAACTCTGCCATTGAACCTGGGAAAGCTGCTGTAGACAGTATGTACAATGAACTTGACAACAAAAATTAGTGTATTAGTGGCTGCCAATGTTGTAGAATTTGTGAGTGTTGCTTTTCTTAAATCAGTTAAAACTATAAAAATTAAACTGAATATTTGGAGCCCCTGAAGCACCTTTTAGATTTTTTGGGACATAGTTTGGAAACCACTGATATAGTGAATGAAGGAGTGGGCTTTGGTGTCAGAGAGATTGCGGTGTGTGGTTTGGCTTTGTGATTTACTCACTGAATATTCTCGTGCAAATTGCTTTACTTCTCTGAGTCATTTTTCCCATGTGTAATGAAGAGTGAATTAGAATTTACTTTTCACTGTCACTGCGAGGTTTATATGAGATGGATTTGGTGACAGTTTACAGGATAGATACTAGTACGTAGTAGCACATGACGAAGGTGCCCTTCTCTGAAAAGCATGACGAAGCAACTGGTCAGAACCATTTGGAGAATGTTTTTCTTCAGTTCTTGTACGCAACATACCTCTCATATCTCAGATTCAGATGTGTGAGAAATAGGCATTTTCTTTAGTCTATTTCATCACTGACTGAGCTCCCACCCCACCTTTTAGTGGGAAATTGAACCAGTCTAGGCACTTCCCTGTCTCCTGGTTGCCCCATTTCTCAGCCTTCTCCAGGGCACTGGGAGATCTTCCACTCATCAGTTATCTGTTTCTAAAAAGAAACCCGCTATCCTAGCCCATGTAACCTCTTCAAGTGTGCTTCTCTGCTGCTGGGGCCTTGGGCCTCTCCCTCCCTCTCAGATCCTGCCACTTTCTAGGGACATTGACTGGTCATTCTGCTCAGGAGAAACTTTGATTTCTTTGGCTGCCTAGGGAATCCTCTTTTTTGCCTTGGGAGAAATCTCTCTTACACCAAACTCTTCTCTCTCAGTGAACTTAGACTTTCTTTTCCCCTGTGGCGAGATGGCACAGGATTTTCCACAGCCTTAAATGGGAGAAAGGAAATATAAAAAAACCAGAAACAGCAGAAGCCAGTGCCCTAAAACATATCTCGTTACATGTGTTTGGGTTTATTTTATGTAAGGAGATGCCAAGATTTAAGGGACAGTAAAAGACTTGAATATATGTGATCCAAAAAGAGTGTTTGGAAAGCCAAGGTTGTCTCAGTATGTGTTACTGAAACAGTCAGTGGCCTGCATTTGTCTGAATCTTAGCAAAATCATAAAGATGACAAGGAGAAACTCTCTTGGAAATGAAGTTTTTCTGATTTCTTCGTCTTTCCTTTTCCTACATCATAAATTGGCAGATGTTTCTTTTTCTTTTGCTGCTTTTTTCCCCCTAACCTGAGGTTTATTGCAGTTGGAGAAAAAAAATTCATATTTCAGTTTAATGTATCAGATTTTCTAAACATGTATTTTATTTTCTACTTGCAGTATTCAGATGCAAGGATTAAAAAACCTCAAATAATACAGTGTCCTAATGTTGGCCTCTTGAGAATGTCTTTTGCCTCAAGAGTTTGTATGTTTCTAGTGAGGTTTAGTTGACTGACCTTATTCAATCTGTTTGGTGTATTTAAAATGTTTCCTAAGAAACCATAACAACCTGAAGGTTTAGATGAGGTCTCGTAACTTCACTTGAATCATTGAAACTTTTACAATAAGTGGATTTAACTTCATTTTATCAGTGGGAAGCTTTGGCTTTCTTAATATTGCCTGCACAGTTTCCTTTCCTATGAGACTGCAGGTCAAAATATTCTCCAAGTAGTCCAAATCTAATAGAAAGCCAAAATATCTTAATCATAATATTGTGGTGTTTTGTGATCCTGGCTTACTTAATTTTTGGAAGAAACAGTAGTTTGGGAATTGCAGTAGGATGAAGCCAGGCTGGCTTGTGACTTGGTTGTTTTGGGCCAATTAGAGAAGAATACTGAACACAATAATTTGAAGATTTTAGTAATACACACAGACAAAATGGATGTTATGAAAACATCTTTCTTTTTACTCTAGAAACAAGAGCAGTATTTTTCCTTGAAATATTTCATAATACCATTAACTCTTAACTTGGTCTTTGTAGAATTTGTTGCATATGAAAGGGGATTTTATGGAAAACCATGATCCTATACAGATTTTATGTGTTAAAAATATTCGAGATTATAGTAGGAGTAAGAAGAACCTACAGGAAATAGATGAAAACAATGTAACATTATATGAGCTAATGATATGGGAATGTGGGATCCAGTTTTTATGCAAATGCTACTAATTTTTGATTTGTTTTTAGATTTTGTATTCTGCTAATTCGATTTAACTTTTTTACGTGTGAATCAAATTTAAATTAGAAAATCTGCTGTTGAGATCCATTTTATTCAGTCTTTAGGCAGTTGTTGATATTTAAGAAAGAACCACAAATGTAGAGAAAGTTCTGGAACTTTTTAAAAAATTTATTTTTAAATTTACATGCAGTTAAATTGTTTTGTGACGCATGTCTCTGTAAGTTTTGACAAATACATAAAGTCATGTAATCACTACCATCATCAAAAATCAGAATAGTTCGATCACCCCCCAGAATTACCTGGTGTTGCCCCTTTGTAGACAACTACTTTCCCCATCCCCAAACCTCATTCTCTGTCCCTGTAGTTTCTTCTTTTTCAGAATGTGATTAAAATTTGCCCGTGTTGTTGCAGGTGTCAGTAGTTCATTGTTTTTATGGCTGAGTGATATTCCATTTTGTATCACAGTTTGTTTATCCATTCATCAGTTGAAGAACATCTGGGTTGTATCCAGTTTTTGGCAATTATAAAGTAACATGCAAGTTTTTGTGTGGGCAAAAGTTCTCATTTTTCTTGGGTAAATCCCTAGGAGTGGGATTACTGGGTCAAACACACATACGTAAGTTGTGTTTAACTTTATAAGAAACTGTTGCACTGGTTTTCAAAGTGGCTCTGCCCTTCTGCATTCCCACCAGCAATGGATAAATGATCCAGTATTCCTGAATCCTCACCAGCGCTGGTGTTATTGGATTTTTTTTTTTTTGTATTGCCATTCTAATAGATGTGTGGTTGTGTTTTATTATGGATTTAACTTGTTTTCCTAATGACCAGTGATGTTGAGCATGTGCTTATTTTCTGTCTGCATATCTTCTTTGGTGAAATGTCTGTTCAGATCTTTTACCCACTTTTAAATTGGGTTGTTTGTTTTCTTATTGTTGAGATTTGAGGGCTCTTTATATATGCCGAATACAAGTCCTTTGTCATATATGTGATTTTAAAACATTTTCTCACTATCTGTAGCTTGTCTTTTCATTCTCTTAACAGTGGCTTTCACAGAGCAAAATTTTTTAATGGCGATGAAGTCCATTTTTTCTTTTATCAGTTGTGATTTTGGTGTCATTTCTAAGAACTCTGTGTCTAACCCCAGGTCATAAGATTTTTCTGTATGTTCTAGAAGTTTTATAGTTTTAGATTTCATATTCAGGTTTATGATCCATTTTGAGTTTTTGTACCAAGTGTGAGGTATGGGTCAAGGTTCTTTTTTATTTTCTTTTGCATATGGATGTCCAGTTTGTCAAGCATGTTATTTGAAAAAACTATCTTGTTTTCTATGATTGCCTTTAAGGTGCTGAGAGTTTTAATTCAAGAAGCTATGCATTTCTTTTCCATAATAATAATTCTAGTTATTTTGTTGTCTATTATTTGAATTTTTATCACCTATCCGAAACTTTTCAGAGAGGGTTCTAAAATTCGCTAAGATTTCGCGAAACAAAATTATCTATCATTTGATTTTTTTTCAAACAAATAAATCAATGCAGCACAGTATTTTAGGGGCAGAAGGTGGAAAATCTGATCAATCAACTCCATCCAAATTGGCATTTTGCAAAATACTGTGATGAAAGGAATACTGGATCTGGCAACAGAAGACAGTAATTCTCTGAGCTCTGCTCGGCCGCGTTACCTTGGGAAAGTCATATCACTTCCCTGACTTTTGTTTCTCTACCCATCAAGTAAGAGGGGGAACCAGATAATCTCTAAGACCTATTCCAACTGAAAAAGCTTTGATACTTGTCAGCATTGCTAGAACCTCAAATGGGTTAGAAACCATGAATTGGGGAAGCAGGGGCAGGTCTCTGGTACTTTATAATGTCTGTCATTGCCGAAATGTCTATTTGCATGTAGCTCTGAGTGCAGTGAATTGTTTTTGTAATGTTGACACAAGCTCAAAATATGATTCGGATGCTGACCTCATGACTCTTGTTAACATGGTGCAGAAGAATTTACAGTGCAAGTAGAATGCTTTCTGTTTTTGTTTCAACAGCTGGACCAAGCAACACTCTCTCTAGCTGTGAGGGAAGACTACCTTGATAATAGCACAGAAGCCAAGTCTGTAAGTTTTATTCATATTCAACTCTGAGCCTTGTCAGGCTGTTGTTGGGTTCATAAGTTGTTCTAAAATTCCTCTTTATTGGAAGTGAGCAGTGTGGCTATTTGGTGATTATATTCCCAATGCAGGGAGCAAAAGCCCTTTTATTCAGGCAGAGAAATGTCTTCTGGAGGTCTGAGCATCAAGGCCGTATGAGTCCTTGTGCTCAGAGCCCTCATGATCGAGTTGGGGAGACAGCTCACCTTCGTGATGAAGTAACCAAGAAATGAGCTTGAAGCCATTTCTCACAAGTGCAGAGAGCTTACTCTGTATTACAGAAGTAATGCATGGGGAGGGATGCCCAGTCGACCAATGATTCTCAAATCGTACTGCTTAAGGATCACCTGGGAAGTTTCTATTGACTGTCAGTTCTTGGGCCACAGCCCTGGAGAGACTGATTTAGTAGACTTGAAGTGGGGCCTAGGAATCTGTTTTGTTAACAAGTGCACCAGGTTATTGTAAGCTTAATGAGAACCAGAAGGGGTCAGTCAGGTTAGACTTACTGGGTTGACTTGGAAGCCTAGCTTTTTGCATATTGGATCAGAGCTGGTTTGTTCCTGACACTTTCAATTCATTTTGGAAACTGTTGAACTTCCTAAGGAGCCTTAGACCTAGGGTCCCCTCGACTAGGGAACGATCTGGTTTCTGGTCAGCCTGAGAATGCAGGAACTTTGACTGGGAAGTGCTGACTCACAATGTAAGTCCCTACCCCTCTGCTTATGTTAAACCCTATATCAGGAGGGCTCTGGAGGGCAGGAAGCTAGCCAAGATTCTAGGCAACATTCTGGCGGCTGTGGACACTCATCAGAGTTTTCCTTCTTGAAAGTGGACAGAATGAATTGTAATTTGAGAGCACCTCTGTTTCTGCTGGGGTGACTAGGTTAGGTCCTTGGTAACCCTCAATGACAGCAGACAGCCTTTTTTTACCTACTCCCTTTCATTCTCTTGCCTCCTTAGCACCACTTGACAAATTTTCTTCTTGATGCATAGCTCCCTTCATGCTTTTGCTCACAAGCTAGGATCTAAATTCCTTAGAAGGATTTCAAGGCCTTTTCCTGACTTGATTCCAAACCATGTTTGCTATGTCATCTATTCATTTCTCGTCTAAGAAAGGCAGACTCATACACCTCACAGGATGGCTCCTCATTGCTCCTGAACCTGTCTCCTTCAAATGCTGTGTCCCTTATTTCTCCAGGCTGGAATTCTTCTCAAGTTCTTGCATTTTCAAGTGCTTAGCAGCTTTATTAAGGAACTTATTTTGGTCTCTCTAATGTTACAGTTAGTAATTACATGTTTATCTCTCTCACACACTGAGAACCAGATCACACACTGGGAACCAGACTCAAGCATTATTCAATTTTTCATCTGTACCTCCCCAAGCACAGAATGCCTAGCAAGACATCTTGCACATGTATTGATTGAATAAATATTTTGAATTGAACTGGGAATTGCAAAACATTGTTTCTAATTAAGACTATTTGCAAAGCTTGCTTACTGATTCAACAAATATTTATTATGGGCCTGCTATATGCCAAGCACTGTATAAGTCCCGAGGTCGTAAACATAGCAAGAATAGCTTACAGAATCAAGATGTATGTTAGGATATCTTATTCCCATAGAATAACTATGAGATAATTTAATACCTGGTATATTGGGTTCTTAGAAGTATATCTGAAAGGAGAGGTGACCACCCCGCCCCAAGGAGATTCTTCAATTCCTATAAAATAAGGTTCCTCCCTCTAATGGCACATGAATATCATGACAGTGGGTTTATGAACATGCAGGGAAGAAATTCTATATTTTCTATTTGCTTGGTTTTGCTTCATCATTTCTCTCATCTCTCCCTTTTTTTCCTGAGGTAGTGAGGAGAACTTTGTAAAAACCATACAAAACTGAAAAGACATAGGGCTGCAGTTGCTGGCTTTTAATTTTTTTAGTGCGAAGGTGGGTAAATTGAGCTGGAAGAGAATAAATCACAGTTCCCACTAGTCTTCACGGATCATGCCTGCTGCTTTTAGTGACAGCTCTATCCCATTATTTTATTAAAGCCTCTTGGCTGGAAAAAGGAGTCTGACCTTTAAATTTCTATTCTTGGCTCATTTGGAGATGTTTCATGTATCTATAATATTGCTGGTGGCCACAAAAACTAGTTCTCTTGATTGTTGGTGGCTGGACATCTTTGTCTCTCATGGAAGCTGTCTCCAAATAGCCATCACTCTTCTTTCTCCCAAAGTGGTAGGTAGGTGGTTGCTATTGCATAATGCCTGTACCATACTTTGAGTACACAGTGAAAATGAAAATTTATTTTCGCCTGCTGTTTCTGCTCCCCTTTGTCCCTGAAATGTACCTTTTAATAGGCTGTTGTCATGGTCACTTGCTTCTTTATCTCTTACAGTATCGGGATGCCCTTTACAAGTTCATGGTGGATACTGCCGTGCTTTTGGGAGCTAATAGCTCCCGAGCAGAGCATGACATGAAGTCGGCGCTTAGATTGGAAATTAAGATAGCTGAGGTAAGTCTTAATCTAAAATCTCTTTCTTTTCTTTTTTTT
>NW_011889120.1:531574-533664 GCF_000151845.1 Pteropus vampyrus
GCTCACAAGGGGAGGGCTTATTGATGGAATGACCCTTGTGATCGGAGCCACGTGGAGTTTAGTCGAAAGGCTTGACAGGAAATAAATCTAGGCAATGTCTTGAATCATAGTTCAAACCCTGGGAGTGGTGATGGAGGATGGGGATGTAAGGGTAGGAGAGTCCTATGGGAGGTGTCTGTTTTAGTGCAAGGGAATCAGGTGATGAAGGGCCTTAAGGCAAAATTATGATGTGGTTCAGGGGTGGGTGTGGGGAGCTACTGCCTGTCCATGGATGCTATTAAGATGGCTCATGAAGAAGATGATCATTGCTGTTCTTTTTAGGTTAGATTAAACATGCAGAGGCTAAAAGCTTCAGTTTGGTTTGGTTTTGGCAAAATGGCCAAGAGTATGCATATAGGGAATGGAAAGAGTGAAGAGTCAGGGCTGGAGACGCAGTCTTGAGAATGTGTGTCTGGATAGTGATTGAACCCATACCCTCAGCAGTGAGGCCAAGGTAATCTCAAGGCCAGAGAAACCAGAAGGAAGAGGGGAAGTGAGGGAATGAGCTGTTGATAGAATGATTGCAGATGGCAGTGGTATCCAGATAGTCTAGTGCTCTTCAGTGAAAATGTGACCCTGAGGATGAGGGGTGGTCTGTGATTCGTGAAACACCAAGATCAGTATCTGCATACCACAGGTGAAGGTCAAATGTTTATCTTAATCGACCATCCTCAGTTTGCCTGTCAAAACTGGACCAGTAATAGATTTTTGTCCATCCACATTATAGGTGAGGAAGGGATTCTGGGTAGTTATTTCTATGTCGAGGACAATGTTTCACACTGAACAGGACAGGAAATTTTATTTTCTTACTCTTGCCTAACGTGATGTCTTTATTTTTCTCTCCCAAGTTCGGCACCACACCCAAATCTTGAAAAACTGTATGAAACTATGCAGATGTTTTGGCACATGCAGAAAGTAGTCATGCAGTAAGAAATGGTTCCTTTGAAAAAAATAACCAAAGTCTTTTCCTAACAGATAATGATTCCACATGAAAACCGAACCAGCGAGGCCATGTACAACAAAATGAACATTTCCCAACTGAGTGCTATGATTCCCCAGGTTGGTGACAACGATCTAGGAAATTTTATGTTAACTTTTTATGTTATAAGTGATTGTATTTCATCTGTGTGTAAAGTTTTGTATTGTAAAACTTACTGTCAGTCTTTTTGGTTATTCTCATAACCAACCACGAAGATAAAGTATCCCTTGTCTGTGAATCAGGATGTTTTCTGCTATAAGGGACAGGAAACCTTTCCGAGATGGCTTGAAAACTTACAGCCCCTTTTCTCGCATGACAAAAATCTAGACGTAGGAGGCTGTTGGTGTTGGTTTAGCTGTTTAACAGTGTTGTCAAAGACCCAAGTTCTTTCTTTCCATTCCACGTTACTGTATTCGCTTTTCGATTTCATGTTTGATGACTCAAGGTTGCAAGGTGGCTACCACAGATCCACATGTCATATCTGCCATCAGGGCAGGAAGAAGGAGGAAGGGCCGGGGATGGCCACATCTGACTCTTTTACCAGAAAAAAACAAAGCCTTTCTAGAATATCCCCAGACGTCTTCCCTTTATTTCTTATTGACTAGAATTGGGGCATGTAGCCATCCCTATGTACAGGGAAGGCTGGGCCAGTGAGTAACTGGTTTTCCATTTCAATAATGGAAGCAGGCAAGGGAGCAAAAACAAGAAAGACGTTGGAAATGACCTTTGGGGTAGCCAGTTAAAGACACCAAGATAGTGATGCTCTGAAGAGGTGACATATGTTACTTTTTGTTGCTCCTTGTTTCCCCTGTGTTAGAAGGCTGTGCCAGAGGGAAGGCTGTGATGTACTTGGGCCTCTGTGTCTGTATGGACATGATGAATGAGTGGGTATGGGAGCCAGAGAGAGTGCAGGGGAGAACAAGGGCTGAAGGTGAGGGCAGGAGGGAGGGAGAGTGTAAGAAGGAAGGAGGGAGAGAGCAGGAGAGAAGGGAAGGAGAGAGGGAGAGCATAGAATGCGGGGGAGTGGACAAGAGGGGGAGAGAGAATGAAGGAGGGGAGAGTTGAAAAGGGA
>NW_011889120.1:535369-646938 GCF_000151845.1 Pteropus vampyrus
CCTTCTGTTGTAAATTAGTAGCTACTTTAAGAAATTGTATTAATTTTATTTCCAAAAAGCCCGAGTTACAACCAGGTGATAGATTAGGCCTTGGTTTACTGAACGACCTGTCATAACAAAAGGGACCAAGAAAGACTATGAGTGAAGGGCGATTTTAATCTGGGTCTTGTGAAAGTGATAATTTGGACATATGTAAACATATTGAACAACAATGGAAGAAAATATAGATAGAAAAATTACCTGCAGACATTATGATATTTCATTTTTAAATTGAGACAAAAACATCTCTTTCACATAGTTCTCCTCAACAACCAGTTCATCAAAAACAACTTGTATTTTATATATTCTTATGAGATTTCAAGACGTATACATCTTGAAAAGACTGATTATTTGCATATCACAGTAAGTTTTTTTATACTACTAAACATATTTGATCTTCACTTGTGTTACACTACAAGAGCAGTCAAGGAAATGTTCCCTTGGGTCCCCATAGTTACCATATTAGTTAGGGCATGCTATGCTAATCACTGTAATAAGTACCTCTAAAACTCTCAGTGGCTTGTACAATAAAAATATACTCTTGGCTAATCGAACAGTCCAATATGGGTGTTCTCCAGGTAATGACTCAGGAACCCAGGCTCTGCTGTCTTGTGGCTCTGCCCTCCTCTGGATGTTTGGAATCCTCTCCATTTAGCTGGCACATGGGGAAAGAGAGGGAGTGGAGGATTGCACAGGAGATTTTTGTGGGAAGGCCTAGAGGTAGTGTATGTCACTTCTACCCATGTACCATTGGCCAGAAGAGAAGGTGGGAAGTATAGTTGCGCTGTGTGCCCAGGAGCAAAATATCAAATAAATTATCTGATTTTCTTGAAATGACCTTTTCTTGTTTGTTTTGCTTCCCTACCCCCATGACATGGTGAGCACCTGATGGTGGGCACGCTTGTGCAGTAAGTCCTCACTTAGCATCATTGATAGGTTCTGTGACTAAGCAAAACTATGTATGATGAAACCAGTTTTATCATAGACTAATTGATACAATTGAGGCCAATTGATATAATCCTACAGTATCTCATAAACTTTATAATGAAGTGATGTTATTTGAGGACCTACTGTAATTGCTTTTGTAACTTCAAGGCCTAGTACAGCACTTCACATAGTAGATACTTCCTAAAAATTTCTGGACATTAACCAGATGCCCCAATTGCTACTGTTCAGGAGGTACTATATAAGCAGAACCTCAAAGGATAAGGAGGAGTTTTCTAGGTAGGGCAGAGTGGAAAGGGGGATGCTGCACATTGTGATTGATGGGACTAGCATGTTGCTTTCGAAGCAGGAGTCCAGAGAGCTGGGGAGGCTTTGAGGGGTTGGTTCAGGCCCAGGATATGTAGAGGAAAGGCTTCAGCTTATTGTTTCCAGCATCCTCTCACCTCTCCCCTGGAGGCACCTTTGAAGAAACAGTGAGCCAGTCCTTCTCAAGTTGAGTGTCAATGCTGTACTTCTGTTCTGAGAAACTGCCTGTGAAAATCACACATGGGTCATGATGATGTTAACCACTATTATGGCTAACAGTTACCTTTATTCCTTAAAATAACTATATGTTGTTCTCATTTTACAAATGAAGAAGCCAAGGTTAAGTGACTTTCCTGAGGATACAACTCTAAGAGGAGGCAGAGCTGAGATTTACCTTCATTTATATCCTATCTCTTTTCCATACATGTACCTGTATGGAAAAGAGACAGTTTTCAGGCACGTCCCTGTTAGCTTTGGAAATAGACAATTTCCCTGTTATTTTCAGGTTTACAGAACCATCCTAAGTTGGTATTAGCTGCTCATTTCTTGATTGCTGCCTTCCCCCATGTATCATGCCCCATGCCAGCATGGTGAGATTAGGCCTCTCTTTCTGACTGAGTGGCTGTGGAGGCAGTGGCGCCGATTTCCTGGCAGGTGGTACATGGCTCAAAACTAGAGCAATGAGATCCCTCAGAGATGGTGCCAGAGATTGTGTCGGCCCTTGCGATTCAAGGGAGTAGGTGGCCAGGGCAGGGCCAATTGGGGACATGAGCTGGAGGCTGCATATGGGGAAAGGAGTTGGTGTTCAAGGTGTAAAGGGGGTGTGAGAACACAGTGTGAGCTGGGTCCCTCAAGTTATGTGCATGTCTTCCCAGCTTTATGTGGAGTGATCGCACATAGATAGTTTGAAATCAGCTCTGGTAGGAATATTTACACCATGGAAATCAGCAAATGCTACAAATCAGTTTTTTTTCTTGGAAGCCAGTTGTCTGGCACATCACTGGGTGAGGCATACTGTAGACTTCTGTCCTTTTCTGCCCTCTTCAGCTGTCCCCCACACTGATGACTTGAGACTGTCTCAGATATCATCTGATTTGGCCTGAGGAGCAAGAATGGGAGGGGTGAGGATGAAGAAGGATGGGGTCAGAGAGATTTGGCTTGGGATCTTCTTCCTGGCAAGGCCTGGCCTCATGGAGGTCATCTGTGTCAGAACTATTTTTTTTTTTTTTAAAGCAGGCTGGCCTAAAGTAAACCCTTGGAGATTTTTCCAAGCCTTTATGATCTTTCCTGTCTTCAGTTTTATTTTCATACAAAGCAAGCACAGTGTATATTGAAGTGAGGCAATTATGTTGGACAGATGTTCCCAGAGGCTTACCTGGCAATGTGCTGTTATGTGGACTTCTTACGGGACTCAGCAATGCTGAGGGTGGTCTAGGGCCTCGCTGTTCAGAGTGTGGCCCACGGAGAGCAGTATGGGCTTTCTCTGAGACCTCATTAGGAATGCAGACTCTCAGACTCTGCCCCAGACATACAGAATCAGACTCTGCAATTTACGAAGATCCCCAGAGGATTCATACACACATTAAAGTGTAAGAAGCACTGATCTGGGATTTAGAAAGTCCTAGTTTAGCTATTGCTCAGAAAGATGAGGAGGTGGAGTTTTCATAAACCAATGGTTCTTAAACCTGACAAGCAACAAAATCCCCTGGAGGGCTTGTTAAAACTGACTGCTGGGGGCTCCACCCCAGAGTTTCTGATTCAGTAGGTCTGGGGCAGGCCCAGGAATTTTCTAACAAATTCTCAGGTGATGCTGAAGTTGCCTCCCTGGGAACATGCTTTGAGAACCACTGCCTTAGGGATACCTCTAGGCAGCCTTTAGGATTTAGGAAGATCTCTGTGGCTTGGAGGACTTTTGAGAAAAACCTATTTAGCTCACCTCATGTAGTATGACTGAGAGAAGTAAATGCAAGCACTGGAATCTGAAGCCCCAAATGTTAGTCCTGGATTTGACACATCTTTGGAAGCCCCTTGACCTTTGACCTTTGTTTTCTTTATCTGAAAATGGGAGTGATAATAATGACCACCTCATAGCATCTTCATGAGGATCATAAAAGGTACTTTATGATCTCTTAAATGCAATACGAATGCAAATTGTCATTAATTGAGAACAAGGAGCAGCAAAAGCTTCTGAAAAGATCTTCCCATTCAGAAGCTTTGGGAAATGATTTCATGTTGCTTTCTTAGTGGTGGGTTTTCTCCTCAGATAGTTTGTTTTCTTCTATTGTCATTTGGAGATATTACTGTACTGCTGAAAATGCTTTTTGGAAAAAAAAAGATGTATGTTTATTTCAAGGACTGTTACTGAGCCTGATTTTTTTTTTTTTTTTTTTTAGTGTGTCTGAGCATTAGGTGGCAGTGATTCAGTCATTATGGTCAGATCTGCTTCTGGCATGGTAATATAAGCTCTCCAAAGCGGTATGCTCCCCCATGTTCTGTCAATGTATTTATAACTGGAGCAGCTCATCAGCGCCATTGTCTCACTATGCGAGCATTCCATCTCCTGCATTCCATACTCTGGCTTCCATTTCCTGGCTTTCCAAGGTCTTATGCTAGCGTCTTAGTAATAATGCCTTGCCCATGAAGGCCTCACACACTTTCTTTCATACTTACAGATTTCTGATAAGTGCCTTTGTCAGAGTGTTTTGGGGTCTCCCTTACTGACCAGGAAACTTGCCGAATGATAGGCATTAATTCCTCACCATGTAGCATGGGGAATAGCACATGGGCTTAGAGTTAGACACACCTGGGTCTGGTCTAGCCTCCATTGCTTATTACCCCAGTTCTCCAACTTGGGTGCATATTGCGCTTAGCTGGGAGGAATGGAAAAGCTATGCTGGGTTCCACCCTAGAGATTCTGATTTAATTGAGCTGGAGGGACCTGGACATCTGGATTTTTAAAACTCCCTAGGCAATTTTGCCTAGTTGGAGACCCACTGACTAAATGATCATGAGAAGTTCCTTAATGGTTCTAGGCCTCCAGTTTCTTGTATGTAAAATGAGTACAATAATATTTCTCCTATAGTGGTGCTATGGGGATTATAGATAGTGCTGACATGGTATGATTTCAAGGGAGCTAGAAAGGCCTACACGTTCAAAACCCCAACATATTTCCATCACAGTGCCTCTTCTACCACCATCAGGACCCATCCTAACAATCTCCTGAGCCACTCTGGCTCATCACCGCTCCTTTGAAGGAATATCTTTTGAATTCATGTAAGGATATCTACTAGCTGTGTTCCTCTTCTCATCTGCACCTATGGATCCAGTATAACTCTCACATCCAGCAAGCAGTATTTTAAGGTCAAAGACCATGCAGACCTTGTGCTAGAATCAGGCTTTGCCCCATTGACGTTCTCTACACTGAACCTTGATTGCTGCCTCTACCTCCCACTGTAGCTGGCCTTTTGGCTTGCCTCCGAGAGTGACGACTCTGCTCACCATCTCCTCCAACACATGAGCTAGTCCTACATTACTTAGCTTGCCCACATTTCACATTCCTGCTTCACACACCCAAGCCTTCCATTCTGTAGGCATAGCACAGGCCCTGTCCCTCTCATGAAGCCTACTCTTATCTCTCAGTTTGAGGTGCGTGGGCTCCTTTCGGCGAAGCATTTGGCATGCACTTTTGGGTGCTAGGGTCTGCCAAATTATTATTTATGCACTTTTCTCATTTCCCCTGCTCAGCTCAATGCTTTAGGAGATCAGGGACTATATCTTTCTCGCCTTCCCAACTCCCCAGTACCTAGAGCTATTAGTACATATCTGGGTCCTCAGGATGTGCTGATTGGATGAAAGGACGATCTCTTATGTACTTGCCGTGTCCCTTCAATTAAAAAACCTCATTATATGAATAAGCTGAAATCTCAAGCCCTGTGTCCCCCAGCTAGACTCTTAAGTTCTCTGAATGTAGGTGCCAGGATCCTATTTCTTTATATTTCTCATGGTGTCTGGAATAATACTTGGGCAACAGTAAATGTCCTTCTTGTCTTGCTCAGGAGTAGGAATGTGGACTCCAAAGATCCAAAGGAATGACCTAAAATTACATGTGTGTGTTTATAGTAGCCTCAACAGAGTGTGGACAAGGGCTAGGCTTTGTTGATGAGAGCGGTGGTCTCCGGGGAGGAGTGTACATACCCCAACAATAACCACTGAATCCAAAAATAATATTTTAAAACTTTTATATGTCTTTATATTTTATCAAAAAAATAGAGTTGTTTGAGTTCTATAATAGATGACCATAGATCCTTCATTTGTGATGTATGACACACACGAGGGGAGTCAGGGTCACCCTTAGTAGTTTGTTTTCATTAGGTATATTGAAAATAATCTTGAGCTGTTTACATATACCTATAGACTTATGAATTTTATTGTCTGGTTTAATCCTCAAAAAATGGACAAATGGCTTTAAAAATTCTTGCAGAGAAACAGGAATTGGAGCTATTACTAATAAAGTACAAGTAAATGGCAAGAAAATGGCAGAAGTGGCCTTAATCCTAATCTAATATGCTACCTTGGGTAGCTAGATGACAAGGTGAAAGCAATGGGAGTGAACCATATCTGACAAGGATATGGTCCAAAATGTTTAAAAATAGTCAAGAAGACTATATGAAATGTGGATTTACATGCACTGTTATTGTTTTATTACCCTAATCCTATGTGGATAATGTGTCTTGAAGAATTAACTAATGGTGTTTGAAGAATTAACTAATGACTTTTGAAAGTATCTTTACTTCATTTTATCTTTAGAAATTTCTATTTCTATATTTGTTAAAACATCTCTGATATGTTATAGTTTATTAGTCCATTAGTTTATCTCTATGTAAATGAAAATAACTACACATATATTGGATATATATGCTGAAAAACATTTTATTGCTACAAGTACATGTTCACTGGGTTAGAGCGAATGAGATTGTGGGTTGTTCTTTTTAAAAAATTTAAAATTTTTTTCAATTACAGTTGACATAAGATATATTAGTTTCAGGCGTACAACATAGTGATTAGACATTTATATAACTTAGGAAGTGATCACCCCGATAAGTCTAGTATGAATGCGAGTTGTTCTTGATGGGCCAGTTACCATCATCATGTCACACTGCCCTCACATGGCTGGCTGACCTAAAAGCCATCTCAAGAATGTGTGTTATTAGTCAGCATGATAATGGCACAGCTGGGGAGAGATGGGTCATTAAAAATTCATCATCACTGTTGGTTATAAATTAACTCAGATCACACAGCCTTCTGAAGTCACTGGCATCTTTGGCTTACAGAAAAAGCCAACACTTAACAGAGTGTAATGGATTTTTAAAAACGTGTTACAGGCATTACATGCGAATATGGGGTGGTTATGTGTTTGGATGTCAACAACAAAAACAAAAATCTGGAATTTGCTCTTCGTCAAGCATTTTCTTATTTATATTAACCTCACAATAATCTTGTACGGTAGGGATCATCCACATTGTATGACAAGGAAAGATAAAAATAGCACACTTTAGTGCCTTGCCGAAGCTCACATATCTAGTCAGTATAGAACCAGCGTACAAATCTAGATAATTGATATTAGCTAATATATTGCTATTTGTTTCCAAAGATAAGAATTCACCTGCATTTATTATCAAGCCACCTAATAATTCAAAATTGTACTGACAATTTTGAGATATAAAAGGCTGGGCAACAGGGGACACCATGCCCTGAGAGGGAAAACAAAATGTTCACAATGAGGCCTGGAGTTGGAATCTTCATTTCATCTGTCTGTAGAAGGTGGTGAAAAGCAAACCAATTTTGGTTAAGCTTATTGACTTTGTATCATCTTATGTGATTTCTCAAGTGAAGGTTCTGCAGTTTTGTATAAGCAAGAGGTCCCTCAATGGAGCTTTGCCAACAGTTTTTCCCAAGGCATTCTGCAGAACATCAGATATCGACCTAAGTGCAATAAATGTGCATCTCTCTCTGTTAACAGGACCATTGCCAACTATTTGGTGTGGAGGATGGTTTATTCCAGAATTCCAAACCTCAGCAGACGCTTTCAGTATAGGTGGCTAGAATTTTCAAGGGTAAGTTTGAAGAAGATTGCAATGTTACATGACTGGGTAACTTTACATGCCACAGCAGTCCATATATTAACTAATCCAGTAAAAATCATCTTTAGGGATTGACAGAGGGAGTTTTGCAGCCCAAGCTATACTTTTTTTTTTTTTTTTTGCTTGTTTCTTTTTATTGAGGTAAACCTTACATATAGTAAAGTATACTCAGTGTACTTTGATGGGTTATATACAGATATTTAGGGCAGTACTTGGGACTATCACATTGTTTTCACTCTCTACCTTTTATCAGCTTATTCCATTTTTCCCCAGTGTTTTTAACTGGGTCACTGTAATTATAGTTTTAATATTTCTTAGTGATGTATGTATAATTATCTTTCATTTTCAGTAATCTGAATATTCAAAATGTGCATACTATATGTATTAGATGATGAAGTTTCATCTTTAATTTAAGGATAAGAGTTTTGTCTTTAACTTTACTTTGATCTTCAATCTTTGAATCTGTCCTAACTCTGCTTGGTGGAAGAGGCCTAGATCTAATCTCCTCTGAGACCTCACTCAGCTGCCTGAAACACTCCCCTCAATCTGGCTCTTAGATCTTCGCTTCTCTCCTACTCTCATTCTCACCTTACATAGGTGTTATACTCTTATCCGAGTTTCAGAGGCTTTTGTCTGAGTAATTCTCCCACTACTAGAGGACTTCAGGATTTTGTGGCCTTTTTAATATTTTAAGGATTTTGTGACTTTTAAAAAGTATTCTTTTTCTCTCAATTTGAAGTTACGTGAATGATGAATTTTATAAACTATGATTTCATTTAATAGATGTTTCAGTTATTAGAGAAGAAACTGATAAGTACAGAAATTCTTAGTGGGTCATTACTCTTGAGGAGTAACACAATTATTTTGAATACATTTTGGCTCTTTAAAGTCACTAGAATATCGAGTTTTGTAGAGAACAGCATAAAACAACTATACATATTAAGGGCATATCAAAGGGTTAAGCTACAAAACAAGTAGCACATACTTGTTTTGAACTCCTATGGATCACGTAAAAGATGGTACCCAGCTGCTTTCAACCCCTACTGTGAAGAGAATAAGAGAGAGAGGTGTAAGAAGTAGTGTGTGAGAAATTTGAGGTTAGATTTGAGGGGATGTTTCTTGAACGTGAAGTGCTAAATATAATATTGAACTGCCGAAAAAAGTTGTAAGATCTCTTTCTCTAGAGGTTTTAAAAATAGATTCATTATTTACCTCTGAGAGGGGTTGTGTTACCACAAAGTAGAGGAAAATAGATGAATTCAAGTGCTAATTCCATTCGCCCTGAATCAACAACTTGGGTCTAACATTGTTCAAGGGCCTCCTCCGGCCACTATTCCCAGGGCCTCCCTTCCTCACTGCCTGCCTTGATTTTGCATTTTGAGTGCTCCGAACTCACAGCCTCCAAGGGCAACTTAAATAATATTTATTTCTTGCTTTCATCCCCATGAGTAAACCTTCAAGCCTTCCAATTCCCGCTTTGGAACCTCTTTACTTATTTGTAAATGTTTTCTTGTAATGGTTTAATCAGGACAGATGGAGAAAACATTAACATGTGTCTTTTACTTGGTTACTGGTATGTTCTTTGCTATGACACTCTGTAAATATGCTTCCTGGATTGTTCATAGTGGGCCATGTTCTCCTTGTGAGTGTACTACCAAGAGCAAGGAAACTCTGACTGGGCAGGAACTTTGATCACCTATTGATTCTAGACCTTTCTTGGTGGAACTTTAGTTTAGTAGATATTAAATACTATCTGGACACTTCGACAGCTTCCCCTCACATCCCTGCAAACTGCAGAAAAGCTATGCTATTGTCCAAATCCTTGGTTTAATGGTGAAAATTGGAAGGAGAGGACAAATACATTATTTTCCACTGTCAAAATATTTTCATGTAGTTTTAAGTATTAACTGGGGACAAGCAGAATTTTTAAAATCTGACTTCACCTTTGGGTCTACTGTCTGACACATGAATATGGGTTGGGGCATGCAGTGTTTTGTAGACTGTTTTCTTCAGGTTGTTTGAGTTTTTTTTTAGCTATACATTTTATCCAAGCGAAACTCAATCTGAGTCGATTATCTCCCACAGGTAATCCAGGGGACCACAACTTTGTTACCTCAATGGGACAAATGTGTAAACTTTATCGAAAGTGCCCTCCCTTATGTTGTTGGAAAAATGTTTGTGGATGTGCACTTCCAAGAAGATAAGAAGGAGATGGTAAGTGCTGCTCCCCAGCTGATAAAAACAATGGCAGCTAACCAGATCTGACATGGATAAGGTCAACAGGCCAATATCAGCCTTTCTGCTCTTTAAGCAATAAATCTAGATAACAGTTTTGCTGTAGTACCGTATTAACTAAAAACTCAAACATAGAACGGTCATCATGAAAATTAAGAAAATCCAGAAGCGAGAAAACAAGCATGAAATCATGCCACACAGAGTTAGAGTTTATCCTATAGAACTTAAGTGTGTGAAGTCTATGCTTAGGCGAAAAAAGGGGGCCTAGATAATTTTATGATTGGATATTTGAATTGTCGTAATTACAAAAGGTAGAGATCTGCCAGTCAGGCCTCTCTGTTGTACAGATGAGGAAGCTGGTGACCCAGATATGAAATGATTTGTAATATATTTCACAACTATTAAGTGGCTTAGAATTAGAATTAAGATGCAGGTTATTTTTTCCTCTCCTTACGCTGCTTTCTAAAAACTAAAGAGGCGTGACATTTATCTCACAGAAAACACTCTCTATTTTTTCATAAACAAAAAGAAATCCTTTTATTTTGGAAATTTCTAAACATAGAAAAGTGGAAAGAACAGTGTCATGAAAGTCCATGTACCTATGATCCCTGGCTCTATGTAATTGCTGTCATGGCATTAATGACCCAGCCAGATACATCTAATAAAAGCTGAGGTTTAGTTTCTTTCAATTACTCAACAAATATTTTGTCAAACACCTATTACATGTCAAGCACTGTTCTAGGCATATGGGATACATAAGAGAACAAAACAAAGATCCCTGACTTCATTCAGTTGACATCTAAATGGGGGGATGGGCGAACAGATGATACAAAACACAATGAATAAATTAACAAGTGTGTTTAGGAGATGATAAAGACTCTGAAAAAAAGAAAAAAGGTGATAGAGGTAAAGAGGAACTAGGAGTGCTAGAGAGAGAGAGAGAGAGAGAGAGAGTGAGTGTGTGTGTGTGTGTGTGTGTGTGTGTGTGTGTGTGTGTGTGTGTAGTAGGTTGTAGGATTAAATAGGATGATCAAGGAAAGCCTCACTGTGAAGGTAATATTTGGCAAAGATTTGAAGGAGGTGAGAGAATTAGATTTGGCAGCTGTCTGGGGGAAGAGTGTTCTCAGCAGAAGGAACAGCAAAAGCCATACGGCAGGGATGTGCCTAGAGTGCTGCAGGAATAACAGGGGGGCCCATGAGGCTGATGAGTGAGGATGAGAGAAGTAGGTGCTGAGGTCAGAGCAGTAACAGGGATGGTGGCATTTTATAAAGCCTATAGGCCATTGTAAGAATATAGGTTTTTACCCTGAGTGAAGTGGTGGAGCTATTGCAGGCTTTTGAGTAGAAGCCTGATGTGTCCTGACTTATGTTGAGAGAATCATCTTGGATGCTTTGTTGAGAAGAGACTCTAGGGGTGAAGGATAGAAGCAGGGGGACAGTTAGGAGACTGTCGGAGGGACCAGGCCAGAGTTGATGGTGGCTTGAACCAGGCAGTAGCAGTGGAAATTGTGAGAAGGGGTTCGATTCTTAGTACATTCTGAAAGGTAGATCCGACATAATTTCCTGACAGATTGGATGAAGGATCCGAGAGTAAGAGCTTCGAGTCTGATTAAATGGAAAAAAATATGGAGTTGCTGTCAATTGATAAGTCAACTGATAAGGGGAATACTGTGGGAAGGCCAGGAGTTTAGTTTTGTCTGTGTTATTTTGACATGTTCTCAGACTTCCAAGTGGAGATGTCAAAGAGGCAGTAGGGTATGTGAGTCTTGAGTTCAAGACAGTGGTCGGGGTTAAAGGTTAGAGGGGAGAGGAGAAAGTATGAATAGTGTCTAGGGGAGTGAGAAAGTGAGTGAACTGAGGAAATATAGTATGGCTGCCTGGAGGCAGTAAAGGTCTAGGTGAGGTTAAAGGTCATGAATTTAAAGAGATTCCTCACCTTGGCAGTGTGTCATTCTCTATCTGTTTCAGCTGCGTTGGAGGAGGGGGTGTATTTTGAATTAGAAATTTGGATTTAGCCAGCGTTTTTGTTGTTGTTGTGCATTTTCTTTGTGAAGAATTATATTTTACAGATGGCATGAAGCAAAATATCTAGGCATGATTAATGCAGGGGAAGAAAAATAATTTTCTATCTACCCTTTTAGGTTCTTGGCTGAGACCGCCCCCTCCGGGCTGTAATCAAAGACATATTAATAAGAGGAAAACACAGAATTTTAGTAACATGCATGTCTCCTGTGTACATGGCAGAGACCCAGGAAAACTAAGTAACTCTCTGAAATGGCCCAAGCCAGCACCTAAATACCATCCCCAGCTAAAGACGAAGATGGTGAGGGGGCACCTAGTTATGGGAGGCGACTAGGAAAAGCACAGTAAACAAGTGTAAGGTTGTTATGCAGATTTATGTCCTTGCCTTCTGTACTGATAAGATTTTCTAGAGATTTAGCCATCTTCTTTCTGGTACAGAGAGGGTCATATTCTCTTATAAATGGAATTTCCCTTATAAATGTTGATTTCTCTCACTGTTTTCTCCTGTGTCTGCAGCCTGTCAAAAATAATCAGCCTAAAATAATATGCCAAAGAGGCATATTTTTAAGTGGTATATTTTGCTTCCCTTCACTAATAGTAATCCATTATAGTCAGTCAGATATATATATGAACAGCTTGGATGCAGATGATTAATAAATACTGAATTTAAAGGCAGAGACATAAAAAAGTCTATTATGATAATTCACATGATTGGTGTTATGTGCTTTTACATAATACCAACTGGTTGGTATTATGTATTGATATGTAATACATAACTATGTATTATGTACTGAAGTTGGCGTTGAAATGCCAAAAATCTATATTTACTTGGATTTTTGCTGTCTTTTGATACTTTGGAAAATTAAGCCAAATTTGAGACTTTATATTTAAACCTAAAAGTCTTCTTTTTGCAAATAATTCCACTGAAGAATTAATGTCTTATTTCAAAATACTTAATATTCCCATTGCGTGTTTTCTTTCACTCCTTGGTTGGAGTAAATGGATTGAGATTTATCAGATAATCACAGTGGTAACTTAAGCTCTGGGAAGGATATAAAAACAATTAAGGGATAGTGGAGGGTTTTTTTTTTTTTTTAATATAGCAGGACTTTTTTGGCAGTAGAAGGATTTTAAGTAATATGAAAGGTATGTGGATTAATTTGTTTTTCTCAGTTTTGGTGTGAAAGCCCCTTTTTCATGTGTCAGGGTGTGACATTCTAAAACAGTTGATTTTGGCAATCCCCCCCTTATTTTGATGTATATGGGACATGAGATAGAATGATAGTCACATAGATACTCACCTATTTTACATAAAATTATTTACCTCCCTTAAGCCAAAACTATTTGCCTCAGGGAATACTTAAGTAGGAAACTTACAAGAGAAGTATCTGGCTTTTTATACCCTGTTACAGGGCTCCCATCCAAGAGCCACCTGGAATCACTGATTTACATGAAAAACATTTTGTATTATTAGCTGCAGGCCAAAGAAAAAGAAAAACAGGAAGATCCCCAATGGGACAAATTCCAGAGACTCTAACTCAGAGAGAAGGCTGCTATTGTTTTATTTACCAAAAAAAAAAAAAAATTGTTAAGCAAATGAATACATTCAGAAGGTTAAACTTCAGGTACTTCTCAAACATTAATGTGTATAGGAATCACACAAGGCTCTCATTGCTTTTTAACAAGGATCTTTTTAACTCGGTTCTGGGGTAGGACCCAAGAATTTTCACAGCAGACTTCCAAGTGATGCTGATGTGGCTGGTCCAGGGATCAATCACACTTGGAGTAGCTAGGCTTTTGCATCATTTGTTTGCAAACAGTTAACCACCAGGAAACTTGGCCCTGGCGATTTATGTGAGCAGGGCAGGCTGTTGAGTTGGATATCAGTACTTCATTTACCAAAGCCTGCTGCATTAGTGTAAATAACCATTTCAATTTTCAGATCATTGAAACTTTCCCTGATTCAGATTGGTTTAAATAGACTGTGCCAAACCCTGCGTGAGGGTCTCCAGGCTTCTTCTTGTTTCCTCTGCCCGCTTCCCTCCCCCTGAACTATTCAGTTTTCCTTTGAAAACTGGTACCTAAGTTCCTCCAGGGGACTTCCTGCTTCTCCTCAGTATCTCCGTTTCTATCGCCTTTTAGTTTCAGGGTTGGCCCAGCTGCTTCTGGTTGGCACCCTTTGTCATAGAGTTTGGGAGAGAGCAGTTCACTTTGAGGTTTCTTGTGTAGAGGAGTAGAGGAGAAAGCATCCTCCCACCCCCAACCTAGCAGAGTTCTCTTTCCTTTTCACTGGGGAAAACATACAATTCCCCATTACTATTTCCTAATGACTTCCCATATGCAAGTGTAGACACATATTTATTCACTTACACATAACAATGGGGTTACAAGTTTAATTAGAAATGGGAAGAATAGCGTAGAAAAAGGAGAATCCTTCAATAGAAAGCCACCTAAAGAGGCCATATGGAATAGTCTCCTGCCTTTCAAATAGCATGACAGGGCCTTAACCCATGTGGGACGGGCTTCCAGCCTTGTACCTGAAGAACAGGCAGGTGGAGCGAGATTAGGGAGTTGCAGAACTCTTTGGACCATGGTTGTCTTTGTTACCTAAAGTAGCACTATCCAATAGAACTTGAATATGGCCCATCTATATAATTTTACATTTTCTAGTAGCCTCATTACAAAAGCCAAAGGAAACAGGTAAAATTAATTTTAATAACATATTGTTCAATTGAATATATCCAAAATATTTTACCAAATAATAAAAAGGTTATTAATGAGATAGTTTATATGCTTTATTTCATGCTAAGTCCTTGAAACTCCATGTAGATTTTATACTTATAGCACATCTCAATTCAGACTGGGCACATTTCAGTGGTTACCATATTGGATAGTGCTCAACTAAAGAGCTGAAGAGGGAGCTCTTGAGTTCAGTGTGGCAAGGCTCAGTCCCTGGGTGAGCAGTCCCCAGGTGCTTGTAGCCAGGACTAAGAAGTTGGGGTCCCAGGTTCCTGACCAGCTGGGTTTCACACTGGGTTCTAATATCAAACAACACCAGAATTCATGGCCTGGGAATAGGGGTGAGAGTTGGAGGCAAGCTGCTACCTGGTGAGGATGTTTCAGCTTCTCTGGCACACCTGCTTAGAGGAGACAAATTCCAGATCCTAGTCTGAGGTAAGTACCTCAGAGGCTTCTCATTGGCTCAAGGACTGGGTGGGTGGAGTCTGCAGGTTAAAGACGTTCAGTGCCTGGAACGCATAAAGGACTCAGTCAAGGTGAAACCTGGGGTTTCCAAACTCAAATACCCTCACAGTGAGTGAGGAACGTTAAATAATGTACAGGAGTAAAGCTGGCTGGGTCTCAGCAAAAGCCAAGGCAAGTGCAGTGATGAATGGTAATTGCCCCTGGGCCTCAGCGTCTGGGACACAATAGTGGTGAATAAGAATAAAAGTGCTGTCCACTATTCAACTCATGGTATTTTCATGCAGGATGCCTGTTGAGGGTTGCTAGGTTTGTGTTTTGTTTTTTGAGAAAGGTCAGAAATATGGATTTTTATGTGAAATCTCCCACGTTAAATCTTGGTCAATCCTTCGGAAGCCAATCTGAATATGTCTTGTGGAATAATACCATTTGTAGTCTACGGCCATGCTACCGTGAACAAGCCTGATCCCATCTGATCTTGGAAACTAAGCAGGGTCGGGCCTGGTTAGTACTTAGATGGGAGACCATCTAGGAAGACCAGGTGCTGTAGGTGTAAAAAAATAAAAAAGAATAAGGGATTGTAAGCTGACAAGGTCCTTGCAATCTGTGAGGTCAACCAAGGGTTGCCTCGCCTAAAAATAAAAAGTAAATAAAAAAATAACATTTGTGCCTTTTACACTAACATTCTCTCTCCAATCTTCAGAACCAAAAATCAGGACCTTGTCTGTCAGAGAACTTCTTTAATTTTTTATCTCATTTAGAAGAAGAACGTGCATAATTTTAAAATGTAACATATTAGCTAAACATTTAACAAGTCATTTTTGTGGGAAGTTATATACAGGATATGAATGTGAGACTCCCTCAGAGAATTGATGATGTATTGTCACTGTAAATAGAAATGATGCTCCTGTCCCACTGTGGCACGCACTGATTTGTATGCTCATGACAGGAGAGAGGATTAGGGGTGTGTGTGTGGGGTGGGAGGGAAGGATGTCTAAAGTTATTATTTGTTATTTTTCTCTTCTATTTTCTTTTTATTATTAATGATACTTTATATCTGTGGTATATGAGTAAATGCCCCCAGATAGATATCCACATCCATGGAGGGCAGGTGAAGATTACCAGTGATGGCTAGGAAGGGAAGAATTGGTCACCATAGGCTTAGTGTGACTCTGATGGTCAGGATGTAATGTTTTAACAATCTGGCAATGATAACAAAATAGTTACCTTTTACTAAGGTTTAACTGGATGCCTGGCATTCTTCTAAGTGCTTTCAATGTGTTAACTCATTTAATCCTCACAATGGCCTTACAACTGCTATTACTGCCCCCATTTTCCAGATGAGGAAACTGAAGCTTAGGGAATTTAACTCCCCAAGATCATACAGCTTGAAAGTGGTTTAAGTAGGGTTCAAGCCCAGACAATCTGGCTTTAAGCCAGTGTTTTATTCCCTTCCTTCTCTCTGGAAAACACTTAAATTTCACCATTTTTATGACTAGAATGTAGAGACCAGTCATTATGAGGAGACTTTGTGGCTTTTCCTATAATTAATTCACCCCATCAGGAAATTATTTATTCATATATTAAGATCTTATAAAAAATACACACATTTTCTGTTACTTAGCATTTAAAGATAGGAAACAATTGGAATAGATTTTGCTTCTAGTATTTCAATATTTTAAAGACATTTAAAATACATTTGAAATTTTAAATCAGATCCAGTATGTAGACATTGCATTTTTGTGTTCATATAATTTTTAGAGGAAAGACAGACAATAAGAAGTAAGTTTATCAGCGATTTCATCTAAGAGCAACCTTTGACATATATCTTTGGCTCAGTCACACACTGAGCTCGATTTCCAGTATTTTTTACATATATCATTCTGAGAAGTGGTCTCTGATGTTTGGCATGGTGATGCAAAGCTCTGTAAGATTTCTCATCAAAAAAGTCTTTAAAAAATGTTTACCGTTCTTTAGTTACTAAGGCAGAAATGTGAACATATACATCCAAGAACAATTTTCTAAGTGTTAAAGCAAAAAAATAAAAAAACCAAAAACAACCCCCCCCCAAAAAAAACCAAAAAAAAAAAAAAACCTTTCTGTTTAACTGTGGTTTCTAGAAAATTCAGTGAATTTGGAGTTCCCATTTGAACATTTTTGGCTGAATTATTAAACCATATCATTTTATTGCATTATAGATACTGTGTCCCCAAACTACTTTATTCATATATCTCAACTCTGCCAATAGGCATCTTTTTGCTGCTCCCTCAAATTTTCTGTGGTTTTGTTACAGGGTGAACCCTGTTAAAGAAAAAAATTATTTCAATACTTGTTAAAATGGTAAGCAAGACTTTATTTAGATTATTGCAAAAGGCATGAAGACTTTCACAGCAGAAGAGAGAGATCGGGCTCAACTCTGAATACAGCAATGACAGCTGGGGATTTATGGCCAGCGAGCAGGCGAGGGGGTCAGTGGATGGAAAATTACTAAGAGGAAATATCAAGGGCCAGGGAACTTTTGCTGAAGACATGCCATGGTGCTCAGATATCAAGAGTAGGGGACGAGGAATTTGACCAGATGTGGACGGTGCTCAGATATCAAGGGTGAAGGATTCTCTTTAAAGTACTTACCAGGATTCTTGCTAAAACTGGGCTATGCAGGCCTGGCAAGGACAGGATGGGAGCCAAGGTCGAGGCCTTGTAAAGGAGAGGGCTTAGAGGATCATGACTCAAGTTTGGTCAAGAAGAGTTTTTGTCAATCCTCAAATCAGAGCTAAAGTCAACTGGTCTCTTGTAATACATTAAAACGTTGTGTATACAGAAGGTTAATCTAGTTAAAGAGGAACAAATCTTTTATTACATTTCAAATATAGATTTGAGTGAAGAATTAAAACTTTACTTTGTAAAACAATTCACTAATTTCTCCTGTACTCTAGTAGCTTATTCTTTTTTCCCTTTATGATAAAGACATTGTCCATGTCCCAAAGTAATGAAATAGATGACCTACAGTATCTTCCAATTTTCTGAGCTGCTCTGTGTGAGCAATTCCTGTAGTAATTCTTATCCCAAGAACAGGTTTCTCCTCCCACCCCATGCTGCTGCAGCTGGTGCCGAAGACTTAAGTACCCATGTGGGTCCAATTGCAGTGGTGGAGTTTGAACTTGCAACCTCCATAAACTAGGAGTTTACTTCATTACTGAGCCAAGGTAATTGAATTGATGTACTGCCATTAATATTCAAGTTTTCCAATTCCTGCACTCACCGTTTCTCTCAGTGGTTGAGTAAATGAGATCTAACTCTAAGATTGCTGCAGAAGTCACATGAAAGTCAGTGTCATGCATTATAGCGATGCTCTTATACTGAGGGCTGCTTCGTTCTTTGTAGATGCTGCCACTCGTGAGGGTTGCTTTCAGTACAGCTATTCTACAGATGAAGATAAAACTCCCTTCAACACAAGTCATGCAAAGAAAGGATATTCTCTCTAGCTACCAAGTGTCTCTCTTTCTGTTTGTCAGGGTTATCAGCTACGATGTCAAGATAAGTTTCTCTCAGTCTTTGCTGAAGACCTGTCTTAATTAAGGCAAATGAAAATGATTCGAGTTTTGAAAGGGCTTTTAAATATAGTTATAAAATATTGCCCTTATATAGAAATTACATCCGATTTCCTGCAAAGTCGCATTAGCATCTCATATCCCAGCTCTACGCTTATCGATTTGGGCAAGTTAGTTACCCTCTTTGCACCTCTGTCTTTCTGTTTATAAATGGTACATGAGTTTCTGTTGCTACAATAATGCTGCGTAATGCTCAATCACAAAACCTCAGTGGGCTTCACCAATATGCAGTTACTGCCGATGCATCTGGAGTCAGTTGGTGTTCCTCTGAGCAGCCCTGCTTATTTTGGCTGGGCTTCTCGAATGTCTGGGGGATTGGCTGGTCTAGGTTGGCTTCAGCAGAGGTGATCAGGATGACTTGGCTCTGCTCCAGGTGTTTTAATTCCTTCAGCTTGGCTAGTCTGGGCATGTTCTTACAGTGATGGCAGAGGTGCAAGTGAGCAAACAGAAACTTGTGAGGCCTCTTGAGGCCCAGGCTCAGAATTGGCATGTCATATCTGCATTCTTTTGGCCAAAGCAAGCCACAAGGCCGGTCCAGATGGACAGAGCAGGGAAATAGACTTTGCATTTTTAGCAAAAGGAACTGCAAAGCCACACAGCAAAGAGCATGGATAAAGGAAGGGGTGTAGAATTAAAACCCCATTGCAGTGAATCACAGGTAGGGATACAAATAGTACAGTAGTCTCCCCTTATCTGTGGGATATGTATTGCAAGACCCCCACAGTGGATGCCTGAAACCGTGGATAGTACCAAGCCATACATACATACATACTATGGTTTTTTCTGTACAGGCAAACCTCAGAGATATTACGGTTTGGTTCCACACCACCGTAATAAAGGGAGTATCACAAATGAAGTGAGTTGTAATCTTTCTGCTGGTGGAGGGTCTTGCCTTCAATTAGAAAAACACACAACCTCTGAAGCACAGTAAAGCAAAGCGCAACAAAATGAGGTAGGCCTGTACGTACATACCTATAGTAAAGTTTAATTTATAAATTAGTTACAGTAAGATTAACAACAATAACTAATAATAAAATAGAACAGTTTTAGCAATATACTGTGGTAGAAGTTATGTGAATATGATCTCTCTCTGATAACTGACTAGATTTGATAACCAAGATGTCTACTAAGTGGCTAATGCGTGGGAAGTATATACAGTGTAAATCCTCTGGACAAAGGGGCGATGCATGTCCCATGTGGGACAGCACGAGATTTCATCATGTTACTTAGAACAACACACAAGGTAAAACTTATGAATCGTTTATGTTTGGAATTTTCCATTTAATATTTTTGGACCATGGTTGATCGTGGGTGACTGAAACCACGGAAAGTGAAGTTGCAGATGAAGGGGGTTACCTTGTGGCTTTGTGGTGAGGACCAAGTGAGATACCCCATGTGGGAGCCTTCACACAATGCCTGGTGCCTAGTAAGTGTTAGCTTCTGTTATTACTCGCCTAAGATTAATCAGAATGAGAGAGTTCATACCATCAAAGTCCTTGGCACGAACCGTGGCAGCTCTCCTACACTGAGATCTCCTTTTTTTCTGATTTCTCTTAGAAAGACTGAGAGTTTGGGAGGCGCCCGGGGTTTTTGCTGTTCCTAGTCCTGCATACATGCCCCAGTGTAGTAGCTTTCAGTTGGGATAAAGATCCTTTTAATGCTTGTGCCCGGGCCACATTCCAAAACCTGCTCTATCATTTAATGCTAAGTCTGGCTCATAGGAGAGTCTCATGAAACTACTCAAGAGCCAAATATAATTTCTATAACAGATTCAGGTTTCACAATTCTGTATGGGCTAAATCTTGTTATAAGAAATGTTGTCAGACCCTAATCCTGACAACTCTTTTTAAGCAGCCTTTGATAAAGTGACATCCAGCCAAACAGATAGTTTAGATCTCATTGGGAATTCTTTTGATATAAGTGTAGACACTACTCTTGCCCTTGTCCTTGAGTATGCTGCCACAATGATGACACATTTGGCTTGCCTTTCTTGTTTGTTGTCTACATCTCTGGATAACATTGGACACTATTGCCTTTGCCACATATTATCGGCCATCATCTTGTCAAGCAGATCTGATGAGATCTGTGGACTGCAAAGACCATGTACTGGAAATTCATTCACTGAAAGCAAGCATTTACACCCTCCAACAGAACTGAATTTTGGAAGTGACCAGGCTGGGGGCAGTTTACCCACAGCCAAAGGCTAGCCTGTTATGAGACTGGTTGACTTCTAAATGTTATTCTGGTCTTTGTTCCATTCCCTCTCAGAGATGGAAAGTGAGAAACAGGAAAAGACCAGTTATAAAATTAGAACACAGTCTATCTGTTCATATCCAGTAAATAGGATTTTATTCCTTATTACCTCCTCCGCGGTCTTAGGTTTTTTGGTGGAAGGGCATGCTAAATTCCTGCCCCACTAGACTAACATGCTTTATAGAATGTCTGGGGCTCAAATAACTTGATTTTTTTTCCTTTTGCCGACATGTTTAATAGCCATGCAAGTTTTTTAATCCTGATAAACTGGTTTGATTTGTTTTATTAGCTCACTTGGCTGCCAGAAACCTCAGCATTTTCTAACTATTCTTAGGTTTTCTGGCTTTACCACTTCTACTGTCTCAATATGGGTCTCTTCTTTACTTTTTATTTTAATGGCATTATTTTGTCTTTATGAGGTGTCAATTCAAATTCATTTTAATAAATAGTTACAATATAAACAATGAGTCAATATTTAATATTTATTGGTGCATTGATTTATTTAATGTCCATATTTCTAGTAAATTGCCAGAAAGAAAACTTCTAGGAACTTCCCTGAGATTGCAACCTATTTCTTCAGGGTTAACCATATAAATTAATGATACTGATTTCCATTTTTCACATTCACTAATTGAGTGGTTATAACTTAAGGAATGTTGCCCTGCTCTAGATCAATGGGGATGCTGGAGACTTTTTAATCTTAGTTTTATTAAGATACTACTTATAATTTCTAAATTTTTAAAGAGGAAAATCTATTCAACATTATACCTTTTTAAGGATTTCACTAAAGTTACATTATTTTAAAATTAATGCACATACTCAACATTGAAGATTTTTTCTTTTTAAAAGAACGCTATCAGCCTATAATTATTTCTAATACACATACATGTATAAACCATTATTAGCCATCTGTCGTATATCATACTGGCATCACCAATCTTAGAATGGACTGTGGTAACTTACTGAGTCATTTGATTTCCAGTAAAATTTATATTTGGAATAACTGTTGGAATAACTGTTATACATTAGCATATATAAACAATATTTGCTTCAATTTCACTTCTTTGCTAGATACCCACTAGAGGTTTTTAAAAGCATAAATCAACTTGTATTTACTGAGCATCTGCTATATGTGTTATATGAAAGATGAAATTATATCCTGTGAAAAATACGTGAGACATGAAATTGTAAAACTAGCAACTTTAAATTTACAGAACATAGTAGGGGAGGAAAAATTAATATTACCTCTGTCCTTCTAGGTTCTTGTGGAGACCCCTCTGTACTAAAAAGATAGATTAACAGGAGTGACAGGAGGAAAACAGAAGTTTAGTTAACATGTATACCTCCTCCGTACATGGGAGAGATCCAGGAAAACTGAGTAACTCTTTGAAATGGCCCAAGCCACCACCTTAAATACCATCTCCAGCTAAAGACGAGATATTGGTGGGGAGGTGACCAGGAAAAGCACAGTAAACAAGGGCAAGGTTGTTAGGCAGATTTAAGTCCTTGCCTTCTCCAGTGATGACAGTTTCTAGAGATTGAGTCATCATCCTTTTCTTGGTATGGAGAGGGAGACATCCTTACAAATGGAGATTTCCCTTATAAATGTAAATCTCTTACAAAAGGGTAACTTCTACTCAGTTTTAGAGCTTTTCTTGTGTCTGCTGTTTCTTAAACATAATAAGTCTACAATAGTCCTTATGCCAGAAAGGCTTATTTTGGGCTGGCGAATCCTCTTCTCCTTCACTGCTTATTAGTTTGCTTACATATCCATGATCTTATTTGATCTAAATCATGATTCTTGTCCTCCAAGCTTACTGTTGGGCAAACCAAATATATATAAGTGGCAATTGAACACTCACTTATATTCTGAATATAAGCCTAACAGGAACTCAGAGAAAGGACTGAAAGTGTGGATTTAAGTGTTTGGGAGTCATGCGTATGAGCTGGGATCTGAGTTGGCCATGTAGGATTTCTTTATTGCCAGAGACAAAGCTTTGAAGGAAACTACAATTGACAATGGGATGATCTGACTCCTCCTCAAAGCAGTACTGGTATACCTTAGAGATGCTGCAGGTTTGATTCCAGACTACCGATATAAAGCGAGTATTGCAATAAAACAAGTCACACAATTTTTTGGTTTCCCAGTGCGTATAAAAGTTATGTTTATACTATACTGTAATCTATTAAATTTGCAGCAGTGTTATGGCTAAAAACAATGTACATACCTTAGTTAAAAATACTGTATTGCTAAAAAGTGCTAATCATCACCTGAGCTTTCAGTAAGTCACAATGTTTTTGCTGGGCGGGGTGGGGATCTTGTGGCAATGCTGATGAAAATGCAATGACTACAAAGTGCACTAAAGCAAAGTACAATAAAATGAAGTATGCCTGTATTGGCATATGTTCCTTCAAGTGCATTAATCAAACCGTCTTGACCCATTTATACAAAACACAGAGTTTCTATGCCCATGTGATGGGAGAAAGGGTAAAGAGAAATCAAAAGAGCAACAGGTGAGATAATTTGTAATTTACTAAGATAGGAGAATCTCATTTAAAAAAAGCCTTTGCTGGAAGGGTAACTGGTGCATGCATATGCTTGCGTGACTCACCAGTGTCTGGTGTTTGATGTAGAACACTATGAGTAAAATACTGAGGTGCAAGGAATGAAAAGGGGAATCCATTTTTAAATAACACTGGTTGAGGAAAAGAACCAACAACTGCCCATGGACTATTCAAATGAACTATAATTTCACAGTATAGATCTATAAAATCTGAAATAGATGCTTAACAAAATGCTGCTTTGCCTAGAGGGCCCTTATCCTGAATGGCGTATATTTTTTATCATAGTAACACTTGAATTAATGTTTATATTATGTTTTGATTTTTGACTCTCAGTAAATATTTTCTATGGATAACTCCACCCTATGGCTTCTACTTTAAATGATTTCTATTAATGTTATATGTTGCCTGGTTGGGCCAATAGGTCAAGGTTTGGTGAAGAAATACTATTTATGTCTTTTTTTAATTTGAGAATTATAGCAGGCTGTTGCTGCCTTAGGGAACGTGACTTAAGGTGACGTTATTATGTGATGCTGTAGAGTAGTCTAAAGATAAAAATCAAAAGTGTTCAGTGATTAATCTTAATAGTTTCAGCATGCTGAAATCATTGTTTCTCTTATTTGCATTGACATGCCAACTAATGATATTAAATACCTTCAAAGATTTTCCTTATTCTTGGAGTCTGCTCTGGTAGTACAGCATCATTTCACAGAAAATATTATATAATCTGTAAAGTTTGCAAAAAAGGAAAAATTGAGATCCTGTATTGGGGCCTGGTGCACGGAGTGGTGGCACCTGGGAAGACTAGGGCAGAGACCAATTGAGGCTCATGGAATAGCAAAGAGAGAAGTGATTACTACTTGGGTTTTGACATCTGTAAGAAGGCCACAAAAATTGAGTTACCAAGCATGGATTTAGAGAAGATACAGGTGATACGCAGAGGGGAGAGGGGCAAGGAGGAAAGGAAGAGGAAAAAGGAAGCTGCATATGAGTCAACTCTTTGTATTCTTCATCCTGGCAGTAGGCTGAAATCTTTTTGCCTGTTTTTATTTCCATTTGGCATGCCAAGCAGCAGGGAACAGAGAGCTTTGAAAACCTATGCAAAATGCTTAAAATATTAATGAATTTGATAGTCATTATGACATCCAGGAATGGCCAGGGAGTGTCCTATGAAACCAAGCTGCTTAGAAGTATCTGGAAGCACTCATCCCATTTTAATAAATACACCATAAAAATGCTCCAAAGAGAATAGGGGCAAAATGACCTTAAGAAGAGTCACTGTGGAAATCCAAAAATTCCAAAATACATATGTACCAAAGATCTCTTTGGCTTGGAGAGTGCTTATTTTGTTTTATTTAATTAACTAATTTATTTTATTTATTTTAAGCTGTAATGAAAGTAGGTTAGTTTTTGTACTCCTTACTCCAAATAAATATTTTCCTGGGGTGTGTTCAGCTTTTATTGCTATGTGTTGGCTAGGGTATTGAGGGGAAACCTTTCATTGGCCTCTGTCTTCATCTGTAAATAGCCCTCTCCCTACCACTATGTTTATGCACATAGCGGTGTGAAGAAATTGAACTTTAAAGAAACCTGCCTTTTAGCAGAAGATCATGCTCCTATTTCATGGAGAAAAGACTCTCAACCTGCTACCATCTAATCTATAGATTCTTCTGCATCCATTCCATCATTTTATCCTTCTTTCCTCACAATTCTGTCTCATATCTAAGGTGAATCCTTCCATATGCAGTTGACCCTTGAAAATGTGGGTTTGAAGTGCATGGGTTCACTTATACATAGATTTAAAAATGTTTAAATCCACACATGTCGACCCCCCATAGTTCAAACTTGTGTTATATTTAAAAAAGCACGTGTATGTGGACCTGTGCAGTTCAAACCCATGTTGTTCAAGGTTCAACTGTATTCTCTGGATCATGCTCCCCATTGTCCTCTCAAGGACTATTCATGTCTTTTTTTTTTCTTCCACATTTTCAGTATCTTCCTCCTCACTGGATCCTTTCTGTCAGCATGGTTCCCCGCCCCCCGCCATTTTTAAAAAGGATTTTATTTTCTTAGAGCAGTACGAGATTTATAGCAAAATTGAGAGGAATGTATAGACATTTTTTAGATACCCTCTGACCCCACACATGTAGTCTTCACCATTACCGACATCACTCTCCAGAGCAGTACATTTGTTTGCCAAAGATGAACCTACATGAGTACATCATAATCACCCAAAGTCCATAGTTTACCTTAGGGTTCACTCTTGGGTTTGGACAAAAGTATACTGACATCTATCCATCATTATAATACCATACAGAGTACTTTCACTACCTTAAAAATCCTTTGTGCTCTGCCTATTCATCTTCTCCCCACCACCACCTGTGGGAACCACTGATCTTTTCATTGTCTCCATAGTTTTGCCTTTTACAGAATGTCATATAGTTGGAATCATACACTATGTACTATTTTCATATTGGTTTCTTTCACTTAGTAATGTGCACTTAATGTTCTTCCATGTCTTTTCATGGTTTGATAACTCACTTATTTTTAATACTGAATAATATTCCATTGTCACCATTCACCTACTGAAGGACATGTTGGTTGAAGGACAAGTTTTGGCACTTATGAATAAAATTGCTATACACATCTATGTGCAGGTTTTTATGTGGACATAAATTTTCAACTCCTTTCTTTATGTGAATAGTATGATTGCTAGATCATATAAGAGTATGTTTAATTTTGTAAGAAATCATGTAACTGTCTTCCAAAGTGGATGTACCATTTGTATTCTCATGACTGAGAGTTCCTATTGCTTCTCATCTTCCCCAGCATTTGGTGTTGTCCATGTTGTAGATTTTGGCCATTCTAATAGGAGTGTAGTTGTATCTCCTTGTTGTTTTAGTTTGCGTTTCCCCAGTGACACGATGTGGAGAATGTTTTCATAGGCTTATTTCCCATCCGTATGTCTTCTTTGGTGAGGTGTCATTGGGCCCATTTTTAAGTCAGGTTGTTTTCTTATTGTTGAGTTTCTATCAATATTTAAACAGTCAAATCTCTCACATGGTCAACAGCTGTAACAGCAGCAGCAGTAACAGCAGCAGCAGTAACAGCAGCAACAAATATATACACACAACCCAAACGCCAAACCCTCAGCTCCCTCTCTTAACCCTTTATCCACTTCTACTCTGTCTCTGCTTTCTCTCCAGGCCTGCTGTCTCCACTTCTCATGCACTCTTCATCCCACTGATGTCTGGCCTCTGTCCCCAGTTCTTTCTCTTCCAACATTCCCAGTCTTAGAAAATGGCAGCAGCATCCACCTAGTTTCCTGCATTTGAAGCCTGGGAATTAATCTGACTCTCCCCACTTTTTTCACCTTCCCACATACAAATTAACCACTTGCTTTTATTGATTTGGTCAGCGAATCTCAAATCGATCCACCCACTACTTTCCATCCTGATTACCCCTCCCTGATTTGGGAAGGTATTTATTATTTCTCTTTTTCCGTGAAGGTGATAGGCTGGCTGATGTGTGTTGCTACATGATGAGGTCATAAAGACTTAGGGGTTCTGGTGACTGCACAGGCAAAAGATCTAGTCCCTGGAGATTTCCGTGTCATTTCAACACCCTCCTTGCGTGAGTTTTCTGTTTGAAATGTTAACTTCTGCATCTCTCTGTTGGTTCTCTTCTACTTCCCTAGCATTTTCCTCTGATTTATGAGGGACAGCTCTGTGGCTCCTAGGAGTTCTGAGCTCATGACTTTCATTTAGCTCTGTGGTGGGGTCCTGGCTCTGACTTTCTCTAGTTGTAAGAGCTGGAACAGATGGATTCCCTTGACTTTTATTTCCTTACCTGTAAAACAGTGGCTTCCCATAGAGCTAGTGGGTCTCCACCCTGTCTGCACATTACAGTCACCTGGGAGCTTTTAAAACTCTCCATGCCTGGCTTCACTCAGACCAGTGGCATCAGCATGCCGATGCCCAGCCCTCAGGATTGTTTAAAGCTCCCCGCAAAGATCCCAGATTATGGACAAGGTTGAGGACTGCTGACTTAATCATTTTAAAGGGCCTTTGCTTTTCTATCATTTCATGTTTTTATCAAGCCCCAATCCAAAGTTGTGATTTCTCTTCTTTTAATGTTTTTACTAAGTTGGGAAGAAATAGCTGTGACGTTCTCCTCTCCCCCCTTTCCATCTGTTGTTTGTTCTTATTTACATACGATGGAACCCAGCCTACTGATTTACAGCTCTGGTTCCCTTACAACTGTTATTGAACTGAAAACATAGCTGAAAACTTATTAAACAGAAAAAAAATTATTTTGAGCTTTGTGCCGGCAATTCATTACAGAACCAAGGAAATGTCTAAACTTTTTTCCTTCTAGAATTAAAAATGGATTTACAACCCCATAATCTCAAATGAAAATTTTAATTCTGGTGCGAAACCCAGTATTTATTCTTCCTTGAGTGTCCTATTAAGGAAACCAAAGCATCTCTGGAGGAGAGTGGAATTTCGAGAGGGTTGCACCCATAAACAGGCAGGGCCTCACCAGACTGTTCCATATGGGCCTCTGAAGTTAAGTGTTAGAATCTCTCTTCCCCCAAGTCATCTCTGCTGATACACAAATACTGGAAGAAAAGCTAGGCGAAGACATCATCAATGCGAGTGTGGTCTCACTGTTGAAGCACTCTGGAACAGGTCTTTCAGAAGACAGCCTTTCTGTGGCACTCCCTTTTAGACCTACTATTTTAGATTTGAAATAACATTAGACTTTTATGAGCTGCAAGGCAGTAGAGAGGAGAGCAGGAAGATGACAGAGAACAGTCAAGCATTTGGTTTAACCACTGGCACTAAATTTGGAAAGAACTGGGGTCCTGACATGAGTCTGATTGATGTTGGGGGAGTGTCTGTTGGGGAGCTAGCTCTCTCTGCCTGTTTCTTTGTTAACAGTATCTCTTTCAACTGTTTACTCTCTTTCTTCTTTAATACCTGTCTGAAATACATAGCCCATGTCTTTATCTCTTTCAAACCCTCATTAAACTGTTGGAATTAGTTGCTTCCTTGATAAGGATGGGCTAATCATTGCTCTTATGGAGAGAAATGGTTAGTTAGTTATCTTCTAGTGGTAGAGGGTGAGAAACTTTTTCCTGGGAAAAGAAATGTTGCTGGAGTATGGAGTCAAGCTGAAAGGAACCTCTTTCCCACCATGCTTAGCATTGAACTATTTCTTGTTGCCCAGAAAACTTCGTCTGAAGCTTCTTGCTTTTTGACCTGTCTCTTTGGGTATTTTTTATAGATGGAGGAATTGATCGAGGGTGTTCGCTGGGCCTTTATTGACATGCTGGAGAAAGAAAATGAGTGGATGGATGCAGGGACCAAAAGGAAAGCCAAAGAAAAGGTAAGGATTCCTTTTAAAGAAAAAAACACGAAACCCCAACTTTTGGTGTAATGATTTTTCGTGCTTGACATTGTGCTGTTCATTTTTATATTGACTGAGCTGTTGCTTGCATATGAACCCAGAGTTAGGTGTCTGTCTGGGGAATGAATACATAGATTTCATTGCCAGCAGGTAAGCGAAAATAAGATCTGACTTTTCTTTTTCGAACTGTGTTTTCAAACATCTTGTAATTCAGTCTTTCGTTCTCTCCTAATTGCCATCTGTAAGAGCCACATGGCTTGCTGCCCAGCAAATTTTGCCATAAACCATCATTGGCTATGGCAGAATGCAGAGCAGTGGGGAGCCTTGGGGAGCAGTTGGCAGAAGAGCCCTCAAGGCACAAAGAAGAAAAACCCATATTGGCTGTGTGTTCTTCTGCTCTCTGCACGATGTGTACAAATGTCCTCAGGCAAATCCTTTCCTGTAACCGGGCAGATTTACATTCTAAGCTATCATTTTGTATGGATGATCCAATAGCATGGTTGTAAACTGCAGACCAGTGGTAGACCATTGTGTAGCAATACAAAAATATTTCCTAATAGAACTGGACACTTTCTAGGCCTTGTAAAATTTTCTGGTACTAAGCACCGAGATAAGGGAATAAGTGAGAAAAGTATTCAGCAGCCATGCTGTCGAAAAGTAAAGAATGGCACCCGTCTTGAATTCTACGTATTCTGATACAGCTGGAGCGCAAGTGTGTAGGGAACACCTGTTGCATTCATAATGGCTGCTACTCTGCAGCTGGGAGACTCTGAAATCCATTCTTAATGGATGCTGCTCTGCAGCTGGGAGATCTCTTCTTTAGAGATATTCTTTAGAAACTTTTCTTAAGACAGCAACCACTTGGGGTGCCCAGATACTCTAGAGCTTTCTGGTCCCCTCCCCAACAAAATCTCATTTAGTGAGTCAAGGGTGCAGTATGAACATCTGTGATAATCAGTCTCCCTGGTCATTCATATTGCTGTGCAGGCCCAGGGAATACTGCTTAGGGGCATAGTGAGTAATACTTAGCACAAAATATTTGCCTCATGGTCAAGAAACAAAGAGGGAGAGGATTTTTAGGGCAGTGAAACTACTCTGTATGATACTGTAATGGTGGATATATGTCATTATACATTTGTCCAGACTCATAGAATGTACAACACCAAGAGCAAGTCCTAATGTAACCTATGGTCTCTGGGTGATGATGATGTGTCATTGTAGGTCCATCATTATAAGAAATGTACCACTCTGGTCGGGGGGAAAGGGGGGGTGGGGCATTGTTAATAGGGAAGGCTATGCATGTGTGGAGCAGAGGGTATATGGGAAATCTCGATTTTCCATTCAATTTTTCTATGAACCTAAGGCTGCTCTAAAAAAATAAGGTCTACTTTTTTTTTTTTTTTTTTTCAAAAGGGTGACATTCTGGGAGTGCTTAGCCTTGTTGAGATGAGAACATATAGAGATTTAGCAAGGATATTTTCTAGAGCTTTAATACTCCAGATATAGATAAACATTGCCATAGATATTTTTGTCAATAGACATGAAAAGTCTGTTCACTGTTTACAGTGAAGAAAGAACTTGGGTGTCAGGGAGGTGGGGGGTGTTGGAGGAAGACAAAGGATCAGTTTGATTTTTTTCCACTTTCAGAATCTGTCACGGCTGTCTTAAGTAAGGCACAAGCTGATGAAGGCAGGAGCATGTGGGTTGTGATGAGAAGCTCTCCAGATGATGGATGAAACTTTCAGCACCAACATGTTGTTGTTGTTGTTGTTATTGTTGTTCGGAAGGCTTCATTTATTTTCTGAGCTAGTTTTTTATATCTGGAACAGAATGTGTCTTGCACTTGGAAGTTGAGAGCTCAGTGCATTGGGGGTTCTAGACCCAAGCCTGAACCCTTGTGAACTGAGGGCCACTGGTGAGGAGGATAGTATGGAGTGGTGAGGGGTGTGTGCCCGTTATAAATGGTTGAATACCAGGGGATTATTCTGGGGACTGTAGACAGTTCTTTGGGAAGTATGACTGGTGGTTGCCTTGGGGAGAGCTGCATAAGGGAGTGGATGCCTTACAATTGGGCCTTCTAGACAAGTGGCCTATGGTTCCTTGAAGGAGGATTATTCTCAGTCCTTCTAATCTTATACCTGTTCCTGTTGGTCCCTCACCCCCGAGTTATGCTCCAATCTTACATATTTCAGTGAGAGCCCTCAGTTTTTTCTTCTAAAAGTAAGGTACAATGGAATATTAGCCATAAGAAGAGATGAAATATTGCCGTTTGCAACAACATGGATGGACCTCGAGATAATCATGCTAAGTGAAATAAGCCAGACTGAAAAAGTAGAAAATCACATGATATCACTTATATGTGGGATATATACCTAAAGGCAACAAATGAACAGGACAAACAAACAGAGACTCATGGTCATGGACTGTAGACTAGTGGTTATCAGAGGGTAGGGGGAGCGGAAGGGGAGAGGTAGATGGGGTAAAGGGGGTCAAATATGTAGTGACAGAAATCTATGGAAGGTGAACACATAATGTAAAATATATATGTGTTTATATATATATAAAAATATATATGTGTTTATATATATATATTGTTAAAGTGAAAAAAAATAAAAAGAGTAAAAGTAAGATAAGTTCTCACCTAATGTTAATAGGTTCTGTGACTTTAAGTGAAACAATGTATAGTGAAACCAGTTTTACCGTAGGCTAATTGATATAAAAAAGAGTTAAGTTCCTAAGGCATCTCATCAACATTATAACAAAATGACATTAAATGAAGTAACATTATTTGAAGACCTGTACTCTTTGAACACTGCGGTTCCTTTGAGGTGAGTTCAACCTGCCAGGAGTACAGATATCAAAGGCAGTTGTCCTACTGGATCTCATCAGGTTCCCTGAGTATATCCTGTATTTCAGAGTTCAGAGCAGTTCCTTTAATGAAAGGCAAGAGGGAATGTTGTTCAAGAATTTCCAGCAATTCTCTAAGGCATTTTGGATTCTGGACCCCAGAAGATGCAGGTTTTCCTTTTCGAAATTAAATGAACATTAAGTTCTAGACATGACCTCTGGGTGGAGCTCGTAGTACTCACAAAGACAACATATAGGGAGCTGAAGGCTTTTATGCAGCTTTCTGCTCTGGGGTTGTTTTTGAAAAAAAAATTTTTTTCTTGCCCTTTTTCTCTGCTGTCCTCGATGTGATTGCCTTTTAATAGTCCACAAGAAAGGTGAGGCATTGCCCAATAATTCCTTGAATCTTAGAAGGAAATCTCTGACGATCTTAGGGCATTGTCTTTTTGGTACTGAGTAGCCCCTGCATTAAGACAGAATTTGCCTGCATTTGAAGTGGAGGTGAATAATTTGCCTGCTCTTCCTGGTATGACTTGACACTGTTCTTTGGGCATGTAGTGTATGCAGTATATCATCCACGCGGAAGATTTCTCATCAATAATAGTGCCCACACGGGCCAATGCTGAGTCACTTGGCAACCCATTGGGAAAGCTGGAAAAATGTTCCTATTTGCGAAGAGGAGAAGCTTTTCTTTCCCTTACCATTCAGCTCTGGACTGCAGCTAATTACAGTCCCTCCTAAGGGGTGTTGACCTCGGCATTCCCTAGTGACCACCCTCCTGAACGGAGAGAGTTCAGATACCTGCAGTGGTCTGAGGCCTAACACCTTGGCTTTTGTGGCAGTGACCCAGGTCTCAAAATGGAAGCACTGGGATCTGGCTTTGTTGTGCTCTTTGCTAGGGGTGATCACTGTAAAAGATAAATGAGGATGCCTTTGCCCCTGTGAAGGGTAAATTTGTTATCTCTGTCTCCCTTCCTTTCCTGTCTCATCTCTTAAGAGGTCATAAGTGGTTTTGTGTTGTTAAACCAACAGCATAGATTTCAGTATAGTGAAATAGGCACCAGTTTTTATTTAGAATTCTGTGTTCCCTGCAAGCATGTGCTCTTATTGTAAACAAGCAGCAAAGGACAGGGATCCTGTTATTTTTCTTGTTATCATAGATGTTGAATGAGTATAAGGTGATACAGATTATTTTGGGGGTGTCTTCTGGAAGATTTGCCTTTTCCAAAACAGAGCAGGAGGATCTCAAGGTCACTACATGATGATTCTGAGGCCTGGCAGGAAGGGATGCAGCACTGCCTTTGGCTGCCCAGGCAGTGGGAGCAGGGCTTCTGCTGGCGAGCTTTGTGTCAGATCAGGAGGAGCAGCTTCCTGAGCTCGGTTGGTCCCCAGCTGGATTTGCTTTTGTAGCCAAAAGCTGGATCCTTTCTGAAAGATTTGTTTGTGCTGTTTGCCCCTGGGACCTATGCTTGCCAGGCCATCTCCAGAGATAAAGACCCAGATGGAACTCCTAGAGTGGCAGCATTCTCAGGATGCTGTGAGAGGCCTTAACCTTGGCTGCAGTAGGTACAGAAGATTCCCAGGAAGTCTGCTATGTGGCCCCATCTCCACAGGCACATGACTCCTGGACACCGGCTTTGGGTGAGGTGGGAAAAATTTTCCTGTAGAGGATCTTAACAAAAGTGTAGCTCACCTCTTTGGCTTTGTTTCTGTTGGGGAGGAAAAATAATCCTTCCTTCTACCCTTCTAAGTTCTTGCCTGGAGCCCCTGTAACAAAACAAACAAACAAACAAACAAGTTTATTAACACGTATATCATACATGTATAAGAGAAACTCAGACAAATGAGTAACCTAAAGAAGTGTCTTAGAACTCTGGCTTATATGGCATCTTCAGTAAAGAACAGTACAATTTTTAGAGAAATGACAAGACAGGGAAAGAGTTTTATAGACTTCTAAGGGTGAGATTGTGGGAAGGTAAATACATGGGAAACTAATGGTAGTACAGGCTAATTAGTGAAGTTCGTTATGTAAATTCCTCTGGTGCTATCTCTAGGCTGTTAGGGTCTAAAGTTGTCTCTGGTCATTCACTTTTGTCCTTCCTGGTAGAAAGGGGAGAAGGGACAACTTTGAATATTTATGTCCTGCTTTTGGCAAATTGGAGGAGAGGAGGGAGCTTTTATTTGCATCTGCTCCTTCTCAGTTGCCTTTAGCTCAAAATAATTTTTATGTCTAAGAGACAACTTTTGGGGTGATATTCTAGTTTCTTTCATCTATAAGCTCTGCCCAACCCTAGGTAGTTGATTTCCCCCAGATATCCTGTCTGTACCAACTGTGTTGGTGCCCTGCCCACATCCCGAGCCCAGTGGTTTTCAGGTTGTACTTCCAGACCAGTAGTAACAGCCTCACCTGGGAACTTGTTAGAGATGGAGATTCTTGGGTCTTTCTCCAGACCTTCTGGGCTCTGGAAGGAGGGCCTTACCATCTGTGTTTTAACAAGCCCTCTGAATGAATCTGGTGCACGTTCAGGTTTGAGGCCCACTGCCCTTGCCATTACCCTCTACTGCTCATTTGTCTGACTTCCAGCCAATGGCACCTGCATTTTGCCCAAGAGCTTTCTCTTCCCACCGGAGTCCGCTATGCCACTCACACAAAAGGCCCAAAGGTCTGGAGAATGAGCACACCCAGCAATTGATGGGGGTTGTCATGTGTGTGCCCTCAGCCCCCTCCTTCCTTGAGTGTGTGTTCTACATAGGCTCCTGGAGTTTCCCTAGTGGGGTAAGCTCCAGCTGCTCATAATGACAGCTGGCTCGATAAAATACTCTTTGTCAACTGCCCGCATTTCTCCGTTCACTGTCTCCCAGTCCCCTACCAGTGTTTGGTGTTCCTTTTACCTCCCAAATGAACTACTTGCACTTGAATCATTGTCTCTGGGTCTACTCCTGGGGGCTCCTCAGCTAGGACATAGCCCCTGGGGCGTGTACTCTTCTTGTCCTTCCTCTCCTTAAGGTGACAACACATTTGACTGCATTTAGATGCTAGCACCACTTCAGCAAATTCAATTCATTTCCAGAACTGACAGCATACTAAGAGCCTTCAGATTCAGAGATGATCAGCTGCAGTCCCTTTTATGCAGGGGCTTTCACACTCCCAGGAGAGCACAGCAGTGACGTGGATGCCAGGCAGATGGGGAGAAGTGTTAATGTGATAGATACACAAAGTGGTTCTGGGATTCTAGGAGAGGACGCGTCTAAGGAGCCCAAAGCACACTGTGTGGGGGCACCTGACTCGCAGAATGCCTGCTTTGCTGCCCTTGTCCCCGTCATTGCTCATGTCTCTGCAGCCCGTAGGCAAGGCTTCCTCTGGCTCTTCCTTCCTTCCCAATCTTGTTACTTTTCCTTGGTACCTTCACTCCTGCTTCATCTCATCTATTCATTTTAAATTGTTTTGTAGAAGGAAAGGAAAGGCTTTTGTCAGACTGTCTCCTGCCTTTGCCTGTTACGGATTCAAGTCTGTTTGCATAACTCCTCAGGAATGCAGTCACCCCGTTTTTGCATCTACTCTAGTACTCACCCAGGGACACCTACGGACTGACAAAATAGCATGTAAACCATCTTTTGGGATTTCTCTCCACCCTCTTCTGGATCCCTGGATCACACGTGCCACCTCCTTGAGCTTGTTGGCACTTTCTGCCTTCATGTCTGTCTGTCTGTCTCACATACACATACAGGCCAGGTTAGTGGCCTTTGTACTTGTCTCTGCTGTCCTTCACTGGCTTCAACAGGAAGCACAGTTTAGACGTTAAGTGTACAGACTCTGGAGAAAGGCTACCTACTCTCAGATCCAACGTTTACCCCTTATTAGCTGTATGAGCCTTTGGAAATGACTTAACCTCCCCAATCTTCAGTTTTCTCATCTGTAAAATGGGGTGATTAGTACCTACCTCACAGATTTGTTATAAGGAGTTAATATACCTAAAGTAATTAGAAGAGCCCTGGAGCTTGAGAAAGGCTCTCCAGTTGTGTTTGGTTGTTTCTCCCAAACTGTTGTCCTGTAGGAGAGGAGGGAGACAGGAAGTGAGGTCCGTGTGTGTGTCCAGGTCGTTGTGTTTTCCTTTGGATTAGGAACGTGGGTAACATAAGGCCACAGTCTCTGAGGTCCTTCTCATCCCTCAGGTGCTCTGATGCTCCAAGTCAGAACACTGTCCTCGCTGCATCCCCCAACCCAATCCCTGCAGGTTGGTTAATAGTGAGCAGACCCTGCCACAGAATGATGGTCGGGGTACACTGCTTTTCTCTGTGGATTCTGGATTTTCTGGTTTTGAACAAATTTAGCATTACCTTTGTGGCATGTATTTTAAACACAAAAGCAAATATTTGGTATAAGCAGGAGTTTGACACACATATTTATCAAAGACATATTATACCTGATACTTTATTGGAGTAAGTTTACTTTGATTGTGTTTCAGTGTTCTAGAACCTCATGGAAATATTGCTTTGGGTGATGCTATAGGTCATTAATTCTCACACTTGAGGTACATCGGCACCATCTGGAGGGCTCGTTAAAACACAGATTTCCAGGCCCCGTCCCCATAGTTTCTGAGTCAGTAGCTCTGAGGTGGGGTCTGGGAGTTTACATTTCTGATTAGTTCTTGGTGATGCTGTTGGTCTGAGGCAGCACTTTGAGAACTTTAGGTGATCACAGGTGAGAATTCCCTTACACCAAGGCTGTGTTACTTGAACTACCTAATGTGTATTCGGTGACTACTTTGTCTCACCCCTTAAAGGAATCTCTTTTCGCCATTTCTCACAGGAGAGAGCCCTGAGTGCTGGGACACTCAGAACCCAAGTAGGTCACCTGCCTCATTATTGCTCCATCTGCCAAAAAGCCTTTTTGACATAGATCCAAAGGCTCCTTCTGGTCACTTCTATCCTTTGATTCCATGTCTGTCCCCAAGAACCATGCAGAATATGTCTTCTATGTAAAAGCTTTCCTAATATTTGAAGATGTTTAAATGTCTTTCTATTTCAGATGAAACATATCTAAGTGTTACTCATTAAATTAAAAAAAACATTATATGCTAGGTTTGATGTTCTAAGTGCTTTATAAATATTAGTTACCTTGAAACCATAATGTCTATATAAGGTAGGTCAAATTATTCTATTTTATAGATGAGGAAACTGAAGCACAGAGAGGGCAAGGAAGTTTGGCCAAGGTCACACAGCTAGCAGTGAAAGACCCGGGACTCCATCTCTCGCAATGTGGTCTTTGCTTTTATCCACAATGCTAGTGGGTCTTAAAGTGTGGTCTCCAGACCAGCAGCATCGGCATCACCTAGAAACTAGTTAGAAATGCAGATTCTTGGCCCCAGAAACTCTGGGAGGAGATCCAGGAATCTGCATTTTAATAAGCCCTCTGGGTGATTCTGATGCAGCCAAAGTGTGGGAACCACTGCTCTGTGCTTTGGTTCTAATGCCTCATCCTGTTGGCTGCTCTCCAGGTTTCAACATCTTTTTTTAAAGCTCAAGTTCAAAGCTGAACACAATATTCTAGATATAGTCCAACTCACACAGCACAATGGGAATATTATTACTGCCTTTGTTTTGCATACAAATTATATTAAGAAATACGAAGTTTATATTACGGCTATCTTTCCCCCTCAGCCATGTCATTGTTGGCTCATAATGAATTTACACTCAGTTAATTTCTAGGTCTTTTTTTTTAATCCCACAGGAACTGTTGTTAAGCCTTGTTGCTATAGTCCTAAACTTGGCGTTTTTAAAAAAACCCTAATCCCAGAACATCACAGTTTATTCTTATTAAAAATCATTAGGTTTGGTTCATGGCTCTGACTTTTAAAAATATATATTACTGGATAGTCTATACGTTTATTAGTTTTGCTATAAAAATCTATGCTCATTAAAGAAAACTTGGAAAGTAAAATATAAAGGTAGAAAGAAAAAAGAAGTTGCTAGTCCCATCATCCAATTGTAACCATTGCTAACATTTTGATGCATGACTTTTTTCCCTGTATGTAGTTTGAATAATGCTGTATATATGAATTTGATTCCTTTTTTCTTTTTTCTCAACGTTTACATTATGAACATTTTTCCTGTCACTATATAGTCTTTATAAAAGAATTTTTACTGTTATTGCATATTCGTTCAGTGGTTGTACAGGAGATTACTTAAACAGTTCTCCATATTTGGGCATTTAGGTTGGCTGTTATTGATAATACTATGATAAACATTTTGTTTATAAAGCTTTTCCCCCAAATTTAGGACTAATTTCTTAGAATGGCTTCTCAAAAGACCGTTAAAAACTTCAAGTCTGTCATTCAGTAATCAACTATTGTCTCTACCTCTCTCTCATTCATACCTTGATAAATCTGCTTTTTGATTTGATTGTATTTCTGGGTTATTAATGAGTGTGCTCACAAAATGGAGCTGAAATCAGTCATTTGCTTATCTTTTGGAGACTCCTTCCAGATTCCTCTGTTGGGCACTTTCATGGAGAATCTGCTCTGTAGCAGGTCTTTTGTTAGGTGCTAATCAATTAACCAACCAATGGATTTTTTTTTAGTCCAGTCGTTCTAACTTTGAACAGCTCTATGGAACTGCTGTCTAACTTCTCTATTTGGCCAGCAAGATCATGAGATATTTAGCAATGCCTTGATATGACCCAGTTACACTGTATTTTAGGGTATTTCTTGATTTGCCAACCTGTTGTTCAATTAAAAAATGGAAACCTGATGAAATTGAACACTCAGTGGGCTCCCATTCTTTTTGAGGTACTCTGTTATCCTCAGTGCAGATCACATCATTTCATGGGGGTACAGGCTCCTAAACCGGAAATCTCTATCTTCCCTCCCAGCCAACTGGAAGCACTCAAGTCCTGTTGAGTCTTTCTTTCAACTTTCAGATCTTTACCATTTCTGTTCCATAGTTCTTTCTTCCCCTAGCTTCTTATCCTTTTTCTTTCTTATTTTTTTTTATTGAGGAGAAATTCATATAATATAAAATTAACCATTTTAAAGTGTACGTAGAATTCAGTGACATTTAGTACATTCCCAATGTTGTGCAACCACCCACCACCTCTTTCTAGTATCAAAACATTTTTATTGCCCCAAAAGTTTCCGAAAGGAAACTTCATACCTATAAAATAGCCACTCATTATTCTTTCCTTCCCCCAGCCTCAGGCAACCACCAATCTGCTTTCTGTCTATGAATTCACCTATTCTGGACATTTCATATAAATGGAATTATACAGTATGTGACCTTTTGGGCTTGGTGTTTTTCATTTAGCATAATGTTTTCTAGGTTCATCTCTGTTTTAACACCATATCCTCTTGTCCTTTTTCACTCCATTTTCTCATTTATAGTCTTGGAAAGAATAACAACCCCTTTTTAGCATTTCTGATAGTGAGGTCATTCCTGTCTTTTCTGAGCTATTGAAATAGCATCATAGTGTTTATTCATAATTGAAAAACTAACGCAAAATATAGATTGTTGAATTGAGGCGCCCCTGTAAAAGGAAGAACTATAGTTGGCTTGTTTATTCTTATATGCTCAGAACCTAACATGGCTTGAAACTCCCTTCTTTGGCCACTGAACAGACCTTATTAAGAATCAAATCACGACCACCAAACACATAGGCAAGGTGCACATTTTAGGGGCCTCAGTTTTCTCACCCATGAAATGAGAATAAGTACACTGTTTTCACAGAGTGTTTGGCATGATTAAACAACTAATGTATGTACAGTGACTAGCAAAGAAGAAATTCTCAGTATTAGTAAGGTGACATGTTCATTTTTTTCTAAGATTCCTCCTATTTCCTCCTCACCAAATAATGTAATGCTCTGTTAGTCTCCTAAAATTGAGAAAGAAAAGCTAATGCCAGTTAGATTGTTTTCTTTGGAGTAGAGGTACAAAATGGACTTTTATTACTTTGACTCTGTGTGATATTTTAAAACATTTTATTATGGGAATTTAAAGATGTGCATGAAAGCGTAATGACAGATCTGCAGGTCTTCATCACCCAGCTTTACCAATGAGCAATATTTGCCATTCTGATTTCATCTACTTCCCACACCACCTATTTTTATGCTTGAGAATTTTAAAGCTAATCTCAGACATTATTTTACTATAAATATTTCATTATGTATCTCTGCCAGATAAAGATTAAAAAAAAAAAAAACTAACCACAGTACCAGTAACATACCCAGTGATATTAACAACAATATCTCATTTATTAGTATCTTGTCTGTGTGTAATTTTCTGTAATCATCTCAAAAAAATTTTTATAAAGCGGTTGGTTCGAATCAGTATCCAAGCAAGGTGTGCGTATTGCAGTTAATAGGTTTATCTTTTAAGGCTTTACAAATTTTAAATCCTCCCTCCCCATTTATTTATGAAATTCATTTGTTGAAGAAATTGTGTCATTTGGTGAAATTTTCAACAATCTTGATTTGGCTGATTATATCCTAGTGTAATCTTTTAACATGTTCTTCTTTAAAATGTCCCTAACATTTCCTGTAAATTGGTAGTTGAATGTGGAGGTTTGAATTGATTCAGATTAAATTTTCTTTTGCCAAGGCTTCGTATGCAGTGCTGTGTGCTTCCTATTGTAGCCCAATGTGATGCCGGGTTGTCCCACTTCCACTGAAAAGGTTGAGCAGTGAGTTCAAGTGTTAGCCTAGTCCATCCATTTTAACTTCTCCATCAACCTTTCACCTCAAGCAGTGGCCTTCTTTCTTGATTGTGCCTTAGAATCACCAGGGAGCTTAAAAAATCCTAATGCTCAGGCCACACCCCAGATCAATGACTGCAGATTCTCTGGGAGTGGGACCAGGCATCAGCATTTTAAAAAAATTTCCCAGGAGATACAAATGTGCAGCCAGGTGTAGAGCCAGAGGAGAGAAAGAGAAATCAGAGGGATCATTTATAAACTATATAAATGTCTAATCAATGTATGGTATACTTGAAACTAATAATAAAATAAAATTTTAAAAAATGTGCAGCCAAGGTTGAAAACCATTGTCTTAATTATTTTCCCAGTCATTGATAATATCGAATAGATAAATGAGTTCATTTGGGGTCGCAACTTGCAATTTTCAAATGCTATCAATGTTTCTGCATTTATTAGCTGGAATTTTTTTTATAAAAAGGATTTTCTCATAAACCACTCGATTATTCTGACATAATTTATACTGATAGCAATTGCTGAAAAAGAAGCATACAAATGTCTGTATTTATTAATTTTCACAATGAGTTGGTGCCCTAGTACCTCCAAAGATGCCAAAGCAGTTTTTTTTTTTAAGTATCATGATAAACTCAGGAGATCTTATGTATTTGATTTGTTTAAATCTATTATAATTATTATTCTACTTAATAGCTCAAATTGTCCCATCTTGGCCAACTTGAGGCTCTTCCTTTAGGGAATTTTGACATGACTCCAGTTGTTTCCGACAGCGTCTTTGCTACCTGGCATGACAAGCTATTCTCTTTAATGTTTGACTTCTATTTAATCATAAACTGTTTTGAACAATTTATAAAAGAGTGCCTTGATTAGTTCTTCCACAAATTATTGCAGTATATTGATTTGTTGTTGTTGTTATTAGGGAAGAGAGAGGCTCCTTACCAACTTGAAATAGAGTTTAGGTAATAAACAAACTTTGAGAAATATGGATGAGATATTGATGTGAATTATCATCTGTAAGGGGCACGTCAGTGGACATACATGTAATATATATTCTGTGGTTTTTGAAAATTTCTGCAGTGTTCCTTCTCAGTGTTGATCATCAAGAATATAAATAAGTGTATAACTAGTGTATGACCATGCCATACATTTAAAAAAAATTATGCTAGTGCCAAGAAATAGAACTAATTTGAACAATATGGAACAATAGAACTATATTAAAAGATGAAACTCGGAGTAAAAATATATATTTTTTAAATTAACGATATCAGCAAACAGTAATAGCTTAAACAAGGTACTGTAAAAGTGTTTAGTTTTTAAGTATATGTTAGGGATTATTTTGGGTTGAAGGATTGGCTGGTTGTAGGACTTTGAAAGCAATTGGGAAATGCCTAGATATAGCCTCAGAGTGAAGTTCCAGAAGCCCAAGTCCGAGAGCTACTTTTGAAAAATTACGGAGAATATTTATTGCTTTTATTCTTGGGATGGGTGAGGGAGGTTTAATGCCTTTCTTTCTTTCTTTATTTATTTATTTTGGCCCAAATCCAAATTGAGTGTATGTTAAGAATTCACTTAAAAATACATGTTTAGTTCAGTTTAATAAAAAGAATCAGTTTTCATATATTGATTTTTAATTTCATGGGAAAGAGTCCATTAGGAATCTTCACATTTTCTGTGTGGATTTTGTGATGCTCCTTCTCAGCCCAAGATGAAACTAATAGCCATGATGCGTCTGCTTATCTGCTATCTCTGGGGTTGCGTCTGCAGCTGTCAGTGGCTCTCTTCTTATCTTGCTGCTGGTCCTGCTCAGTCAGTTGTATGGGAATGTCAGTTCCATTAATAACCTGAGGGCCGGACAGGCAGATAGTGGAAAACACGTGAAGAGAGAGAAATTGTATTTAACCTGGTCTTCTGAGTTGTCATTTTCTAGACCCTAGCATAGTTGGGTAAAGGCAGGCTGAGGGAGTGACAGCAAATCCACTTTTGACAGAATCTCACTTATGAACTGGAGAAACAGCCTGATACGAACAATGGAAAGAGTAAAAGAAACCAGGAAAAAAAAGGTAAAGATTTGGGGTTGGAAAAGTCAGAGGACGCAGTGTTAGGAAGAAATGGCATGACCAAAGTATACTGATGGAGGTGCTGCCAATTTTATGAAATAAATTTCAGTTTGATTTTACATATTACCATTCTTGGTGTTTTAAATGAACAACAACAAAAAAAAATTTTTAAGGAATTTATGGAAGGATTGATTTCTTATAGAGGATTTTGGAGTTTTGTGCTGTTCGTTTTGGTTCTGGATCAGTTGCCAGAGGGAAGAGAGCAGATTTTAATTTACTTCATGAAGTAGAGTGACTCACCTACTGCAGTGGTCTGTGTTTGGGTCACCTATTGTTGCATCACAAATCACCCCAGCTGACTTAAAGCAGCAGGTGTTTTATTATTTCTCAGGATTCTGTGGTTTGGCTAGGGTTCCGCTGGACGGTTCTTCCACTGGTCTCACCTGGAGTCTCTCATACAGTCGCATTCAGATGGCAGCCATGGCTGGACATCCGAGGTAGCTTCTTTACTCATGTGTCTGGCATCTCAGTGTTCCCCATGTGGCTTCTTTCTCAGCAGGGTAGCAAGGTACTCTCATGCGGGGCTCAGGGTTCCAAGAGGGAGGAATCAGAAGTTGCTAGTCTTCCTAAGGTCTGGGATCAGAAGTCTCAGAATGTTTCTTGTGCCATATTCTCTTGGTCAAAGCCAGGGACAAAGCCAGTCCTTATTCAAGGGCAGGAGAAAGACTTCATCTCTTGATGTAAGGACCAGTGCGAACATACTGGGAGGGGAGGCTTGTCAGCAGTCTTTGTAAACTACCTAACTACAACCTGTATCCTTTGCCTTTCTCATCTACATTCAGTTTTTCATTGTGTACATTAGAGAATTTTGAACTATTTTTACTCCCTCTCTTTAACACCTGACTACTGAGTGTCATTAAATTTTTTTTCTCAGTTCCTATTCCATTGATTAGGTTGTTTCTTATTATTGACTGAATTTTTTTCTTAGCTCAAGACCAGTATATACATTGACTCACAGAATTATTTGAATAAACCTAATTATTGTTGAACTATCACAGGAAAGGACTCAGCCTCAGTCTGTGAGACCTTCCTGTATAGTGTAAGAAATTCCTACTAGATTTGAGAGTCTAGAACTGGACTAAACTACAAGGAACCCAACCCCATCCTAGCAGACAAATCATTTTTTCCAGTTTGACATTTGAATTCCTTAGTAAATAAACTTAATTTTCAGTATAGACACCCACTACACTGACTTCCTGTATGCACTTCATAACCAAAGTTTCTTGGTATTGAGAAAGACCATGCTTCACTCTGTGTCCTTGATGACCTTAGGTACTAAAGGGACAGATGGGCTGCTTTTAGTTTATTCCAGTGTTCCCAGCACTGGAGGTCACCATGCAGGATAACAAGAGCTGACCGGAGCGGGGTCGTAAGGATGAAAAGAATAAGCTGAATGGGACTGTCTTAGGGCAGGGCATAGCTGAGGACAATGTTGTCGTTGTGTTCTTAAGGGCTATAGAACAGAGCCTTTGCTTAATTCTAATTTTAAGTTAGAAAACGAATTTACAAGTTTATGGACTAGTTTGGCTGGTTCTAGGCTTTTGGAAATGAAAGTTAGGTTCTGGCAAAGTGGTTTGTATAAATCTGTAATACATTGTGTTCTAATGACATCCTATGAGTTGTTCTAAGTAATATCTGACTTCCATTAAAATTATTCACAAAAAAGAAGTTTGAGCATTTTTGGAACTAGAAAACTTGACAGGGTAGAAGAGGAGAGAGTCTCTTCCCTCTCCCCCCACTCTCCCCTCTCCCCAAACCCTCCCTTATCATTGGTTACTTACTTGAGTGTCCCCTCTCAGCATCTAAGAGAACAAGAGCTGTGTGGGTTGCCACATGACCTTATGAAGAGAAGCTGGAAGCTCTGAAAACTTGTAGTCTGGAGTTGCCTCAGACCTAGGCCATCAGTAGTTAATAAAAACAACTCTTCAGGTGATTCCAATAAGCAGCCAAAGTATATATTCTGAGATATAGTCATCGTGGTGTACATCACATCCCTAGTACTTATTTATCTTATAACTGGAAGTTTGTACCTTTGACCACCTTCCTCCAATTCCCCATCCTTCCACTCCCCACCACTGGTAACCACAAATCTGATCTTCTTTTCTGTGTGTGTGTTTTTTTAAATTTTAGATTTCACATATCAGTGAGATCATATATTATTTTCCTCTGACTTATTTCACTTACCATAATATCTCGAAACTCCATCCGTGTTGTTCCAAATGGCAAGATTTTCTCCTTTATTATGGCATATGGAATATTAATAATATTCATATATATAGATATATATCTCACAACTTCTTTATCCATTCATCCAGCTGTGGACATGTAGATTGTTTCCATGTCTTGGCTGTTGTGAAAAATGAATCAGCCAAGTTTGAGAAGTATAGTTCTATTAGAGCTGTGTTGCTCAAACTTGAATGTACATGCCAGTCTCCCAGGGACATTGTTAAAATGCAGATTTTTAGTAATGTTAGAATAGAGCCTGAGATTCTATATTTCTAACAAGCTCCCAGGTGAGGCTGATGCCCCTGGACCATGACCGCATTTTGAGCAGGAGTTGGCAAATTGTTCATATAAAAGACGAGATGGTAAATATTTTGGGCTTTGCAGGCTATGTGGTCTCTGCCACGACTACTCAATTCATCTGTTGTAGCATGAACACAGCCGTAGACAATAATGTGAACAGATGAGCATGGTGTGTGTCAATAAAACTTTACAAAAACAGGCAGCAGCTGAAATGTGGCCTGTAGGCCATGGCTTGCTGACCTAGTCTAGGAATTTCATAGTCTGAAGGTTTTGACCAACACCTTGTTGCATTTCTCTCTTTTTGGGCTGAATCTTGAGTAAGAATTAAGTGGTTTTGTAAGAGGTTACTCAGTAGTTTTGTTGAATGATGAATAATTGATGATGACATTTAGGCTGCTGTTTACAAACAGCCCATGTTGTCCCTTGGCTATGGCTCATTGCTTTGCCTTGAGTATAAGTGGCCTTTCTGATTTCCTTCCCTGGAATGCCTTTTCTAAGGTAGATCAAAACAGCTAAGATTTGTTCCAAAATGTGGCCTGTGGGCTTCCCAGAATAAATAACGAGGTCTGAACTGTGGAGGCAGAAGATGGCTTCGGGTTGCATTTTCTTTATCTATCTTCCTCCATTCACCTCTGGAGTTTAGTCTGAAGGGATGGAGGCTGATAGTCTGGCTATTTGAGCTGTAGACAGCATTGAAGCACCTGGATCCATGTGATTCACATTGACATATGTCATACCCATAAGTATGGCTATTACAGCTGCAGAAAGTTATATGTTACTGGTAATATATTCTTACGAGCAGGCAATGCAGGACCAAATTGTCAGTTTTGGGGGGCCTAAATTTGGAACCGAGGACTCTTTGCTCAGAAGGCCCATGTTCCATCTCATGGGCTTCTGGGGTAAGGGTCAAAGGTTCCTGGTCTGCTGCTTATGGTACATTCTTGCATTTCTAACCAGGCAGGGTTAAGCTTCAGAAAAGTTTTGAGTTTAAGTGGTTCAAAATTGAAACTGGCTTTCATTTGTCTTTAAGACAATGCTAAGATCCCTAAGAGGCAGATATTATTTCTCTTTTGAAATGGGAGGATAAGGACAGGAAATCCTCGGGCCAGGGGTGCTCATGCAGATTCCATTTCACAGAGTGGTTTGTGCCAGTGGATTTCCTCCACGAGATTGACAGTCTTCTCTCCCTGGGCCCCATTCCCTGGAACCTTTCTTCTACTGGTGAAATCTCATTTTACTTCATTACCTTGACTGGTCTGAAAAATACATCTTCTGATGTTTCCCAACTAGATATTTATTTACAACAGTTTTAATCTGTTGTAAATACATTTTAAAATTCCATATTTTTTTCTTGCCTTTCATTTTCTCTTTTGACCTCCCCTCTTGGCCAAGTCTTGGTCTTCCAGGGGCTCTCAGTCAAAGTTTAGTCCCACTGGTGTCCAGAAGCAGAAACTCAGTGGTACGATTTTCAGGGAAGGATGGAGGCCTTCTTAAAAGTATATTTAAACCTCTGTCTGCAAGTGTCTTGTCATTGTTACAACTGAAAATGTTATTTGTTTTGGCATGTTGAATATGATTATTGATGCAGAAGTCTGTGTATTGCACATTTTTCATTTAATTTGGATTTATAAAAATGAGTAATATTTAAATAATAGAATATTATTTTTCAATTCTCAGAATACAATGCATTTTGGGAAAACCTGGGCTTTTTAAAGTCAGGTTAAGGCTAAATTAATCTGGATTCAGAAGCTGGCTTTGGCTCTTATTGCTTTAGGACGTGGGGCGAGTTCTCCTTTCTGAGTCTCAAATTCCTCAGCTGAGAAATGGAGATGATCTGTACCCACTCCAGTGGTATTGAGGTAAAATTTAGATGTGATGAGGAAGTGAAACACTGACCCCAGTACTTGGTCCATAATAGGGGTTTAGCTAGAGCGTTACTTTTGTTTTTATTAAAAAATGTTATTTCTATTGTTACTAATTCCATTTATCTCTAAGATCTCCTCTTTAAGGTGACCTTTTCACAAGATCCTTCCCTTCCTTTCCCATTCCATCCTCTACATTCTTCTAGTGTTTGTTTGTTTTGCGCATCCTGACCGTGAACTTCTTGATGACAGGAATGCAATTTATTAAACTGTGTATCCCAACTCCTGCTACACACAACAATGTATGAATTTCACAGAGGTACTATAGAGTGAAAGAAGCCAGACACCAAAGAATACATACTTATTTTGAAGTTCAAGAACGGGCATAACTAATCTATGGAGATAGAAGTCAATATAGTGGTTATGTTCTATGTGGAGGGCTTATTGACTGGCAAGGCACCCAAGGGAGCCTTCTGGGTGCTATAAATGTTTTAAATCTTATCTCAGCGCCACTAACACAGATGTGTGTGTGTGTTTAAAAAATCTTTGATCCGTATACTGATTGTTTGTGTACTTTATGTATGTTATAACTTAAAAAAAATGTAAAGGATGTTTTCCAGTGCAGTCCTTGCTTGGCAATTAGTAGTTAGTCAATTAAAGATTGAATATTGAACTGATGTTATGATGAAGAAAGCGATCAGTCTTAATCACCATATGACTAAGATCAAGTTTTAAGGAAGTTGTAAATACATTTTAAAAAACACGGTAGAGGTAACTCATAATTAGAGTCCACACTGTTACACAGTGTTTGAATCTCTGGCTGTTTCAGAAAATGTAGTAAATCAGAATGGCAGGACTTGTTTGATACCGCTTGTGCAGGTGGCATGGCAGGGAACAAAGGAGAGCGAGGGATGCAGGCCCATCAAATTGGTGGAAAACCTCATTTTTAAATTGAATCTCTATTGCCTTCACCTCCCTCTTTTCCCTCCCCCCCCTTATCCTTTTATCAATTCTACTTTGAAATGAAATCTGCAACTCTAATAGATGCTACTGACACTCGTGCAGCAATTCTACCAGATGGTATTTGAATCTCGGGTGTTCTGTGAAAAATGAAAAGACCAAATACATGCACAAATAAATGAAGGTTGAATTAATCTTTATAATTAAATGGAATATTACCCTGCTATGACTGATTTTAGCTTTCAAACTGGATTGCATGCTAGTTTTTCAGTGAACTGTAATTGTATTAACGTGGCTTTTTAGATGCCTCAAAGAGCTTAAAAATGAATTTTGCCAAATTACTGAGAGAAAAGTTATTAGAACTTTTAATGTAAACATCACTGAGATCTTGGGGTATATTCGTATTGTGACTTCTAGTTGCAAAGCATTTTCCAATTGTTGATTAATTTTTTGCCCCTATTATCCTGGGAGTTAGTGGCATTGACCAGAAATTAGGTTGAACTACAAATGTCTGAGGCACATTCAGAAACTGGTGGGAGAGAAGATCATGGTGTTTTCTCCGTAAAGTGGCACAATTGGTGAAATACATAAGGAATATCGAAGGAGTGGATGAGTCCTTTCTTATTATTGGATAAATACAATGTCAGGGGTTCCCAGAAGTGGGTCCTGAAGCCTTGGTAAGTACCACAATCTGGAGCAAAGTGTGTATCAAATTTGAACATGCATGTGAATCTCCTATAGCAGTGGTTCTTAACCTGGCATGATATTTGTACCCCCACCCCCAAAGGACATTTGGAAAGGTCTGGAGACATTTTTGTTCATGACCAGAAAAGGAGCAGGAAAGTTACTGGCATTTAGTGAATGGAGGTCAGGGATGCTGCTAAACATCCCACAATGCACAGGACAGAGCCCCACAAATAAGAATAATTCGGCCCAAATGTCAGTAGTGCCGAGGTTGAGAAACCCTGCCTTATGGTAAAGTTTCTTATAATGCAGATTCCAGAGTTGCAGAGACATTCTAACTCAGTAGGTCTGAGGTGTGTCCACGAGTTTGCATTTTTAACAAGCTGCCAAGTGATGTTGATGCTGCCAGTCCAAGGACAAAGCTTTGAAATGCCTTGATCTAGAGAACTCCAATGTCAAAGGAACAAGCAATGTGTATGGGCATTGGCCCGACAGCATCCCCCTTTGTTAGAAAAACTATATGACAGCTCACATTTGTCCGATTTAATAATTCAGCAAAGTTATCTCATTTGATCTCTCCCTGCAAGATATGTGGAAGGTAGTTCAAAAGTTTTTTAGTCTAGTAAAGAACTCTGTTAGAGGTAAATTTTTAAAGGAAAGAATGATGAAAATTCTCACTCAATTGAGCTGTTGATGAGAGAATGGGTATGTTTATTTAAGTTAATCTCCAGCTTGCCTCCTGTTTAAATGAGTAATTTAACAATTGGAGAAGGATTGAGTAGCTGATTAAATTTATCTGAGAAATGTTAGGTGTTAGGTACCAGAGGTTGCATATACATTTCTAAGCCCTTTGAATTTTGACATTTGAAAATGATTTTTTAAAATTTGTATGCATTTTTTCTTTTACCCCAAAAAATGCATTGATTTTTTTCATGATATTAATTCCCATTTCTGATTAACAAAACTTGAAGCATTATTACAAGTTTAATTACATGTTTATGTCTTGATGAAGCTGTTCAAAAGATTAACCTTTTAGGGGTTAATATTCAAAATATATAAAGAATTCATATGATTCCATAGCAAAAAAAACAAATAATTTAATTAAAAAGGGGGCAGAAGATCTGAATTAATATTTTTCCAAAGAAGATATACAGATGGCCAATAGGTACACGAAAAGATGCTCAACATCACTAATCATCAGAGAAATGCAAATCAAAACCACAATGAGATATCACCTCATACCTTTTACAATGACTGTTATCAAAAAGACAGGAAGTAATGAGTTGCGAGGATGTGGAGGAAAGGTAACCCTTGTGCACTGTTGGTGGGAATGTAAATGGAGCAACTACTATGGAAAACAGTATGGAGGTTCCTCAAAAAATTAAAAATAGAACTACCATATGATTCAGCAATTCTGCTTTGGGGTATTTATCTCAAGAAAATGAAAACACTAATTTGAAAAGATATCTGCATCCCCATGTTCACTGCAGCATATTTTACTATAGCCAAGACATGGAAGCAACTTAAGTGTCCATCTATGGATGAATGGATAAAGAAGATGTGTATGTGCGTGTGTGTGCATGCACACACACAATGGAATACTACTCAGCCATAAAAAAGAATGAACTCTTGCCATTTGTGACAACATGAATGGATGTTGAGGGTATTATGCTAAGTGAAATAAATCAGACAAAGACTAATACCATACGATTTCATTTATATGTGGAATCAGAAAAACTAAACAAATGAACAAGCAAAACTCATAGTTACAGAGAACAGATTGTTGGTTGCCAGATGGGATGGGGGTTGGGAGGTGGACAAAATAAGTAAAGGGGATCAAGAGGTACAAACTTCTATTTATTAAATAAATAAGTCATGGGGTCGTAATGTAACATACAACATGGTGACTATTAGCCAAAAATATTATATTGCATATTTAAAAGTTGCTAAGAGAGTAAATCTTAAACTTTCTTATCACAAGAAATTTGTAATTTTGTATGGTGACAGATGGTAGCGAGACATTGTGATGATCATTTAGCAGCATATACAAATTTTGAATCATTATGCTGCATACCTGAAACTAATATAATGTTATATGTCAGTTATACCTCAAAAAATAATTAACCTTTGTTCCTTAGTTTTTCCTTGCTATTTTTATTATTAGTTTCGAAAAATTTGGAAACCTTATGTGGAAAAGGTGTTGGCAAGCTTTTTCTGCAAAGAATCAAATAGTAAATATTTTAGGCTTTGCAGGCCCTATGGTCTCTATTGCACCCACTCAGCTCTGTGGCTGTAGCATGAAAGTGGCCATAGATAATACATAGATAATACATAAATGATCATGGCTATTGTTGGAGAGGAGGAACTTTTCCTCCACTATTTTAGGTTCAGTGTTTGGGGGCCTGTGAATTAAACTGACAAAAGACAGATTAGCAAGAGAAAAGACAAAGTTTATTCCCTTGAGAAGGAAGGAGCTCAGAAAATGTAACTCAAAGAAGCAGTGAGAATCTGGGCCTTATATACCATCTTAAGGGGGAGAGTTAGGATTTCAAGGGACAATAAATGGTGGAAATGACTGAGAGATATATGGGGGAAACTAACAGAAGGTAAAGTTTGTTTCTGTAAGGTCTGTTTATACAATTTCTCATTCTGGCACCAACTTCTCTGATGATAGGAGTCATTCTTTCGTTTCCTCCTAGTGCGAGAAACCTCCCGTAAGTGGGACTCATGACTGTGGAATTCTTTTGGAAGGCTCTGCTTTCAGGCAGATAAAGAGAGTACAGAGAAAGCCTCTTCCTGCATTTGTTGATTCTCAAATGCTTTCAGGTCAAAATAATGCTTATGCCACAGTGGCATATTTTGGACCCCTTCACTATGTTCCAATAAAACTTTATTTACAAAAATAGTTTACTGAGCCCTGATGGTAGAGCTCCAATAGTAGAGCCCTCTGTGTAGGACAGAGAAACATATTATTTCCTTTGGTCCATATAAAAGCCTAACTATAATATAGGATTATTCTGGCTCTTGGGCTTTTATCTAAGCTATGTCTCGACAAATGGGTTTAGCTAATTGAGGCTTAGGATACTCATTTGAGCAGGTCTGGCAAGTTCTATTTGCAAAAACTTTGTGAGCAATTTACTGCATATAAATGAAAGTAAAAAAAGACATTGATTTTCAAAAAATTTCTATGATCTGATATGGAAGCAACCTAAATGCTCATCAACACAGATGATTGGATAAAGAAATTATCGTTCATATATACAATGGAATGTTGCTCAGCCATAAAAAAATAGTAGGCTCAGCCTACTATTTGCAATGACATGTATGGACCTAGAGGTTATTATGCTGAGTGAAGTAAGTTAGACAGAGAAATATAAATGCCATATAGTTTCACCGATATGTAGAATCTAAGGAACAAAAAGAAAAAACTAATCAAAAACAGACTCACAAATATAGAGGACAATCTGGTGATGGCCAGGGGAGAAGGGAGTATGGATACTGGAAGAAAGGGGTGAAGAATTAAAGAAGTACGAATTAGTAGTTGATGGTCAAGGGGATGGGGAGCACAGCATAGAGAATGCAGTCACTAGTAATGTAATGGCTAGGTGTAGAGCCAGAGAAGAGAGCAATCAGGGGGATCATTTCATAAACTATATAAATGTCTAACCAATGTACTGTATACTTGAAACTAATAAGAAAATGAAATTAAAAAATACGACCTGGCCATTTTCCTATTCAGTTTTAAAGGAAATACATGAGAATTGTCTCTTTTTTTAAGATAATATTGCTCTTGCCTCATGGGGATGTGTTGTTTTATGGATTATTCATAGGATGGTTTTGGGTTCTTAACTCTATTGCTACTCCCTCCTCCATCTGTTTACTAAGAAAACCCAAATGTTGGTGTCTTTCTTTAACTCTTGGATGTGGTGCTCACCTAAGTGAGGGGACCATCACAAAAACACCAGGGAAATGTTTAGTGCCGTTATGGCTCAATTATGATTAACCCGAGTGTGAGTAGTTTCCTTTTTCAAACTGGAAAAACTGCCCACCTCCAGGATTCGTGGAATTGGTGTTTTCAAGAGAAAGGATGGATGGATGGATGGAGCTGGTTTATAATTTGAAACATGCCTTCCTAGTATGTCATTTATATCAGAGAAAAATGGGGATTGTCTGCTGTCCTGGGATGTTACTCAAGCAGGGTTAAGGATGGGAGACCTGAAATCTGAGCATTCCTATCTTCTTTTGTAAAATCAGAACTGTGACTTGCACTTGTAAAGCCCTAGGATTCATGAGGATGCTTATCTAATCTCCACCATAGCATAGTGCTATGTGAACCACACCCAAAAGCAATTTTCAGAATTAAAGTTTTTGAAGACTCATAATAAATCAGTGCCATTCTTATCAGGAAGATAAAATTTGATTTGTTAGATAACTGCATTGTTATTATTTGCAGGATCCAGATAGCCCCAAAGGATATTAAAGCCTGTTCCCCAGGCTAATTTTCATCAGTACCATTAGCTCTGCCTAGGATAATATCTTCAGCCAATCATTTGTTTGGCATTATGGAAACTGCCATTGTTTTGAAAGATAGTGTAATTTATGTGCAGTCTCCTAAACTTCCAGTTGCTTAAAGCTCACAATTTTGATTGATGTTTACTAGTTATTACAGAACTCATCAGGGGAAATGAGGCCTTGGTGTGGTCAAGCCTGACCGAAGCTTTCGAAGCCATTGCAAGCTTAAGAAAGTTGTACTATAAATTGTTTTTTAAAGGGCAGTTGATCATCCGTTGTTCCATTTTTTTTCTTACGTTGATGAAATTAATAAAAAAGAAAAAATATGCTGAGACTTAACTATGTAGAGGAAATACAAAGCTGTTTAATTAAGTGATTAAAGCAATCCCTTTGATGTAATACATGCAAGACATTTGAGAATTTACCTGACTCTCCTAAATAGCCAAGTCAGTGGGGATTAAAACAAATGAGCTTTCTGTCTTGCTTTTGCCAATCAGCTTAATACTAAGTGGCTTTGAAAATTCAGGAGTAAAGCAGTCAATCTAACCAGTCTTTAAATCAGTTTGGTCATCTGTATAAAAATTATATGCTGTTTTAGAGCTCACAGCTAAATAAAGCAGGATTATATTTGGTTCTGTTCTTTCACCAGCACTATCAAGTCGCACTGTACCTTTTGGAAAATTCTGGGAGGGAGGGGTGACTTGAGAGTTTAAATCAGGTTCTGTTTTAAATTTTCAATGTTCCTTGTTTTTCTGAGTTCATTTTTGATAGTTATTCTCTTTATCAAAGTAATAATCTTCACTTTATGAACTCTGTTGTCTCCACAGAAATTAATTGTGATTTTTAAACCTCTAGCCTTAAGACTTTAGGGCAAGCAATACACTCTCAAGCAATTAAGATTTGTTGCATGTACATGTTGGTAATAGCAGACAAAACAAAAACAAAAACTAGCTAAGCCACACATGTATATTCACGTGCATGTGAGTGTACACACACACACTCCACACCATTCATCATGCTTCAGTTTGGTAGGCATTGTTGAGTACTTACTGTATACTAGGCCCTGTGCTACCAATTGAGGCAACTCCATGAACAATTTGCCCTCATTAAATTATCTTTGTCAGCCCAACAAAGTATGGCTTTCAGGCCACCGTCACCATGCTGCCTGTTTTTGTATGTCCCATAAGATAAGAATGGATTTTACATTTTTAAGTGGTTTAAATCAATCAAAAGAAATATGTCATACATAAAAGTTGTATGAGTTTTAAATTTTAGTGTTGATAAATAAAGTTTTATTGGAACACAGCCACAGCCACTCATTCACTCATTTCCATGTCATCTACATCTACTTTCCCAGGTACAATAGCAGAGCAGTTGCGATAGAGACCATAAGGCCTACAAAACCAAGATTATTTACTATCTGGCCCTTTATAAAAAAAGTTTGCTCACCCCTGATCTAGGTAATCCAACTTCTCCTTTCCCAATCCCTTTATTATCCAAATATTTCTTTCACCTCTCTATTTTGCTGCATTGGTATTATAAGTAAACTTATCTACATTTTACAGATGAGGAAACTGAGGACCAGAGAGGTTCAGAAAATTAAGGTACTGCTGATACTTTGTAGTCACAACAACGGCAAGTTGTCATAGAATGTTTTTCCTCAGTTTCTTTATACAAATACAGTGAGGCTATGGGTCATTTATATATTTTTATGTTTCTTTAATACCGAGGAGAGTCTTGAGCCTAGAGTGCATTCTCAGTATTTGTTGATTGATTGAAATAGCTTATACTAAAAAATATAGTTTTGTCATCAAGACTCAGTTCCATGGGAAAAAAGAATAAGGCTGCAGGTATCACTCTGCCTAGCTTCAAATTATACTACAGTGTGACAGTAATCAAAACGGCATGGTATTGGCAGAAAAACAGACACATGGACCAGTGGAACAGAATCAAGAGCCCAGAAGTAAATCCCCGTTTATATGGGCAAATAATTTTTGACAAAGGAGCCAGAAGCACACAGTGGAGAAAGGAAAGTCTCCTCAATAACTGGTGCTGGGAAAACTGGGAGGCCACCTACAAAAGAATGAAACTAGACTATTGTTTATCACCAGACAGCAAAATTAACTCCAAATGGATCTAGGACCTGAATATAAGACCCAAACCAATAAAATGCATAGAAGAAAACATAGGTACTAAATTCATAGACTTTGGACATAGAAATTTATGAATTTGACCTCAAAGGCAAGGGAAGTAAAAGGAAAAATAAATGAATGGAACTATATCAAACTAAAAAGGTTCTGCACAGTAAAAGAAACCGTCAACAAGGCAAAGAGGCAACCATCTGAATGGGAGAATATATTTGCAAACAACACCTCCCATAAGGGCCTAATATCCAAAATATAGAAAGAATTCATACAACTCAATAACAACAACAACAATAACAATAACAAAACAATCCAATTAAAAAATGGGCAGAGGACCTAAACAGACACTTCTCTTAAGAAGACATACAAATGGCCGACAGACATATGAAAAGATGCTCGATTTCACTAGCTATTAGGGGAATGCAGATCAATACCATAATGAAAACATATTTGCATACTGATGTTCATAGTAGCATTATTCATGGTGGCCAGGACATGGAAGCAACCGAAGTGTCCTACGAAAGATGATTGGCTAAAGAAGCTGTGGTACATATACACAATGGAATATTACTCAGCTATAATAAGAGATGAAATACTGTCATTTGTGACAACATAGATGGATCTCAAGATAATCATGCTAAGCGAAATAAGCCAGACAGAAAAAGTTGAAAATCACATGATATCACTTATATATGGAATATAAACCTAAAAGCAACAAATATACAAGACAGAGACTCATGGACATAGATAATAGACTAGTGGTTACCAGAGGGAAGGAGGGAGGGGGGAAGTAGATGGGATAAAGGGGGTCAAATATGTTGTCACAGAAAGAAATCTAACTATGGGAGGTGAACACTCAGTGTAAATATATATATGCCTTACTGTTAAAATGTACAGCTGAAACTTACCGGATCTTATTAACCAATGTGACCATAAAAAATAAATTAATTAATTAAAAAATAAATAAAGAAATAAACCACCCAAAAAAAAAAAAAGACTAAAAAAAGAACCCACAATGAAATACCACCTCACACCTGTTAGAATGGCTATCATCAGTGGGACAAGTAATAAGTGTCGGAGAGGATGTGGAGAAAAAAGAACCTTCATACCCTGCTGGTGGGACAGCAAATTGTTACAGTCACTATGGAAAACATTATGGAGGTTCCTTAAAAACTAAGAATTGAATTACCATATGATCCAACAATCCCTCTTCTGGATATTTAACCCGAAAAACCTGAAAACATTTATCTGCAAAAATGCACCCCGATGTTCATAGCAGCATTATTCACAGTGGCTGGGATGTGGAAACAACCGAAGTGTCCTACGATAGATGATTGGATAAAGAAGCTGTGGTACATATATACAATGGAATATTACTCAGCCATAAGAAGAAATGAAATACTGCCATTTGTGACAAATGGATGGACCTTGAGATACTCATGCTAAGCGAAATAAGCCAGACGGAAAAATGCTGAGAACCACATATCACTCATATATGGGATATAAATCTAAAAGCAACAAACAATATGACAAACAAACAGAGACTCATGGACATGGACAGTAGGCTAGTGGTTACCAGAGGGAAGCGGCGGGGTTGGGGGATGTAGATGGGGTAAAAAAGGTTAAATATATGGTGCCAGAAAGAAATCTAACTATGGATATTGAACACACAAAGCAATATTCATATGACTTTCTGTTGAATTGTACACTTGAAACTTATTGGATTTTGTTGATCAATGTCACCCCAATAATTTTTAATAAAAAAAGACTCAGTTTCAGTAGATTTTAAACATTGCTCCATTTTAAAGAAAGTTCCCTAGGTTCTCATAAAGTCTCTCATTTTCCTTCCGTTTTTTTCTCCTATGGTAAGATCAGTTAATATGGAAATGTGCTGTCATGTAAGCAGCATTGAATGATGTTCTTGGTCATATGTTAGCCTATAACCTTTCATATTTTCTGGTACAGTTGTTGACATTGATCAGAGTGAGTTTATCCACTAAATCATTATACGAGTCATTATTTATTGAGCACTGATTACTTGCTATGCACCTGTCACTGTGTTTTATGTAGGGAACACAATGGTTGATTATATGTAATAGGCCTTTGGCTTAATTTGAGTAGTATCAGAAAGAATGATCTCTCAGCTACAGAAACCTCTCTTATAATTGGATTTGTTCCTTCGGTTGATGAACTACTCTTTTAAATGCAGATATTTCTTTAGGGGTAATACATTAGATTGCTATTAGTCATTCACATTTTATTTTAAATTAGTTTGAGGCCCCAGTGACAGCAAATGGATAAGCTGCTTTGCATGAATGACAGTTTTAATGGGTGGGGCGGGAAGGGGGAGATGACTTTGGAGCACAGTGTGTGAACACCCAAGGCCTACTGGGGAGGTACAGATGCAGGAAAAAGCAAGGAGATGAAGGCCGAAATCAAAATGTCAAATACTAAAGGCAACCTTTTTTTTTTTGTTCTTTTCTATAATTAGCTTTGATAGTGTTTCTTTTGTCCATTTTCTGCAGTGTGCAAACAGTGGCCCTCAAGAGAGTCCTAAGGCTTTTTTGGGAGTGTGACTGGCTTAGGTTCTCCTGGCTCATGCTTAGAGTCTGGCTTTGCTCCAAAAATCTTCTACCATGTTCCAAGAATCTCGTGGGCACATCTCTTCTCCCCATTGATCACAAGGTTGCTTCAACAGCCTTTCTTTCTCACCATTTTGTGTGACCCCTTGAAACTTCCTGTGACCAAAGAGAGTGATACTATTCCACAGAGGAGTTCAGGTATTTGATTAAGGTCTTGATCTGACCTGAGCTTCCCTGAAAGACTCTCCAAACAGGCACAAAACAGTTACTTTAAATCATTGAAGAAGTCATGTTTCTACTTCCTCAGTGTGGTATACAATCAACATTTATTCATCATGTACTCTGGACTAAGGTAAAAAAAAAAAAAAAACTTTACATGCCATGTCATTCTGAATCCTTGCAGACAACCCTGTGAAGTAGGTACTATTTTTTTCTTCAAACTATATTTGGTGAAAAGGAGAGTGTGTTAGGATTATATTCAGCTACAGCTAATGGAAAACATGACATAATAGTACCTCAAACAGATAAGGGGTTTATTTTCCTCATGTTATAGATGGGAGAAGGAGGCAGTTCAGGCCTGATCCAGTGGGATCCAGATGCCATCAGCTCTTCATTCAGACATCTTTAGTTGTTTGATTTCTTCCTCAAGTTTGTTGCCTTGTGGTTACAAGATGGCTGTTCTACCCCTGGCATTGCATCAGCATTACAAGAAAGAATAAGAGGAAAGGCTAAAGCAGTGGTTCTCACTCAGGTGTGATTTTGTCCCTAAGGGACATTTGGCAATATCTGGAGACATTTTTGATTGTCACAACTTGGTGTGGGGGGTTTGTTACTATTGGCCATCTAGTGTATAGAAGCCAGAGATACTGCTAAATATCCTTCAGGACAGCTCCCACAACAGAATTATCTGGCCCAAAATGTCAATAGTGCTAAGGTTGAGAAACTCTGGTCTAAAGGCAGAAGGTATGTGCCAGGCGAGTCTCTCCTCTTTTAAATTGAATTTTTGGAAGTGGAACTAGGACTTCGTTATATGTCATTGGCCAGAATCTTATCCCACAGCGAACTCTAGTTACAAAAGAAGCTAGAGGATGCAGCTATTTTTTGTCACCCTGAGCAGAATTGGGGTCTGATAGTAGGAGAATGAAAGTAGAATGGATATTGGGTAGACAATAGGTGGTCGTCATGTGCAGCCCCTTTCCACAGGTTTGTTTAAGGAAAACTCTAGAGTTTTTGATGAGCCGCAAGGAGTGTAGGATATGTGTTTTTTTTTGTTTGTTTGTTTGTTTGTTTTTGCTGGACATAATATGCAGTCTCTTGTGTATTTATACCACCATTCTCTCAGTATTTGCAGTAGGACTTGCCTTTCCTTCTTGCCCATGTAGCCCATGGGGTAGTTGATTTCAGGCTGCCTCACTAATACTTTACCCTTCAACAAGCTGCCATCAAACTGTTGGTGCTTCATTCCTCCCATTCTGAAAAAGTTAGAAAGTGATGTGATTACTATTTCCATGAAAGGTTATATCAGTTAGAGTTTATTCAGGAAAAAGGATGAACTTTTAAGTACATCAATCAGGAAGATACGCAATATGGGGAATTGGAGGCTTATGTAACCATTGGGAGGGCTGAGGAATGAAGGGGAGAGTCTGCCAATGATCTCTGCTGCCCTCACACAAAAGGGGTCTTCTTAGGAGAATGCCTGGAAGCTGCTGGCAAAGGCTGTATCTGCTGACTACGGATGCCCTGTGTCTGCCCATGGCTACCAACAGCAAATGAATAAATAGCATCTCCTTCTCTTCTACCTTTCAAATCTCCCATGAGTGCTTCTCTTTGGCAGAGTCTAACCTGAAGCCATGCTTCATGGGATTTTGGGAGATGTAGTTCTGAAGCTTCTCAGGGAAGAATGGAGAATGGGGTTGGGTGGGATGATATGGAATTGACAACTAACTGGCAGAAGGAGCATTTGAGTTTGACTAAAGGCATATGTACACAGCACATTTTGGGAAGAAGAGCCTTCTATTAAGATATTGGCAATGTTGCTACCGGTATTATCACCTTTATCTATGTGTCCTTGGGAGGTGGATAGAGATTCTTTGTATTGCTGTTCTGGCCCGTTTCAAGTCATGGCGTTTCTAACTAAATAATTAAAAAGGATTCAATGACCTGCATATACAGTGCAGAAGGTAATATATTCTGTGAAGCTCCATAGTGCAATGGGGGTCCCAGAGCATGAGGTTTGAAAAAATAATGCATAATTCACCAGCATGCTTCAGAAAGACCAGTGTTCAGAAAACAATTGTGGATGACTCAACTTATATAGTTCTTTATTTTTGGAGGAACTATCTGAAGCTCTTTATTTGCTGTAGTCATGCATGTGACTTGTGGTGAGCTGATAAAATACAGTGAGGTATTAAATACAGTGAAGAAAATAATAAAACAATCTTGGAACAAGGTAACCTGTAGACATATGACGTATTGTTTGGTGTTGAGGGGAGAGTTGTAACTTCTAGTTATCTGGTATCTGGGTCACATCAGGCTTTCAGTGTAACTCAAGGGGTTTTGAAGGCTGAATTTGATTTATGCTATATTTGAGTCACTGGAACAGCAAAACTCATTATGACTGTGTCCTACGGCACTTGTAAAATCCTCTCTGAGTCTTGAGTTTCAGGTTTCTGCTGATAGTTAATATTTGAATTATCTCAAAGAAGATAAGGAAAATGTACTATCTTATTCTATTTATTTCTTGAGCGAGGAAAATTGAAAGGAACTAAAGGAAAAAAAAAACTCGTTACCAAGAGCAGTGTGCAAAGGTCATTGGTTTTGCTTTGCTGGAATAAAACCAATGTGTTTGGGTTGCCTGGTGTCTTATGTTGGGTCTTCTGGAGGCAAAGCTGAAGATTAGGGTTCGTGTGCAAGTGATTTATGATTTATTCAGCAAGTGCTCCCGAGAGCAACCAGCAAGGGAATGGAGGAAGCCAGACAGGGAAGGGTGAGAGACAGGCAAGGATGCAATTTCAGGGTGTCTCAGACAGCCTGATCATGCAGGGAACTCTGGAGTGCAAATTATACCTCATGGTTTGCTCTTAATTGCAGCATAGGAGCTGGGCTTTCATACTCCTGCTATAGTCAGTCATTAGCTGAGGGCTGCTGGGATGGAAGTGGGGGCCAAAGGCAGATAAACTCCCAGAGGTCTTCAAAGAGTCTCAGGTGCTGGCCATTAGAAAATAAAAAGGACATAGAAGCTTGGGAGGGATGAATAGAAGTGATAAAAGTGATCCCAGGGGATCTGGGCAGAACCCCACCAATGTACTTACTCTTTGAGCAAGCCGCTCTTTTGTTTCTGTGAAACTCAGAATCTGGGAAGAAGAGAGAGACAAATTTTTGCGTGGAACTGTAAAGTTTCCCTAGAGCAAAGGTTGGGAAACCTTTTCTATAAAGGACCAGGTAGTAAGTATTTGATGCTTTGTGGGCCACAGGGTTTCTGTCCCAGCTAGTCAACAGCACTGTTGTAGTGCAAAAGCAGCCATATATATTACAGGTAAATGAGTGGGCACAACAGTATTCCAATAAAACTTCATAAAAACAGATAATGAGGGGAAAGAAGGTACTAGATATGGCTTAGGGCCGGTAGTTGGCCTGTCCCTGCTCTGGAGGCTCCTTGTATGCACCAAAGTTGATTTTTCCTTTATCTGTTCCCTATATGCTTCAAAACACAGAGAATGGTTAGTATGACTATCAAAAGGATGGTTATGATGCCTCTTAGTCTGGACCCCTTGTCTCCAGTCTTTCTGGCATCCTGGCCATCATTCATGTTGTACAGATAATGTTGCTGAAGGGTGACTCATCTAATTTTACTCCTGCTAAATGTATTTACTTCTCTCTAATTGTAAAATTAAATCTAGACTCTTTAGCATGGTATTTGGGAAACCCTGTGATCTGGCCCAAGCCATTTTTTCTGCACTTTTTTCTGTTCCCCACCACTCGTGCTTTCTAGTACAATTACATCAGCTACTCCATCTCTCCAAGATGCCCTTTGTTTCCATTTCCCTGTCTTTGCCCCTTCTGTTTCTTTTCCTGGAGTGTCCTTCTGCTCAGCCCAGAGTTTTGAAATCCTAACCATTCTCAAAGACTCAGTTTGCCCCCAACCGCCATTAAGCATTCACCCATGAGTTAATAGTCTCTGCTTTGGACTTTGATAACAATATCATTTATTTCTACTAAAACTTGTATTTTATTTATATTATACTGTATAGTTCTTTGCTACATTCACTATGTTTTTAGTATTTGAGTGGAGGGAACTAAAATTTTTTTTGCCCTTCACAGTGGATTGCATAGAGTAGATAGATATTCAGTAAATGGAGTTTTCAGATGAAGGTTGCATTCTTATATCCTGTGATTATTAATGATTTAAATGCTGAAACTCTGACATCATTTCCTTTTTCCTTTTTATAGGCAAGAGCTGTTTTGGCAAAAGTTGGCTATCCTGAGTTTATAATGAATGATACTCATGTTAATGAAGACCTCAAGGCAGTAAGTGCTAAATTTACTGTATTTTTTTTTTCTGGCAAGTTTTACTGGCCTCATGCCTTTCAACTAACCCAAGTCCAAGCAATTAAACCTGGTGGTGCCAGAAAGCACCAACTTTTGATTCATTTCTTGGCTAGATATTAGCCTCAATATGCCAAGCTTATCATAAGATTTAGAGCAGATTCAAAATAAAGGAAGTGGCAGAAAAAATGTATAACTGAGTAGGTACCTTAAAGTAAATGGACTTGGACTCGGCCTAATTCGATCATAAAGAAAAGAACTGAGCAATTCAAGTATTTTACAATTAGTGGACGTGTTCTAGTGGCGGATGCCTAATGTTTGTTAAGCAATCTTTATGTGTTTCATTCATATTAAATGACTAGTAATAAATCTGCCTACTGGGAGTTAACTTCATTAAACTTTATGAGTGTTTTTGCAAATTAAGTGCATATACATATGACTATAATTTATTGTGAGTTGGACTGTATATTTGCAGTAAGTTACTGATGAAGGAATAGTAATAATTCTTTTTTATTTCAGTATTTTGGGACATATATTTTCCAGTAGATATATTCATTACAGGCCTTTCTAATCACACCCACTGTTATTTTATTTCCTACAAATAGTTCTGGTAAAGAACTTTGATTCCTCACAAAACCCCTGTTTTTACCATTCACTAGATTTTGTTGGAAAAGTAGTTTTTTGGAATTCTTTAAATAACTATGGTTTTAAGTTATATCTCTTTCCTGAAATTGTGGTTTGACACGTCGCATATCTGAAAGCAATCCTGGCTTTGTAGATGGGTATCAGAATTTTGTAAGGTTATTCAAAAGTGAAAGAAAGCTTTAAGTAGAAAGTTTCTCCATTTGGCACCAAGACATGGCCTTCCAAAGTATTGATCCAGTTGCTGTGGAATAAAATAATTAAGCTTCACAGTATCTCAAAGCTCACACAGCCCATCTTATACATTGTTTTGATGCTGAAAAGTTTCACTATTGTCATGATAATTAAAAGTACTGATGCACTTGACACATTCATGTATGTTATCTTTTACGTCCCACAGTGATTTTGTGAAGTAGATGGCATTTAGGCCCATTTTACAGAAAAAGGCATAGAGACTCAGTGAAGTTAAGTGATTTCTTCAGCGCCCCACAGAGTGTCAGAGCCAGGACTGAAATCTGGGCCCAGGAAGCTCTGCCTGCATTCTGAGAAGGGGTTTTGCAGGGTCCTTGTCAGGCAGCTGTGCTGGAGGGACAGAGGAGTGGGTTTGAAGAATTGGTGGGAGCTGCTTTCCCAGAGCTGGTTGGAAGGGAGAAGAGAAGAGGGGAGGTCGTATTGTCAAGTGGTTGACAGCACAGGCTTTGGAGTGATTCTGCCTCTTCCACTTACTAGTTGTTTGGTTTTGTGCAGGTTGCATAACGTCAGTTAGCTTCCCTTTGGTTATCTGGATACTGGAGATAATAAGCAAGTCTTAGTATTGTTGGGATGATCGAATGAGATTATATAAAATGAAAAAGCACCTAGCATAATGTCTGGCACATAAACAGCCTCTCTGTAAATAGTAGCTCTTCCTTTGTGGATCAGTGTGAGAACTGTTAGTGCTAAGAAGAACATCACTAGGGTGCAAGGTACCTTAGCAGGAGAACCTGGATTTCATACCGAATTTAAGGACTGACTGAATGCAGTACCTTTTGTGAAAAGAAACCAGATGTCAAATAGGATGCAATGTTGGGTATGTTTCCTCGTTTCTCTAGGGCTTGAACTGAAGCCATTAGACACCAAGATTTTTAAGCACTTTTGTGAAGAAATGGCTTTCATGACTCATTGCCAGAGCAGACACAATTACACCCAAGAGTTTCTAACAGTTTAAAAAACAGACGGTGAAAAAAAATTCAAATACATGAAATAAAAATACATTTGTGTTCAGAAGCTGATAGAGAAAATGAATAAAACCCAACTTGAAACTAGGTAAAGGATGCTTGATGTGATAGTAGTAATGTCACTGAGGTTAATAGCAAAAGGACTAAAGTATTGCAGGTACACAATAGGACTGTTTTCAGTTCATGTAGAAACATGTAGATAAGGACTACTGTAGTGCCTACCAGAAATTTCTGGTTATTTAAGCTCTGAGCATGAGAGGCTTTTACAAATGAAAAACAGCTTGCTTTATTTGACACAAGTGAAGATATGATTCATCACGTACTAACACAAAAGGAAAGAGGATAGAGATTAGGTAATGGATGAGACGAAGGTCAAGCAGAAAGGTTGAAAACTGAAGTTGGGCCCATGCAGAGATAAGAGCAGATGGAAAAGCACCAAGAAGCAAATGTAAAGAATTAGAGAAAAAAAATGTGTTCCCCTCTGAAGATGACAAGGTAAACTGAGATACCCAGCAAAGTGTTTCTGAACAACAGTCTTTCTGTAGTCTTTGAAAAGAGCAAGAAGAAAGGAAATGCCCTTTATGTGAACCCCCAGTAGCAGGTAGGAAAGCTTGCTAGTTAGCCTCAAAAGGTAGACTTTAGTCCATTTTCAGATTAGCCTTATGCAGTGTTCCTTCACTGATCCTTGATGGAAATAGACTCAAGAATGAGTTGATAGCAATTTTGTAAAGGTTGCTGTATCAGCTGGGAAAGCCAAAACCACACTAGGTATTTCAGAGCCAGGAGATTTAATACAGGAAATAGGTTGGAAGGCAGAAATCAGGAAGGTGAGGTAAACCAGAGATTAATAACTTCAGGAAGCAGCTCCCACCCCTGTGTCTAGGGGCACAAAAGGGAGGAGGTGATGATAGTATCATCACTTAGGAGAGCAGAGGAGAAACTGCCACTTCAGAGCTTCCAGGGTCATTGTCAGAAGAAGAAAGAGGGGAGAGAGAATGAAAGAGACCAAACACAGCATCCTTTCCCCTCCTGCCTCCTGCTCATTTCCCCTAATGCCTCCTCTTGGCAGGAAGCCAACTGGCAGTGAAGCCTGGGAAACAGAGTTTTCAGATTCCCTGCCCCTGCATTGTAGAAAGGACTAAAAGGGTGGACATGTTTCTGAGAGACGACGGATAAATAATAGGCACCTTAGGCATTTTACTCATTCTTGTAAAAGCCAGTGGAGAATTGCAGTAGAGACTAAAGTCAGATTCACAGCTGACCTCCATTTACTCACAAAAATTAGATATGGATAACTTTTCAGAGAAGGTCAATGGTTCTGGTGAGTGATACACACATATGTAAACATATAAATATGCATATAGAGATATATAGATATTAAAATATCCTCTGGAGTGGGTCTTGGTCTGCTCTGGCCAATGGAGCACTCGTGTGTGTGTGTGTGTGCGCGCACGCATTATAAATGACAGAGAGTGCTACTGTCACTATGCAAGAGTGAGGTGATATTTAGGTGGAATGCTCCACAAAGACAGGTTATTAAAATATTGAAATAATTCTGTACTATTTGGTAAAAAGTCAAAATAAACCTTGCCCTCTGCTCTCCCAAGTGATCTCTGACTACCATGGCCTCAGAGAACCAAGGATAGGCGCTGGAGGGAGTTGTCTGCCAGCCTTCCATCCAGCCCTCTCTGACTCCCACACACTGGCCTTCATCTAGAGTGCTTCAGCAGCTGGAGCAGACCAAGACTTTCCTTTACCTCTGGTGGTGGTGACAGGGCATCTATTTCCATCTGGTTCCTGGCTAGTGTGCTAATGACTGCTACTTCAGAGTCACTCTTATGTGGCTGCTGTGGGAACTGCATCTTCCACAGTGTACCACATACGTAGGTGGTTAAACATTTTGAACATCACTTCTGTATGTATGTACACTCACACACATACACGTACTACTTATGGGCAAAGCCATCTAAACACAACAATCTTGCATATTACTTTGCTATTTAAATAAGAGAAAACGTAAATATAAAATCTGGATCCATCAAGTATTCAGCAAATTGTTTGGGTGCCTAATATAAAATCTTTCATGTACGCATTTGGATATATCTGTGAATATCTTTAAATGGATTTAGCATAAACAAAAAATATCCTAGAATCTAACTTCTTATTTGACTTATGTAATGATTTATCAGCACGTACTTACTGATTCTATGGAGAAGCTGAGCACGCTTCCTTGTTCTGTCCTTATTATGTGTTCCTTACGTTTGGCAGGGGGTATAGCTTTGTTCTTCCGTTCAGTCTGTGGCATTTGGTGTTTGCCATTCAGGATAGGATTTCCAAGAAGAGAAATGCAGATTCCCCTAAATTTTATGATCTGGACAGCTATTCCTAGGAAATGACAGGAAAGCTCTAATTAGTTCTCCAAAGGTCATTCAATTGAAAAGTCAGGAGATGGAATTGATTGAAAATCATTATCAACTTGACCTGGATTTTCACCAGTAACTGACAAGACAAGAGGTTTTTGAGCCAATTATTGTCCTTTGCAGAGTTTAAACATTTTTTTGAAGATTACAAGTGGTTTTAAAATATTCATGTGCATTCATTCTTGTTGCTATATATAGAACAAGCAGGACTTTCCCAGTGGTTGCTGAGTTTCATAGTTTTTTTCTCACTCAGGGGCTTAATGAAATATTTGACATCATCAAAGTATTTTCACATGGTGGAAAATTTGGGAACTAGAGAAAAGGAATGAAAAAGCACCCATAATATTGGTATTCAAACATAATAATACAAACTTTTAGTGTGTTATTTTGTGTCTATTTTTGTATAGCTGTAATTGATGTTTATATATAATTTTGTATACTGACCTTTGTAGTTAACATATTGTTTTGTCCTTGTCTTCTGTAGCTGTCATTACCATTATTTTAACAGCTGTATGATATTAAGTAAACTGTACCATGATTTATTTAATCACTGCTTTTCCTTTCATTGTAATCCTTAATGTCCCCTCCTCCTTCCTTGTGCTCTTTCTGTTGAATCACTTTTTTTTTAAATTAGGGTCAATGAAAACACTGAAGTAGGAGCCCAATGATTTTGACTGAATGCTTTAATAAATTTCATAATCTCTCTACCTCCGTTTCTACCTATCACATGGGAATACAGTGGCTGGCCCCTCCCTACCCTTAAACACTTAACCTGTCTCACGGGAAAAGATAACATTTGTCCCCTATTACCTGTGACTTCCATGAAATAAATGAATAGATCAACTAAACCAGGCTAAGAAATAGCAAAAATTCTCAGTTTAATAAAACAGTGTTTAAATTGTTCTTCTAAACATTAATAAGCTGTTAGCAAATTGTAATTACTTACCTCTGAGTTTTCCTCCCCATGGTTATTTCAGTGGCTGCGGTAGGATCTTACTTATTTAAAGTAGTTTTAGACGTAGAACTCTTCTTCCTTCGGAAATTTTTGTTTAGTTTTCCATTTGATATCTGTAGAACAACTTGAATGTCAAGTTATTTTTTCCAGATGAACAGGAAAATCTCATAAATAGCAAACTCTTCTAAAAGTAACTGACCCCACTGATATGATAAAAAAAAAAAGTTAATATTTTTGAAGGAAATTCCTTTGGGAGAATTTCCTGGAAAGTGTTCTGAACCCAAGAAGATATCTGAATTTTCAGTTACAATCATATTCTGAAAGTTCTGGCAGAGCCGTCTTGGGAACAAAAGCTGAAAAAGGCTAAGGATTGAACAGTAGACTTTTTTTTTTTTAACTAAACAATCCAGGAATACATTAGGATTGCTAGACGAAGTTGCTTCCTAAACCAAGGAGCTTACGCTATTTCTGAGGCTGAGTATAAACATCTGTGTTAAAATATAATCAGTCGTAAGATTTTTTTTATGAGAAAGCATCTCAAACATTGGAAAAGTATTAAAATCATATTTTGAACACCTCTACCTTTAACCAATATTAAACATATTGCCATATAACTTTATACATGCAAACACATTTTAAATGAATAAAACAAATACATTGGAAATTCTCTGTGTAATTGTCTTTGACCTAATGTCCTTCGTCTTTATCTACCTTCTTCCTTAGATATAACCACTACTTTGAATTCAGTGTTTATCATTTTCATGCATTTCTTTATGCTTTTGCTACATAGATACATGTCCATAAACAACACATAGTATTGTTTTGTTTTACATGTTCTAAAACTTAAAATTCTCTCATCCATGCAACTTGTCTTATTTACTCAGCATTGCTTTTGAGGTTATTTCGTGTTCACGCATACAGACCATTTGTTTAAACTGCTGTATTGTTTTTCATTGTGTGACTATACCACCATTTATCAGCCACTCCTGTAAGAGGATTGAGTGACAATTTAAAGTCATATCTTGTTTTACTTGTTGGCCAAGTAAAACACCAAGGATGCCAGAAATTGCTACTTTCATTCCTGCCTTTCTCCCTGTGCCTTTAGTTATTTTACTCCTTTCTTTATATTTCAGCCAGGTCCCTGGAAAGATTAAGATGAATCACTAACAAAAGTTACTCTACAGACATAATGAGTACCCACAATATGTTAGAGAAGAGATAAACCTGAGCCAGACATTGGCCAACAAATAGGCTACTGTCAAGTCTGTGATCATCAAGTTGTGTACAGATACATTCATATCTGTACTGTAATGCCTGTGGGTCTCATATGCATTCACTTGCTATATTTTAAGTTTTGCTTTTAAAATTTTACAAAAATTAAAAAATTTTACAAAACTAAAAATTTTTAAATTAAATTTACAAAAATATTACAGCTAATAAGAATTTGATTACTCTTGGTTATTTGTTTATTCAAATGTTTATCTTATTTTATTTGCTACAGTCATATATTATAAAACCAAAGCATTAGAAAGTATTACAAACCATTGTTTTTAGTATTGCATAGATGTTATTTATAAAATTTAGGTTAAGTACTGCTAATTTTGTAGATAAAGTGCCCACAAAATTGAAATGGTTTGCCATTCTCTTTCCAAAAAAAGGAAAGGACTCAAGAATCAATTATGTCTGTTTTCCTATTTTAATAGACAACATTGTCGTGAGACATCAACTTCTTGTTTTCCCGTGCAAGCTGTAATCTATGATTGCCTCTGTAATTTCATTACTTTTTAGTGACCAGAGTATTTTGAGTGTTGATTAATAAGTTCTATTAATAATTAAATTATTCTTGTGACTCCATTGTGCTTGGGTTGGAAAATAAGTCTCTGAATTGCTTTCAATTTTTTTCTTCATGAACAAAGGCCGATTACAGTAAACTGGATTTTAACATTTGACTGAATCATCATCTATAAGTTAAATGAGATTGCGGCTTACTAGACTGAATGTTATTAGAAGAACCTACGTGACAGATAAAATGCACATTTAAGAAAAGATCAAGGACTCATGTGGGCCAAGAAATTTCAAACCTAAGATAATATGTTCTATAAGGGTTAAAGTAGATGTTTCTGTTATAAAGCAAATGAAACACATTGTAAATTACTGTAACTTCTCTTGTTTCTAACTGTGATCCAGAAATGACTATATTGATTTTTGAACTTTTTATTTTAAAAGAAAATCACCGAGATTAAATTTCATGGCTTTGTGAATACTGGGTTGACCGATGATGGCTGAGAGATGCTATGAGGAGTGCAGCTTCTCTGTTGACCGCTTATTTGTGTGCTGAAGTCTTTTTTAAGAGCCATCTTTTACCTGCACTTAGAACAACGATTGTTGTGGTTTGTTTTATTCAGATCAAGTTTTCAGAATCTGACTACTTTGGCAACGTCCTGCAAACTCGCAAGTATTTAGCACAGTCTGATTTCTTCTGGCTGAGAAAAGCTGTTCCAAAAACAGAGTGAGTAAAAAAAAAAATAATGAAGTGAAGTAGATGAAAATGTTGGTGGTAAGTAGAGTCTCTTTAGATCAAACTTTCTAATTCCCCTCAAGTCAGAGTATCTGGCTCACCAGTTATCTTGGTTGGGTAAAATCTGTGTTGTGTTTTGGAAACTCTTATTTCTGATATTATATGAAACAGTTGTTCATTCTCATTATGGCTCCGCCACTCCTAGCATCAACATGGATCAAAAGAAAGCTCATTAGAATGTAGATGTTCAAATCATTTCTAGATCTTGTTACGAAAAAAATCTATATGTATATATATAACAGATTTCTCTAGAATTTCACACTCAGGTAGAAACTTTTGAAGATCTTAAAGAACAAATGTTTTTAAAATAAAGTGTGATTACAAATGTAGAAGTAATTGTATAATTATGAAGTAACCAGAGGTTATTTGCTGAGGTAATGAGTGTCAAAGAACTGATAGCTCTATTATTTTCCTCCAGTAGTAGTTATGATTTATTCCCCTTCTTCCCAGTTGCCTGTATAAACTTTCCCTACAGGTAAGAAAGTTTCCCTAGGAACTTTTGGGGCCAGGGCCAGCCATGATTTCCTTCCCTAGCAAAATGGTGATGATGATGATAGCAGCTAACAATTATTATATGTTTATAGTGTGCCAAGAAGTGCTTTACATGTATTAATTCATTTTATTCTCTTATTAATTCCATGAGGTCCAGGTCCTATTTGTTATCCCCATTTTACAAATGAATAGAGGGTTACAACTGAGAAATTCTTCAGCTTAGGTTTAGATTACTTTTTGTTCTTGCCTGCTGGTACTTTTGACTCTGTTCTGCTATGGCCCTCTTCTCCAATGTATTTATTTATCTCTTTGTTCTCCAGATTGGATAATTCTGTTGACCTATCTTCAAATTCAGTGATTCTTCCTTGTGCATTCTCAAATTTGCTATCGACTTATCTAACACATTTTAATTTTGATTGTTATACTTTTCAACTCCAGAATTTCTATAATTTTTTATAGTTTCTATTTCCCTGTTTTGATTATTTGTTGAATCACTGTCATCATATTTTCCATTAATTCCTTGAATATAGTTTATTTGAATCCTTTGAACTAATTTGTAATGGCTGTTGTCAAGTCTTTGCTAAATCCAATATCTGGGCTCATTCAGAGTCAATTTTTATTGATTGCTTTTTTTGTTCTTTTTTTTTTGCAAAGCATAATTTTTTGTCATTGCTACAAATGACATTTTAGATAATATATTGTATCAATTGTGGATTCTGATTTATTTTTCTGAAGCTTTTCAAAAAGTAACTTGCTTGGACTTACACTGTAGAATCTGTCTGCCCTATATAGTATGCAGCCGTGGTTGTCTCTGCTCATTGAAAATACTTTTATTTTTATTTTTTATCTTCACTTCCTAGAGTTTGCCCCTGTATCTGCATAGTTTAATGTTCAGGGGATCAGGGCAGAGCTTGCATTCAAACTCATCTAGCCCGTAGGGCTTCTACTCTTTGCCAGTTGGTCTGTGTGGGGGTCAGGGATGCATTCAAATTCATAACCAGTTCTCACTCAGCATTGGATTTTACTTCCTGCTGGGCTCTCTCTGGTTTCCCCTATACATGTGCCTAGTTTTCTAGTCAGCCAGGGATATGTGGAAAGCTTATCTCACCCTTCTATGACTCTTTCAGTTCCAGGATTTTCCTGTTAAATTTCTGGCTGGTCCATCACTCCCCAATGGGAACTGTCACTTCAGGCTAGCAAAGCTGTGGGTTTTTCTCATTTTTTTTTTTTTTTTACCAAATTCACCACTTTTAGCTGATAAAGCTTCAGATTTTCACCCCCACTCCTAATTGAGTTCACTCCCTGTAGCAGCAAAGCTGCTGATTTTCCAGTCAGTCCTACCCTAAGAAAACATAGTTTTCACTGATGGAGCTGGGAAGGATGGGAGCAGTTCCAGGCAAGAAATAATAGACTCCTATTCTACTTAACTTCCAGCTATAGCAGTTTTACAAAATTAATCCTTTTTTCAATTTGTTATTTGCCTTCGATCAATTCCCAGAGCCCTAAATGGTTGTTTGCTGACAGTTTTGTCTAGTTTTGTACTTAATTTTTGTAGAAAGGATTTTTTGACCTTTTCATATCATCATAGCTGGAAGCCTGGTTTCCATGATCACTTTTTTTTTTCATGGCCCACTTTTAAACCTTGGCTGATATTCTGGCTTCCAAATCTTTGGCTGGCTCTCTGGGTCTTTCGTTACTCTACCTTTGAACTCCCTGCTCTATTCTGGCCTCTAGAAACTCGTGGCCCCATACCCTCTCTTGGCTTAAGCTGTGATTACTCTTTCTTAGCCATGATTCTCATCTAGCCATCCCTGCCTTCTGCCCATCAAATCTTCCTACAACACATAACCACAAAGTTAGTTAAAAGTGTTTGACTTAAGGAGTAGGCCTAAACCTGAACCACTCCCCTGCCCATACCTGACTTCAGTCGAAAGCACAAAGGAAGAAAGCAGAAAGCTTTAGAGGTTCTTTGGAAATAAGAGGTAACTGATTTGAAGCCATCTTCTCCACTGTCCTTGGTTCTCTTCCTCTCATCACCATATATCTCTTAGTCCATCTCTCCTACTTCATTCCCAACCTAAATTATTCATTGCAATTTTAGATTTACAGTTTAAAACTAGCTTCTCAAAGCCAGTGACTTCAGCAAATGTTTTCCAATATCCCGCTAAGCATCTACTAATAGTATGGTAGTCATAGATCTATGTATATCATCCTGCCCTTTCAGATTATTCAATTTTTTTTTTTTTTTGCAACTTGTGGAAAACTCAAGGCCCTTACCAGTTGTTTCTGTGACTTTCACGGTCTTCTCAGTGACTCCTCCATATTGGTAATGTTGCCGAGTTAATTTTTTAGTTTCAAAATGATGTTATTCATTTGGGTGTGTAGCAAAACCTGGGTTGTTAATTGAAAAACTCCTACATGTGTCATCTCTAACATCATCCTAAAATACTGATGGGCTGTCAGATTCTAATGGCTTTGACTATTTCTTTTTTTTTTTTCGCATTGTCCATTTTTTTAATTAACAAAGATCTGTATGATTCTCTCTAGAATACCAATTTCGAAAGGTTTCTTTTTTGTCTTTTAAAAAGATTTTTATTAAAATATAGCTAACATACAATATTGTATTAGTTTCCGGTGTCCACCAAAGTTATTCAACATTTGTATACCTAAAGAAGTGATCACTATGATAAGTCAAGTAACCACCTGACACTGTACAACATTATTAAAATATTTTTGACTGTATTCCCTATGCTGTAGATTACAGCCCCCCATGACTTATTTTATAACCAGAAATTTGAACCTCTTATTCTCCTTCACCTGTACTCCCCTTTAAAACTTTTTTCAATATAGTCGACATTAAATATTAATTTATATTGGTTTCAAGTGTACAGCATAGTGGTTAGACATTTATATAATTTACAAAGTGATCTTCCTGATTAGTCTAGTGCCCACCTGGCAATATACAGTTATTACAATATTATCAACTATATTCTCTACGCTGTACTTTTATATCCCTGTGACTATTTTGTAACTATCAATTTGTACTTCTTAATACCTTCAGTTTTGTCACCCAGCACCCCAAATCCCCTCCCATTTTTCAACCATTAGTTCATTCCCTGTATCTGTGAGTCTATTTCTGTTTTGTTTGTTTATTTTGTTCTTTAGATTCCATGTATAAGTGATTTCCTATGGTATTTGTCTTTTTCTGATTGACTTATTTCACTTAGCATAATACCCTCTAGGTCCATCCTTGTTGTTGCAAATGGTAAGATTTCATTTTTATGGACAAGGAATACTCTATTGTATATATGTACTATATCTTCTTTATCCAATTGCCTAATGATGGACACTTAAGTTACTTCCATATCTTGGCTATTGTAAATAGTGTCGCAGTGAACATTGGGGTGCATATATCTTTTTTGAATTACTGTTTTGGTTTTCTTTGGATAAATACCCAGAAGTGGAATTGCAGGGTCATAAGGTAGTTCTATTTTTAAATTTTTGCAGAAACTCTAGACTGTTTTCCATAGTGGCTGTACCAATTTGCAATCCCACCAACGGTGCATGAGGGTTCCCTTTCCTCCACATCCCAGTCATGCTGATGGGTGTGAGGTGATACCTCATTGTGCTTTTAATTTGCATTTCTCTGATGATAGTGATGTTGAGCATCTTTTCATATGTCTGTTGGCCATCTGTATATCCTTTTTGGAGAAATGTCTGTTCAGGTCACCTGCCCTCTTTTTAAATGGATTGTTAGGTTTTTTTTGGTAACTTATTGGAGTTTATTATTGGTGAATATCTTCTTCCATTCAGTAGCTTGTCTTTACATTTTCCTTGCCTATTCTTAACATTTTATTCATGCCTTGGAAAAATACTGGCTGACTTGTGGGCTTAAGCGAATTGTGTGATTTGCATAGTTTTCTTCTCTGTCAATGAAAAGAAATACCTCTTTCAGAAGGACATTAAATTGGTTAAGGTTTCTGGAAAGTTCTCCACAGATGAAAAATCAGTGCAGTGTTAGTAATTCTTGTTTCCTCAGACTGTCTATCTGCTTCAGGGAAAGCAACATTAAGAAATTTAAGGTCCTCTTTGCACAGTAAAGTGATATGATAGTTAATTTTTTTTAAAAGAATTTTTTTTTTAAAAGAAATTTTTCAAGCATGGTAGGTAATTTTAGCTTCATGATACCCATTGGCTTTTATCGACATCTTTTAGGTCTGAAAATTTGTGAGTTAGTCAAGTGGGGATGATACTGGAGTAGCTCCACTACACTACTTTACTTTGAGCAGCACATCATGATTATATTTCCATAAAGCCCTAAAATAACATTTTGCTTCTTTGTGGGTAAAGGAGATAAATACCCTATATCTTTCATTCTTGTGGAATCCATTTTATGTGCACTAATGTGCATTATGAAGTTTCTACATGATGATAAATGTCAGTAAGAATGAAATTAATTGGGTGGTCATCCCCGAAGGTACATATTTAGGGTTGGTTCTCAGAATTGTCACTTCATCGGCTTGCTGAAAACTAGAGGATTTACTTCATTTCTCATCTTGAGTCAAAAGTAATTTCTTTCCCTCGGGATCCCCTTTCTCTGACAGAAATGATTTTAAGCCAGCTTCCCTATTAACTCTCTCTCATTCTACTGTAACCAAATGTGACTGGATTTTCTATCTCTATCTTCTGAAAAATATGTAAAAATACATCAAATGCCTATACAAATTATGGTCCAGCCCAGAACTTTTATTTGCAAAAGGATTATCTGTAGCATGGAATGGAAAGGATATAATCTACAGGATATTAGAAATAAAGCATTAAATACCCTATGGTTTTTATATTCCATATTCCTTAGACTGTTTTTAAGAGTTGATAGTTAAAAATGTAAAACTTTAGCCTGAGGTATATCTATTTTATAGAGTGCAAAGAAATCAGGGTACCAATGTCTTTTCCTTTAGATGATTATATTTCTGTATTACAGTCCTTTGATATATCCCATTGTCCAGTATAATTTTATCCTCATGTATTTTTGGATTTGAAGTTTATATGAGACCCCTTTCTACCTAATCCACTAAATCCTTCCCCAAACACAGAGTGCAGGAACACCCTAAAGACATAATAAGAAGGATTTAAAGCACACAAATGATACTCTTTGCTTATTCAAATTAATATGTATATAGTAATACATTTTTAAAAATAGATTTAGTGATCTTCTCTTCAACACATACCATTTGGAGAATAGTCTTAGCCCATAAGGAACTTAAAATCTCGTAGAAGATAAATTGTGCAAAATCATGTACCTTCAGGGCTCAATCAGTTAACAGATGGTGACTTAGGTGCAAATGATAGGTAGTGGTGAGGACTGTGGGGAACTCGTGCTTTCACACCTCCTTTAAAGAAATTCCAGTTTAATACTTTTCAAAACCATTGTGTTGGGAAAATTCAACCTGTTAGGTAGGACTTGGTCTGTGGACAGCCAACTTTCAAGTGTTTTAGTTATCTACTGCTGTATAACAAGCTACCCTAAAAATTGTAGAGGGTTAAAACAACAGTAATTATTCATTCTTCTTTTTCGTGGTTCTGGGTGTCACTAGGCTCAGCTGGGTGGCTCTTGCTCATGATCTTTTATGGAGCTGCAGTTAGATAGTGACTAAGACTGGAGTCATGTGGGAAGCTTCCTCTCTCTCTAGTGGTCGATGCTGGCTTTTGGCTGAAATGCCTACTTTAGCTTCTCTGGGGGTACTAGGCTTCTTTATAGCATGCTGATTGAGCAAGAAACTTTAAAAGAACAAGTTTCCTGAGAAAGAGATAAGGAGGAAGGGTGCACGTGTACACCAGGGGGAGGTTGTATTGCCTTTAACTTCCTAGCATTGGAAGTCATGCGGTGTCATTTCCACTGCATTGTATGTTTTAGAAGGGAGTCATGGAGGCTAGCCCATAATGAAGAGGAGAGGAATTTAGACTCCACCTCTCAATGAAATGAATGTAGAAAAATTGCAAACATAGGTTAAAACCAGCACAGTCCCAAGACTTGTCCACATGCAGCTCCCAGTAGTTTGCCAGAGGTGAAGACCTGGGCTTCCCATGCAGCAAAACAGTTAGATGTTGCAGGATCCAGAGATGTATATAGACTGTCACCTATAAACCTCAAACTTTTCACCTCGTCAGATAGCCTGATATTGTGATTGGTTGTCTCACTATTGAAGGAAATTTCCACTCGGAAGTGGTTGAGCCTGTCCATCAGTTAATATAACCTCATTTTTTTTATTCTTAAATATGCACTTACTGTGAAATGAAAAAACAAAACAAAACAAAAAACAACCCAGCACACGTGGTCTTACATTAGAGAATAACAAAACTAAATATATAATACACTTGGATGTTATCAGGGTGATATAGAAAAATATTTAATGGCTGGTTTGGCATGAGCACTGACCAATAACAAGTAATAGCATTAACAACTGGTAGGACCTACTGGGGCAGTCACTTAATATGAGCTCTGAGTATAATCAAGGCTCCAAACATACCCTGGAATCAGCAAGAGCTCTGGAAGGTCAGGAAAGGTGAAGTCACGTGTCTGAAATACGATGTTTTAGGTATTCTTGCTGAAGCTTCAAAGGCCCCAGGTGGTTGTTTGATTTCTTTGTTTTGTCCACCTTTGTCCATCAGCAGTTAGAAACATTTTTCTTGCATGGCTCTTACCATAAAGTTTTGAAAGTTTATTCTTTGCAAAAGAGAGGGGAATTGTGAGCGATGGGAACAGAAGGGATGAACTCTAGGAATACACATAACCTTTTGTACATACTATGGTTCAGTCCAGTGTTATTTAGAAGCCAAGTTGAGAGACACCTGGATTCTCCCCTCTCGACCCAAACAGCAGACATACAAATGCTTGGTTCTTTGCATCGTGTATTAGTTTTCTGTTCCTGCTGTACCAAATTACCACAACTGTAGCACCTGAAATGACAAAAAATGTATTATTTCACAGTTCTCTAGGTCAGAAGTACAGGTTACCTTGGCTGGTTTCTCAGCTCCAGGTTTCAAAAGGCTGAAATCAAGATGTCAGCTGGCCCGGCTCTCAGCTGGAGGCTCTGGGAAGAATCCTCTTCCAGGCTCATCAAGTGTTGGCAGAACTCGGTTTCTTGTGGTTATAGAACTGAGGGCCCTCCTTCCTTGTTGGCTGTCAGCTGGGAGTGGTCTCTTCACTCGAGTGGTCTCTCTCTTGTCCTTGCCCATGGCCTCTACATCTTAGAGCCAGCAGCAGCATGGGGAATCCTTCTCACTCTTGGAATCTCTCTAACTTCCTGCTCTGTAGCATCTCTTCTGACTTCCTCCTCTGTTGTATCTCTCAGATTCCAGTCCAAGAAAGTTTTCTGCTATTAAGAGCTCATGTGATTAGAATGGGCCCACCTGGATAATCCAGGATCACCTCCCTGTTTTTAGGTCCTTAAACTTAATTATATCTGTGGTCTTTTTTGCCATGTAATGTAAAATATTCACAGGATTCAGGGATAAGGGTGTGGCTATACTGGGGGGGGTGCATAAATTAGTAAAATAATTTTCCTGAAAAAGAATTTATACAAGTTTACTTTAAGCAATTTAGTTTAAGACAAATTGCTTAGTTTTAATAAAAGGCAGTGGCTGAAACTCAGCCATCTCAGTCAAGGGTCGGCAAACTGCGGCTTGTGGGCTAAATCTTGCCTGCTGCCTGGTTTTTGCATGCCATGGTTTTGCTAAGGCTGATTTTTAGAGATAAATGTTTTTAGTTGATTTGATGAGGGGGAGCCTTAACTTTCAACCCTAATTAAGCAAAATGTTATCCTGACCCAAAAGAAATCCACTCTTCTTATTAATAGATCTATATTACAAAAAAATGTACTCGGTGATTATTATATTTTTGATTTCATCAAAAATTTGTGGAAGTTTTTCTCACTAATGCAGTACCTACATAACCTCCTTGATTTTGCGTCTTTGCCCGCAAAATACCTACATGTTGACAATCTGACTCTTCACAAAATTTTTCTTTGTTGATCCCTGATCTAAGTAAGCTACTGTGCATTTAAAATGGAGTGTAGACTCTTCATAGCTGCAAGGTATTCCCAGGATCTGCTAATGCGTAACCTTAATTTTATAGCCAAATCCTAAGAAGGCAGGTATCAGTTCCAACACAACCCAGCTAGTTCATCTGTCACTGGGCAGGACAAGTCATTAGATCTTTTGGTGCTTAAATCAGTAAACTTTCCACCAGACTAGGCAGATCCTTGAGGTAGTGTGGTTATACTTTATTCCTCTCTTCTTTACATGGACCTCTGTGTTATCAAAAGCCCAAAAGTTTTTAAAGTGGACAGGCCAGAGGCAATGTAGCATAGAAACTCAGCTGTGTTTCCATTAGAGGGGAGAGACCTTTCGATTCTAGAATTTCTCATTAAAAATGTTTCAGAAGCACTAGTGCTGACTTTTTCTGTTAAGTTAGTAACGGTGAATAACCAGGTATGTTAATATATTGTCACTTAACCTAAATGTTCAATTTAGGACGAGACTATTTATTGAGCAGAGCAATAGCCCTAAACTGAAGTGATAATTTCCTGCATGCCCTGTGTCCCCATTGTTCCCTGGTTATTTGCTAATAAATCCCACCACGTTGTGTTTGTTCTTCCTTCCCTCCTGCCTGGATAATGCTGATCACTTGGTGATATTTGTTTCTCTTTCTACAGGTGGTTTACAAATCCGACGACGGTCAATGCCTTTTACAGTGCATCCACCAACCAGATCAGTGAGTATGCGGCTTCTTGTCTCCTTGTTAATCTGGAAGGAAATGGAAGGAACTTTCCCATAACTATGATTAAGGGTGGGGCTTTCTTCATTTTCCCTGCAAAAGTGACCAGGTGTGTTGGTGAAAGAAGTTTGCTTCCATACACATATGCCCAAATTTCCTCACTCCGTTCACCTTTTAAATTTTTTTTTAAATGAGTAAAAAATCAACTACAATAAATAAAATTACAATGAAGCTGGCCATGAAAATGAGCAAGTTTCCACTCTCCTCTTATGAAGGTCTTACCGATTTTGTCCATACCATTTTGTTTATTTCTAGGATTGATGGATAAATCAAACAGGTGACTGGGCAGATTGTAGAACATGAGGGAATCATCCATCTATAAGAAAAGTTTGGAAATGTTCTAATTAACCCTGGATGTAAAGTCTTTTTCTTTATTTTTCAATTAGAGTCGATATTCAATATTATATTAGTTCCAGGTATTCAGCATAGTGGCGAGACATTTATATCATTTACGAAGTGATCCCCTTGATTAGTCTGTTACCCACCTGGCACTATACATATTATAATATTATTGACTATATTCTCTATGCTGAATTTTTAGATGTAAAGTCTTGAGTTTGTTTTATTTACACATTTTGGGTACATATAATTATAAATGCCATGATAAGTTTAAAAAATTATTAAAGATCAGATTGGCACAGACCAATCTGAAAATCTGACAGCACCCAGTGTTGGCACCAGGGGCACATTTCACTGCTGGTGGAAATGTAAATTGGTTCACCCACTTTGCAGAGCAATTTGGCAACCACTAGAAACGCCAAAGATGTGCTTGCATATCTCTGACCATCACTTGCACTCTTGGCATGTGCCCTGGTGCTGTGATTCTCAAAGTGTGGTCCTGGAACCTATCACAACAGCATCACAGGGGAACTTGTTAGAAATGCAAATTCTTGGGCCCCACCAAAGATCTATTGTTCACAAACCCTGGACATGGGGCTCAGAAATCTGTTTTATTAAGCCCTCCAGGTGACTGTAACATAGTTTGAGAACCATTGCCCTGGTAGGCCCATGTGAGAATGCTTATAGCAATATCGTTTATAATAGCAGAAAAGGGGGGATAAGCTATATGTCTCTTTGGAAGAAAGTGAATTAAATGTGACATATTCACACAAAGGAATGCCACACAGCAGTGAACAATGAGTGACCTAGAGTGACATATATTAACATGGATGAGCTTCACAAATATTAGGTTATATGGGGGAAAAAACAACTTGGGAAAATATATTGAGTGTGATACTACATAAAGTTGAAAAGAATTCAAGACAGTTCTATATATGTGGTAAAAGTATGAAGACATTTACGAGAATGACATCCGTGAGTTCAGGTTGGCAGTGACCTGTTTTGTAGAGGGTGTGGGTCCCTTCTCCTTGAGCCCTTGTTGTTTCCTCATCTCCCCTGCATCTCTTTTGGTCTCCATCTTTACTCCCTCTCTTGGTAATACCATCTAATCTCATGGTTTTAAGCACATCTCTATGTTTTTTGTTGAATATAGGGGATGGAATTTAAAGAGACTTGCCAGCCTTGGCCATGCCCCATCATCTCCCTCCCGGCCCTGGATAGCTGTAATAGCCTCCTCTCTGGCCTCCTTGCTTCTGTCCTATTCCCCTTCAGTCTATTCTAACTATCATATTGCAGCCATTTTAAGGTGCTTTACAGTCATCTCATTTCTCTCCTTTGCTCAGAACCTGTTCTCAGCTTCCCATCTCATTCAGAATGAGGCCAAATTATTTGCAATGGCCCAGAGCCTCTTATCATGTTGCCTTTATCTTCCCTCTGTTCCAGCCTCACTGGCCTCCTTCCTGATCCTAGAGCATGAGACACTCTTCCCTCCTGGTATTTATACTCAGGGCTCTCTTTGCCTAGTAAGTTCCCCAAGAGATCTACATGGTTCTCACTCCCACTTCCTTCAGATCTTTGCTTGAATGCCGCCTTCTCAGTGAGGTGTCCAGCCTGCCTAGTATAGATCCTTTGTGCTGGCCCTCATCCTTACAGGACTTCCTGGCCAGAGAGGACTGCCCTGAGGCTGTGGCTGCCCACTCCTAGCAGGCACATCTTCCTAGAGTCGCCCTCATGTGGCCACTTTTGAGAATGGCAGTCTCTGCAGGACTTCGGTCTGAGAAAGTAATAACAGAAGGAAAACAGGCAGATGGTGGTAATTTTTGTTTTCTACATTAATTTATATAACCAAATGAGTCGTTAAATATTTTGAATATTTCAAATGTAAGTCCTCACTATAGAAATATTTATTATCATGAAAATACCATTGCCTTTTCCCCCTCAGCTTTATCGAGGTATGTCACAAATAAAGATTGTCTATATTTAAAATGCACAACATGATGTTTTGATATAGCTCCACATGGAGAACTAAGCTGCATATGGGAACTTACAGTATTTGGAACATTAATTATAAGTACTATTTATAACAATATAAATTATATTTATATAATATGAATGATAATATTTGGAATAACCTGTTGGGCAATAGGCAATTTTTAGATTATTCATTTTAAAAGAAAATGTTTTATGTACTATTCAGTACATGCAAAAGAATATATGTAACATGCTAGAACATATAAAGTATATAAGAAAACATATGATAAATGTATGCCTGAGTCTAACATCCAACCAAGAACTAGAACTTTCCCTATATCATTGCATCTGTCCGTGCTCCTCCCCATCCCATTTCTCTCCCACACCATAGAGGAAACCACTATTCTGATTTCTGTTTATCATTTTTTTAAAAATAAATTTTAATCCATTTAAGTATGCCTAAACTGTATATTGTTTAGTTTTGCTTATGTTTTAGCATAATAAAAATGATATGCATCTTGCATGCAATTTTAAGCTACAGTGTTTTTTCAATCAACATGTTTTTAAGTTTCATCCATGTAGCATATGGCAGTAGAATTTTTTTCACTTTCACTGTTCTGTAATATTCTGTTGCATGACCATATCCCAGATTACTTATTTGTTCTACAGACCTTTTCTGTTGACAGACCTATGTATCTTCCCCCAGGTTTTTGCTATTATGAACAGCACTGCTCTGAATATTCTCATATCTGTCCCTTGAAACAAGTGTTGGGGGTATATATTAGGAGCGGAATTACTGGCTTGTAGAGTATGAAAATATGCAACTTTATCATATTTTTCAAAGTGAGTATTCCAACGTATGGAAATCGTATGGAAATGTTTTCATCAACTCTCATTTTCATCACCAGTTGGCATTGGTACACTTAATTTTCACCCATCTAGTGAATGTAATAGATTGGCTCTTAGGCAAGAAAAGGCATTGAGATAGACTCTTCACCAGTGTTTCTATACTCACTTTCCAGTGTCAGTGAATGCTTACTTTATCCTTTGGGGATTTAAGTATGTCTATAATTCTGCCTCCAGGATTCGCCCCTGCTCAGCCTTTTCCTGGTCTGGGAAGGGCTGATCCTATCAGAGGTTTACTGAAGAAACAGCCATTTCAGGGTAACCCAGTGGTTTCTCGAAAGCTCATGAGCAGAGCAGGTTTGGAATGAACTATTTGAAGCAGTATTTTAATTAAGTGATTCAAGCTGTTTCTATTTTCCTGATGACCAGAGCTTGCTCTCATTGTAAATTGCATTCCCAGGCAAGATGACAAGGAATCCTTTGGGTGACTTTTTTTTAGCTCTCTCCTTTCTGATTTTCTGGACTACAAATTAAGACAGGTGGAGTTCCTTCATATACATTTCCTCACTGGGCTTTCTGGGACTCCCCCCAGCCCCCAACTGTCTTCTTTTTGCTTCAGTGAAGAAGTGAAAAATTGAGGTGATTTTCTGAAATGAACATCTTTATTGATTAGGGGCTGATTCTGACAGCATGTGGCCATCTGTTTAATTGGGTTTCACATCTAAGATGTAACTATACTTAGTAACGTGATTTATGAGAATTTCATTCAGTTCCCATTATCATTTTCTGATTTATGCCATTTAAGTCTGCTTCTGCACACAGTAGAGACTTGAGTAAAAAATAGAAACACTTTATTTGTTTTGTTTTGTTTTTTGCAAATCCATGCCTTTGTGTGAAATTGTGATTTGTGGACATCTTTCAATGGTAGCTATGTCCTTGGATACAGAGTGCAGTGTGATATAATATTTAAGTTTGCTGTACAAGGAGTTATACTTAGGAACTTTTGCAGAATTTAATTATATTTGAATGGATAAGGTGGTTAAGGAGGAAAGCAAGGAGCTGAGGTTATTGTTGCCCAAGCTTGTGCTTCCCTGACTTTGTGATAACAGCAAAACTGGTCTACTCACTTTTAGTAAGGAAACAACTAGAGCCTCAATGGGAGATCTTGAGCGCCACTGACTTAGGGGTACGACGTTGGTCAAGGTATTTCTCCTTCCTGACCCCTATTATTGTCCTCATCTGCCACATGTTGAGGTTACCTAGCCCACAGAGTTTTGGGCGAGGATTTAAAGAGATGAATTTGACAAGTACCAGCACATTGCTTTGGTCAGGGCTTGTATATGTAAAACTGACATGCCAGTAATCTCTAGGATAGCCATTCTGTCACAGAATAAACAGCATGATATGAGAATTTGGGAGGTGGGTGGGATATTTTGGACTTGTGATCTCAAAGTATTTTATTAAATACTTTAAAAATATTAAAATGCACAAAAATATTAAATGCACAAAAATATTAAAACCATATTTTTGTGCATTAAAAATACAACCAATTTGGAAAAGTGTTTGGCAGTTTTTTAATATCTCCTATAACCCAGAAATTTCTCTTTCAATGATGGATCCTTATGCCCACCAAAATACATATGCACAAATGATCATAGCAGCTTTAATCATAATGGCAAAAACCTGGAAAGAACCTAATGTCCATAACAGAAGAATAGGTAAGTAAATTGTGGTATATTCATAAAATGAATATTATATAGCAATAAAAAAGAATAAAATGCTTCATGCTACAGTAAGAATGATGCTGACCCAATGCTCAGTGAAACACTACATGGTTCCATCCCTATAAATTTCAGGAACAGGCAAACGAATCTGTGATCTAAGTGATAGAAGTTAAAATAATGGCTCCCTTTGTTGGGAGTACTGGCTGGGAGGGGGCACAGGAAACATTATCTTGATCTGGGAGGTGATTGCACAAGTGATACATGTGTAAAAACATACTGTGTTCTTCCATTAAAATTTGTGCCTCTACTGTATGTATGTAATACCTCGACATAAACAGTGACACCTCCATTCCCCCATAAAATTTTTGCAACAGCAAATAGCATGCATAGACATTTTGAGTTTATAACAGGTTATCTTAGGCTAAGCCCCCAGAGGCATAGATCAGGGATCAGCAAACTTTTTCTGTAAAGGGCCAGGGAGTAATTATTTTTGTCCTTGTGAGCCTTGTGGTCTCCACTGCAAATTCTCAACTTTGCCATTACAGTCATAGACAATTCATAAACGAGCATGGCTATGCCATTAAAACTATTTATATGGGCTGTAGTTTGCCATCCCCTGGTGTAGAGCACTGTTAGAGGGTGGTATCCAGGGAGCCTTGACGAGTATTCTGACCCAATTTTTAAACAACTTCGGATTTATCAAGTGGTGGTACCGGGGGCAGGAGGGGGTTGGAGTGAACAGCTCACATTTGGTTTTCAATTTAACTAACATGGAATAGTTTTTAGAATAAAATTCATTTCATATATTCAGTATCAATGTATATCTGCAAAGTACCTGATTTCAATATTAGTTTTTATCTTCATACATCTCAAATCATATTACGGAATTATTTTAAACAAATACAACCTTGGCTTGTAAACATGTCAGGCCTAAGGGCTAAAACCAATGATTTTATTATCTTCGCAGTTATACACAAGGGATTTGGTTGCCCCACTTTAATCACGGATATTCTGCTAAAGAAGATAAGCCTTTGTCCAGAGGCTTGGCTTTTGCTGGCATCAAACTATAGAATTAATCCTGAAGTCAAACAGATTTGTTTTGCTGTTAAGGAAATAACTGTTTCAAACCGAGAGAATTTCTCATACTTCATTGATTCTGCTTAAAACCATAAAGTGGAAGCTAAGTTAACAAACACTCACCTGTGGCCTATACTGGAATCTAATGAAATTATATTCCTGAATCCAGTTGACACTATATTTGGGGACAATTTGGGAATAGTCTTCCATAGTTTTGGAGGTGGAAGGAAACTTGAAGTGGTCACCTAATCCAGACTTGTCATTATCTAGAAGAGATCTCGACACTCAGAGCAACTCAGTAATTTTTTTCCACTTAATATTTATTGAGTCTCCAATGATTCTCACCTCCTGCTGTCCACACCCCAGTGTAGTGCCCTCCCGCACTGAAGAAGGCCAAGCTTTGTAACCAGTAGGATACTGTAGAAATGACAGAGCATGACTTCTGTGGCAAGGTCATAAGAGACCTTGTGGCTTCTGCCTTGCTCTCTTGGATTGATCACTCTGGAGGAAGCCAGCATCTGTGCCATGGAGGCACTGAAGAAGCTGCTGGAGAGGTCCACATGTGAAGGACCTGAGGCCTCCTGTTCATACCAGCACCATGTGAATGTGCCATCTTGAAGTAGAGTCTCTAGCCAAGCCTTCACATGACTGCAGCCCAGGGTGACATCTTGACAGTAACTTCACGAAAGACCTTGAGACAGACCCCCCCTGAAATAAGCTGTTTCCGAATTCCTGACACAGAGAAACTGTGAGATAGTAAATGTTTATTGTTTTGAGCCACTATGTTTTGAGATACTTTCTTACACAAGAGATAACTAATACAGAAATTACAATTTGCCAGGTACTGAGTTTGGTGCTGGGGTATGTTATGGTGTAGTGATTAAGTGTGAATTTGATTTTGATTCCTAGCTTGGCCACTAATAACTTGCAACCTTGGGCAAGTTACTTAAACATTGTTAGGCCTCGGTTTAATTATCTAAAATAGAGCTAATAGTAGTGGTTATCTTATAGAGTTGTCATAAAGATTAAAGGAGATAATGTATATAAAGTACTGGGAAGAGAGACTGGTTTGTAGTGGATACTCAGTGAATCTTAGCTATTAAGAGTCCTTGCTTTAGAGGACTTAGGAGAGACAGACGTATTACCAGTCATTTGTAAGATACCATGGTGAGTGTGCAATAGAAGGGTGTGCAGTGCATCCTGGGAGCCACAAAGGAGGGGTAATTAATCTGGGGGAGTCAAGATTGGCTTCTCAGTGAAAGCGACGTTTGAGGAACAGGCTTTGAGAGGAAAAAGAAATTCTCTAGAGGAAAAAAAAAAAAAGACACGAAGGATGTGCAGGAAGAAGGACTTGGTGTTGTAAAGACAACAGACACAGCAGAGGATAGTGTCTTCCTTAGGGTGAGATGGTCACAAATGCTGGGGCACCAGTTGCATATGGTTGGGCAGGGGAGAAGAAGGAATGATGAGAGATGCTATGTTGAAAAAGTATATGAAGAACAGGACATAGGGAGCTAGTATGGTTTTCTTTGGGAGGCAAGAAACGTAAGTTTCTCTTCCTTAGTCTTAAAGATCATGGCTTGGAGAGGGAGTAGGTTGAGGCCCTTAGACTGATGAGGAGTTTAGCAGATGGCTCAAGAGAAGACTGGGGAGGGTCTAAATTTAGGCAGTGACAGTGGTGAGGGGAGAAGGGAGTGAATAAGATCATTCCCATGTGATTGTTCTCAGATAGCTGTGTAGTGATAATACAAGTAGCAGTTTTCTACCTTTTCCACTGGTGCCTTGAAGGACTCCCATAAAATGGACATTATAATTGTTCTGTGTAGCAGTTCTTAACTGTGAACCATTTATGTGCCAAGAATTGTGCCGGTTACTTTAACATATATTATCTCTAATCTTCACAGCAGCTCTATAAGCTTGGCATTTGGGGTCCATTTTACAGCAGAGGAAACTGAAGCTCAGAGAGGCTAAGTAAATTGCCAAGGGCTACACAACCAGTAAATTGCAAAGCTGGGACTATAACCCAGCTTCTCTGATTGCGAGCTCTTAATCTTCACCCTGCACTGTTGGATACTGCATAAGAAATGTGAGAATTACACGAAATGATACATGTGAGCACACTCTTAAAAGTATGATATAAACGTATGTTAGAATAATTATTATATCATGCCCTAACCCATGGACTGGGGGATTGTTTCTGTTTGGTATGGAAACAAGATGTAAAATGTAGGGACAGCCAGGTGAGGGTCAGAGGGTCTCCAGGTCCTGCCAAGTCCATGTCCCAAAGGGCTTTGCACTGAGCAGCAGCTTGTCATTTTCGCCTCCAAGAGTGTTGCTCTCCGTAAGCCCCTTGGCTGTGCCCGTGACCTCTTTGCATCCTTGGGTTGGGATAGAGTTGAGAGGGGTTGTTTGAAAGATGTCATAAGCTACCTTAAAAAGAATAATTAGATGTACTCTTTAAAAAGGTTTCACTTTACAAAATTTACAGTGAGATTGTAAAAGTTTTGGTAAGTGAGCTAAAGTCAAGTCATGAACAAACTTTGAATCGTTTGCAAAATTGCCAGATGATGCACTTAGCAAGGTTGTGGGACACCTGCTACAACTATTTTAAGACATTATTGACCTGGTTTAGTCAAGGACTCTGGAGGTCCTCAAATAGCTCTTGTCTCTGAGGCCTGACCAAGGAGGCAGCTAAGAATGGCATTCTGGGTATTGCCACTGGAGGACAAAGATGTTCTCAACTGGGAAGCCTTGCAATCTCATGGCATTCCTGTTACTGCGGTTGGTCCCAGTACCAATGTCTGAAGGGTCCCATTTGCCACCTGCAGGACACACTTCTGAAAACACACTTGTAGGGCAGGACAAATGCTACTTCCAGACATAGAGGACTGGGCAGGTTTGCTGCAGGGCTGGTAGCAGGAAACAGAGAATGATTATCAGGGTCAATCTGATTAAAGAGATGGGGTGCGAGTGGGACACTCATTGGGGGGCGAGTGGCCTGGATGTGAGCCAGAGTGAGGAGAGCATCAGGAAGCTGCAAAAGAGCCATGTGATGGAGACAGGAAGTGAGGGAGCAGTCTTATAATTTATCTTGATGCTTACAATCTCATGCATTCTTCTTTGAAAAAAATCAATTGTCATTGACCCTTATTACAATAGTGGTTCATATTTATTGTAGAACATCTAGAAAACTTAGATGAGCTAAAAAAATTTTTTTAAGTTAATATCCTTTAAAAAATAGCCATGGTCATTAATTTTCTTGAGTACCCCTCAAATTTATATTTATCAACACATTTTAAAATTGAAATTAAATATGGATTCATTCAATAATACTGCTTTCCCCCCACACTGAACATTGTGATATGGATAATTTTTCATTTATTACATATTCTTCTAAGTCATCATGCATAGTATTCCACCAAGTAAAAGCTCCTTAATTTTTTAAACTGATTTCCTACCAACAGATATTTAGGCTGTTTCACTATTGTTAAAGACGTTTTGTGGCTAAGTCTTCGTGCAAATCTGAGACTACTTCTTTAGAATAAATTCCTAGATGTGGAGAAATTGCTGAATCAAATATGCCCAATTTAGTGATTTTAAAATACATCTTACCCGACTTCTCTTGAGAAAAGTGGTACCAATTTATATTTCCACTAACAGCAGATGAGATGGTTTTCATTTACCAAGTTATGCATCATAAAGATGCTGTTGGAGGAGATGAATAAAGAGACTCTGTTTTTTTGTTTAATATGGGGGGAAATATTAATCACATTTTTATTTTTGAGACCATTATCTCATACCCAGATATGGATCAATGAACCCACAGAAGTATTTGTTGAATATCTGCTATTTTCCCAGGCCTGGGGTAAATATCACTGCCTCTAGTGTCAGTTTTGAAAACTGAGGAAAGCAATTGTGTGTATGAAAGGACCTGTTGGAATAGAATATGAGATACTGAGCTTCATGGCGGGAAGAAATTTGTGTTTTCTCTGCCAGATGTTGAACTATAGCAGCGGTTCTCAGCATGTGGTCCCTGGGTCAGCAGCATCAGCCTCACTTGTGATAAATGGGTATTACCTGGTCCCATCCCTGACCTACAGAATCAGAAACTCTGAGAGTGGGCCCAGTAATTCATGTTTTAAGATTTTAACCAATAAACCTCTGCTAGATGCCAAAGTTTGAGAACTACTGAGCTATAAAAATGCAGCAAGTGAAAAAAAAGTCCAGCTTGGTTGGGAGAAGGTAGGGGAAGTAACTCATCGTGGTTTGCCTGGGACTGTCCCAATTTTACTACTGAAATGCATCACAATAGTCCCTTAGTCATGCTCAAGCAGGGACATTCTATCACCCTGGTAAAGAAGAGAAGGTTCTCTTTGTGGCTGTCTGAAGGTTATTATGGCAGAAAAAGAATAGAAGAGACAGAAGAGAAGATTTCAAGATGGAGGGCAGATTTTAGAAGCTGCTTTCTGCTTGTCACTTCTAAGCTGATAGATATGGTGGCAGGAGGTTACCTACAGGAAGCCAGCAGATGGCTAAGGCATCTTACTGAATCCCTTGACATGAGTCACAGCTGTTAGAACTTGATACTTTCTGGAAGGGGAAGGCTGGCATTCACCAAACTACTGCAAGATGCCAAATTGAAAAAAAAAAAGCCACTATTAATCTTAGCAGTGATGACAGTGAAATCCCTATCCAGCAAAAAACATAACCAAAAGTGCTTTGTAATTGCAGCAATTTCTGTGTCCCAACTGATGGTCCCCTAGATTCTAGAAGAGTGGTATCTGGTTTATCTGATTATCAGAACTAATCCTGAATAAGATGTAACACTCATTGTCTCTTAGCGTGAGCATTTGTCCTGGATTTTCCAAGGCAGTTGCAATTAAAACTATTTTTGTCTTTTCGTATAGTCATAATTTGTAAGCCATGTAAAGTTTCAGTTTTGAAAGTATAGCCTGAAAAATTCTAATAAAAATATCTAATCGTGTGTTGCAAGCGTAGTGCTGAGGAGTGATGAAGAGAGGACAATGAGATGGGAGGGCTGATTTATATATATAGATATATATATAAAAACAAGAAACTGTATATATATATATCAGTTAAGTAAAATATATGCAGTTTCTTGTTTTTCCTAAACCAAGAGTTCTGAAATTATGTGTTAGAATTGCCTGGGGAGCTTTTAAAACATGCTGATACTCAGGGCTCTATCCCAGAAGTTGTGGCTTAATAAGTCTAGAGCAGGGGCTTGTTCCTGGGTATATTTTTAAAAAGCTCCTCAGGGATTTTAGTGTGCTCTTGTGGTTGAGAATCCTTAACCTGACCTCAGTGGGTCTCCATTAGCATGCAGCAGAGTAACCTGGAGGGCCTGTTGGAAGCTTGGAGCCCACTTCCAGAGTTCCTGATTCAGTAGGTCTGGAGTGGGGCTAGATAATTTGCATCTCTAACAAGTGTCCAGATGCTGCTGCTGCGGCTGCTCTGGGACTACACTTGGAGAACCAAGTGCCCTAAACCATTCCTACATCAAGCCCCAGCTAATCCTATAAACCATATCTTTTCCGCTTAGTGTAGACACGCTTATAGATAACCCTTCTCCCAAAACACCTCTATTCCCGTGTAGTTGATATTTCTTTTCTTTGCTGAATTTAAAATATTTTAATTAAAAATATTCTTTAGAGAGGTTTAGTATCAGTTCCTGTTCCTTTCTAGATCTTGCAAAATAGGACCCTTTTTTTTCCTGGTTATATCATTTCTCCGTCTCCAGGTTGTAGGTTCTTTGAGGATGTTTGTACAGTCAAAGCTTACCTGTGCTTCTTAGAACATCATAGGTCCTCAGTAAATGTTAGTCGTCAGTTGATTATGTGTAGAAATTGCATCATCATTACCAAACCCAACTATTTCTAGTTATTTTTATAATGGGATTTAAATATACCAACATATCCAAAATTAGGGTCATAAAATATGTTCACTTAATGAACTATAGAACTAGAAGTATTTGTATAGAATAAGTAAAATCAAGTAGGTCAGCAGAAGTAACTACAAGTGAATCTCACCAAGAAGTATAATAATGTTGCTAGGATGACACATCAGCAATAAGCCCTGAAATGTGGATTGATACATGGATTAGTTCAGTAATATAAGCATACACTTAGGCGTTTGAAAATAATGTTACAATATGTACTGGAATAAAGCCACATGAATACATCAATAAATCCATGCAAAAGACCAAACATTCTATTACTTGACAAAACTAATAATACAATGGAATGTAGTGATATAGTCAGTCCCTTAGCAAAAATATCATGAACACCCATAGCGAAAGAAATCAGACACAGATACACACTCAGTGGAAAACCCAAGTATATCTCTGGTGAAAGCAGGTACAGCAAATATGGAAATGGATTTAATTGAATAAACAGTTGAGTGTGTACTTTGGTCCACACATGCTTAAACCCATTGGATTCTTCTTTAGACTTTACCCTCTGTCACCTTTTTTTGGACTGAACTTTGTTATTTGCCGCTGGCTGGCTGTGCCACTTTTGCCCCGGAGGCTGCTGGAAGGATCCTGGCTGAACAAATCTAGTAACATTAATTCCTTCAAAGGAGTCGAAAGAGAGGTTGAATTTAAGAATTAACTCCCAAATTTAGATGAGTCCGAGTTGCCTTGCATCATATTAGTAAGTTTACAAAAATTTGCTGTAGAGAAAAGGAAGAGGCAGGTGCTCTGGGTTTTGAAACTGGTAGTGAAAGTTGGATGCTTCCTGCCTTGTTAAATCTGACCAAACATGGAAACAACAGGGGAAAGAAGGGTGAATCTGACTATAGTTGTCTTAACTAATCATCATTTGTGTCAATATATATTTAAAAAACTTCATGACTTCCAAATAACATAAAACTTTGGAAGGTAATGCTTTCAAAATATTTGCTATATGATAACTTTCCTGAGCCATATACTTATGGGTATAGAACTTAAAAGTAGTGTGGCAGTTACATGAAAGCATACAAAGAGTATAGGAAAAAGAGGTTATATTAGTTCAATATTGTTAGGACTAAAGGACTCTGATCTAAATCAATATTTTTGTCTCATTTTCTCTATTAAGCGTATGCCACAACCATTAAAAGGGAGAATATCCTACTTTTATTCCTTGATGGTAGGGAGAGCTAAGAGGACACAGGGATGATGAAACTTGCATGGAGCGGGGCAGGGCTTTTCATCTTGTTAATAACTGCATTTCGATTGCGAGTTTATTAGGAAAAAAAATGCGCCAACCTCAAAACTACAGTAGTTCTACCATGAATGTGAGAGAATGGAATCAACTAAGTCCCTAATGTAGTAGGAAAATGAAAACCGGAAGTTGAATAATTGTACATATCCATGTTCTGGTACTGAACATGGAAACTTCAGAGTAGCACATAGTATCACGTAATGTTTTAGACTGTGGCTAGCAAGGGGTATGCATAATTATAGGTAATGCTTAACCCAGTCACCCCTTTGAGTTTCACAAGGTGCAGACCCTATTCACTTAACAAATATTTATTGAGTGCTTACCAAGTACCAGGTATTGTTCTAGCTCTGGAGATATCTCTGGAAGAATAGTAAAAATAAGTAACATAAAAATCACTTTTGTTATGGAGCTTGCATTCTAGTTGGGGAAATACAGACAATTTATACAGAGTAATTAAAATGTAGAGTATCATTGGTGGAGGTATCGTGGTGAGATATAAAGCAAGAAAAGAGGGTAGGATAACACCTCTCTCCTTTGAAAAGCACCAGGGAGGGCCTTAGTGAGAGATGACATTTGAGGAAACGTCTGAAACAAGATATGCAGACAGCAGTGGAAAGTTACAGGTTGGGGAGAGAGGGATGGGAAGAAAAGGAAGTTATTAATTTTTTTCATGTATCTTTGTACAGTGTCAGTTTTCTATACCTGAATACACAAATATGTTTGTTTTCTTAGGTGTGAGCTGTGGGATAATGGGCTAATTTTATTTTTGTCTCTATATTTGTCTATACTGAAAAACCTAATTAGTGTGATTTTGCAATAACAAAATAGATACTGAAACCCAGACTCATCAAGGCATTTAACTTTTCCTGGAAAGCTAGCTACAGTTAGGTTATAGATTTATGACTATATGTTATGGTTAAATAGTTGAACCTGCCTGGTTAAATTGCCCAGTGAATGTGCTCAGTTCTTTGGCCATTGTGTCCTAAATGAAAGCACTCTATATTTTTTATGGCCAGCATTTTGCTAAGACTCCAACTAGATTAGTCAATATTCACTGATAACAGAGGTATGAGAAACTTTTGAAAAAAACAAAAGGTTAACCCAAGTAGAAAACCAAAAGCAGGTCTTCATGGTTTTTCGAGGTGCAGATTTGAAAAAGAGAATTTTTTACTAACAAACAATAGAGTTGTTACAACATATACATACTAATATTTTCTTTTGTCAGAATTTTAATCTTTGGGATTTTATGACCATCATCTGTATTTTTGCCTGAAATAGAAATGAAACTTGCTGGTGTTGACAGATGTAAGAACAAAATACTACTATGTAAATTTAGTTAACTGTAAACTGTTTTTGAGTAACTTTTAGAAGAATTTTCTACAATACACAGTTATTTCTAAAAGTTATTTTTATTACACAAGTTGACTACCTTCAACTAATCAAAATGTAAAACATTACATTTATGTCCAAAGCCCCTTAAACCACTGCGTCACCCGAAATCCCAATTATCTCCACAAGGTAACCGCTATGATCACTTTGATATGTATTTTACAAACCTTTTCTGTCCATTTACATATATATGCTCACACTGACAGGACAGTTATTTAAAAATAAATATTTATATATCTGTATCTGTGACTTGCTTTATTCCAACAATACATCTTGGAGATTTTTCCATGCTAGACTATTAAGATCTACCTCTTTCTCTTCCTTTGCTGGACAGCAGTCCATAATATGGTTCTACCATAATTAAGCCATTTCTCTCCTGATGGACAGTTTATTGCACACTTTTCTCAGTTACAGCAACTCAGCAATGAACGTATTTAGCCACTGACTCCACAGTGTGCATGAGCCAGTGATTGGGCACTAGTTCTTGAAGTGGGGTCCCTGGACCAGCAGCATCAGCATCACAGGGGAGCTTATTAGAGATGCAAATTCTCAGCCCCATCTCTGGACCTTCTGACTCAGAAACTCTGAGGGTGGGGCCCAGCAATCTGTATCTTAATAAGCCCTCTGGATGATTCCGATGCAAGATAAAATTTGAGAATCACTGGCAGGAATACGTGTGTACATATACACATAGATGCACACATATATGTAATAAGTCAGTTCTGCTATAATGTGACATATGTGTTCCTAAACGTCACTGTGCTCTGCAAAATTGTGCAATAAAAGCCACAAGGCTTACAGGAAAAATGGAGTTAGGGACACAACAATCAAAAACTTTATTGGCAGCGCATGAAAACAAAAGCTAGGAGCTGAATAAAAACAATAGCGGTTTTATATGTGTTAAATGGGTAAATACATAAATGCCACAATAAATATGGTGCTTTCCCCAGAAAAGAGCTAAAGTTTGCTTATAGAAGCGAGCACTGGAGGGCTTGCTGCTGGCGAGTTATTGTGTAGCGGTAAAAGGAGGGTTATGTGAAATTGGAAGGAAAGTTTTAACACAGACGTGGATGGGTGTGGCTTCTAACACACGAAGCGAATGGAGGTATCTGGTCCGTGTTGGGACGTGTGCTCTTTGTGTATTCCTGTGTGGCTCAGTTCATCTGGGTGCAGTTTTCTGCTTCCATCTAGCATTTCTTGAGGAGAAAATGGTGCATAAGCAAACTTGGACTTGGACTTCTGCCCCAGTTTTCCCCCTAGTGTATCAGTCATATTGGAACAAATTTGCCTTTTCACCACAAGTGTTATGGCAGAACTGACTGTATATACATATAGATACATTTACACATAAAAGGAACCCATACACAACTGAATGCTGTTTTTTCACTTAATATTTTTTCACTTAATATCTCTCAGAGCGTTTTCTATATCAGCATGTAGCTACTCACTTTTAAAAATGATATTTAAAGCATTAAGAGATGATTAAATTGCTCTCTAAAATGCGTGCAACAATTTACACTCCCACCAACATGCATCCTACATCCTGGCCAATATTACCTGTTGTCACACTTATTAATTTTTGCCAATCCAGTAGTTAAATTTCTCTTACCTCTCCCTCCCTCTGTCATATTTTTCGTATACATGTATATGTATGTGTGTGTGGTGTACATATACACACACACATTTACACTGCGAGGAATGCCTCCCATAAATATACTGATGGAAAAAGGAGCTGCTTTAAAAGTGCGAAGTGGGTGGTCAGGCAGTGGTGAAATGGGGAAGAAAGGAAATAAAATGGATATGCAAGCAAACATAAGAAAAGCCTATTAAAAAGGGAGAGGAAAAAAAAAGAATTCCCTTTCCATTTATTTAATTATTTTTACTTCTGCCTTGGCTAAATACAACTTATCCACTTTATGAGATAAGATATTGAGTTGGCCCTGTTGGATTCGATCTATCACTCTTGCCAGTTGACATCTCCAAAAAAGCAGCTTGAATTGTTAATCCAGTCACTTCAGCAGAACAGTCCTAAGGGCATCAGATTCTTCTGTTGATCAGTGTTGGGTTCCATGGTCCCAACAAGCTGAAAAGATACAGCTGATCGGGGGCGGGGGTGTGTATGTGATGGCTGTGAGTGTGGGGCCTCTAACAGTAATAGTGGCAGAAATGGAGGCTTATGCAGGTGTCAGCTGTTTCCCTGTAAAGAGGCTGACAATGGACATAAATGCTTCCAGCTGGGCACATTATGGAAGGCTATAATGATTTAATAATTAAATCACATTGGTTTATGATCATTGTTCTTATTAGGAAATATCATTGCTTTTTGATGATTTATTGTGTGAGAGAATGTTCATGTAAACACTGTGGTTTGCATATATGTGTAATATATATTTGCATATATATCTCCAAGTCAGAATGACTTACCAAAAGTAATCAGCAGAAAAAACAAAGGAAAATTGATGTAAAGAAGCCACACATATTTAAGGAAATGTAGATATTATGAAGATTAATATGACATTGCCCTTCAAAGTCATATACATTTTCCTTTATGTAAAAGCAGCAGGAAGAGAGAGAACTACTAGCTGGATCCATCTCTGTTCTGCAGTTAGGTTTTTTGCACCTTAAAATCTCAAACTATGATGTTATTAAGAAAATATAAAGAATATATATATGAGTTCCTTAGAATTAGCATTTCATTTTAAATTAAGAACTTGCTTTCCTCCTCTCACTTCTCATAGTGTCATGTCATGGAGGGGAAGTAGAAAGAATGCTGAGAGAGAGAAGGAAGGGAAAGAATTTTAACTCATAAAGGAACTCTCAGTCTCAAGGGGCCTTGAGCAGAGGCTCTGAAGCAGGCAAGGACGTTGCAGAAGACGTGTCTCTCTCTCTCTTTCTCTCCCCCCCTTCTCTCTTCTCCCCTCTCTCTCCTCTCTCTCCTCTCTCTCAGTACTATTCCTTGCATTCTCACTTGTGATGACTTGTAAGTGCAGCTCCGAGGATCAAGTCAGGGTGCTAAATTTAGTGGCAGGTTGCAATGGCAAAGCAAAGCATTTCTTCCACTCATCTGCACCCAGGGCCAGCTACATAATTTGCAGGGCCCAGTGCAAACTAAAAATATGGAGGTTCCCTGTTCAGAAAGCAGCAAAAAGTACTATTAAAGGTGCTAAAATAAAAAGCTTTATCCTGCCCTCTTTCTCTATACTTGTCATGGTATTTTTTTATTTGCTATTTAATATTGTAAGAAAATTAAAAATTTAAATCACCATACTTTTACTATTCATTTCTATATTATGCAATGCCAGTTTTAAATGCAAATATAAGAGCTTTTAACTTGCATGTGGAATCTCTGAAATTATACAGTTTGTATTTTGTAGCTTGTATATACATATGTATTTTGTTCTTACCAGAACAATGAAAACACTGCAGAAAATTAACTCAGCTGTTTTTATTTCTCCTTTTAATATGCATACATTGTATGAACACTCTCTGTTGAATAAGGAAGGACTGAAAGGAAAAGAAACTACGGGTCACTCTTTTTCTTTCCTTCTGTGTCGTTGTTTTCAGTGTATGTGCTTGGCCAATATAGGGAAGTAATAGGTGTAAGAAAGAGTATGACAGGGTTTCCTGGTCATTCATATTTCTTAGAATGGCATTGCTACCTTTTGGTGATTGAAGCAAATTCTGGTTCCAATGGAAAGATCCCTCTTGGGGCTGTCAGAGTCCCCACCTTTCAGTCTTAGATGTAACATGCTTACCTTGGACTTGTTTTGAGTCTTCCTAATAAACTCCCACAAATTGTGGGTCTGCTGGAGTTCTGCGCTCCAGGGGAGTATCAGAATGCTGTAGGTGAATTAGGGCATCTAGGACATATTGCTCATGGCTCCTTTGCTCATATGCATGCTTCCTTGTCCCTTTAGACTCCACCCACAAAATCACATTCAAAGATAAAATTATTAAGAGTTTCAGGACAGTGACAGCAGAGCATTAAATCAAGTGCAGGGTCCTTCTGCATGGGTGTGTGTGTGGGGGGGGATCCTGTGTGACCGCACAGGTTGTGTGTCCATGAAGCTGGCCCTTTCTGTATTAGCAGCAGTTGCTGGACAGCCGTAAGCTGCCTGCACACTCTGTGTACAAAGGAATCCAGTTCATAGCAGGCTGGACACTGCCAATGGTCTATCTATGGAAAATGATTTCCTTGAAACTGATGTGTAATGTACTTATTTTAAATTCAATTGAATTGATATCATCTTAGAGACAGTTGGATCTCTTGGAGGGCTCCCAGATCCATAAGAGGTACTTTTCAGATGGGACTTTGAAACTTCAAGGCTAAAGCTAGTAGAACCAGATAATCATCAATTCAGTCTCTGTATCCCTTAACAATTTTTTTTTTGTTTGCGTTTCTCCCAGGATTTCCGGCAGGAGAGCTCCAGAAGCCTTTCTTTTGGGGAACAGAATATCCTCGGTAAGTAAATGAGTAAATTAAACAGCTATTGACATGTAAGGAAGATCTTGCTGCTTGGAGAGATCACAGAAGTCAACAACAACAACAACAACAACAAAAAAAAACAAAAAACCAGTGGTTCTTCAGCAAAAAGAGGGCATGGAACCTGGCATGGCCGGGCCCCACTCTCATCATTTTAGGTATTCATTTTGTGATTATTGTTACCAGGGTGTATGATTGGACAGGAAAGCCAACTAATACACAGGTAGCTTTTGTTTTTATGCATTTATTCACTTATGCAGTGATTCATACCACAAATATTTGGACTTTGGAGGATTGTTGGGATTTGAGTTGATAGTAATGGGACTAAAACCATTTCAGAGAGAAGAAACAATGTGAGAAAAGGAAAGGAATGTGCTTATAGACTAGCAGAGTCTAGTTTGGCTAGTCCAAGTAGTATATGAAGGGAAGCAGTGGAAAAGAAGTCTAGAAAAGAAGGTTGATGTTTGATATTTGAGAACTCTGAATGCCAAATAAGGAGCCTGGATGTTAACAGGCAATAGGAAATATTGAAGTTTTTGAGCAAGTGAAAGCAACCAAATTTGTCTTTAGAAATACAACCTGGGTAGATATACAGTAGTTCAAACACTGACAGTGTCTGGAATTAGGGATATCAGTTTAAAGGCCATTGATACCAATAGATTGTAGAATTATATAATTCAGAATTTCCACATCCAGTGGGAATTCTTATAATATTAATTGTCAATAATATCACCACTTTTATTATGTGCCTTTGCTTGCTCTGCTACTTTAATGCACAGAAAATTTAGTCTTGATTTTAGAAGTTTAGTCTCTTGTGTTTTGGTTTGGATAAGTGACAATTTAAATATGATTGTGCAAGTTAAAAAGATATGGGGTCACATAGAAGTACGTATGGTGGAAATGTTTCGATTTGGACTTCCCCAGAAGTAGACCCTGTGACAGGGATTCAAGTGCAAGTAGTTTTTTTGGGAAGTGATACCAGGAAACACCAGCAGGGGGGAGCGAGGAACTGGGACAAGGAGGGAAGGAAGCCAATAAATTTTGTTTTAGGAGTTTTCTACGGCTGCCATAATGAATTATCACAAACTTAGTGGCTTAAAACAATGTAAATTTATTAGCTTACAGTTCTGTAGGTCAGAAGTCCAACCTGGGTGTCACTGGGCTAAACACAAGGTGTCAGCAGGACTGCATTCCTTTCTGGAAGCTCTAGGGAAGAACTTTTTTCCTTGCCTTTTCTAGCCGACATTCCTTGGCTCATGACCCTCTTCTTCCATCTTTTAGACTTGCAAAGTTGCATTTCTCTAGTCATTCATTTATAATCGAATCATTTGACTCTCTTCTTTTGTCTTCTCCTCCACCTTTAAGGACCCTTGTGATTACATTGGGCATACTCAGATAATCCAGGATAGTCTCCCTATTTTAAGCTCAGCTGATTATCAACCTTAATTCCCCTTTGCCATGTAATAAGATATCACAAGTTCTGAGGATTAGCATGTGGACATTTTTTTAAGGGTCATTATTCTGCCTACCCACATATCTGTTACAAAGCCAGTTATCATGGTGGGCAGCTGGGGCTCGGTCCTGCTGTGGAGTTGTAGAATATGCTTCAGCAGGACCCTGCCTCAGGCAAGGGAGCTGGCGTAGTTATCCTCCGACTCATCTTCCATCACTGATTGAGGGCTTCCCCCAGGCGTATTATCTCCCTGGCATTGCCCAGCCTCGGCCGTAGGGCTCTGGTAGCTAGAGAAAGTCCTCAAGCAACTGTAGGCAGTCTCTGACTTTTATGATGGCTCAACTTATGATTTTTCGACTTTACAATGGTGGGAAAGTGATATGCATTCAGTAGAAAACATTTTTGTTTTTTCCTGGGCTAACAATATGCAGTACAATACACTCTCGTGATACTTGGCCTACAGCAGCCATCAGCAGCACCCAGTCAGCCATGCGATCGCGAGGGTAAACAATGGATATTCTAAAGTGTATTCATTGTGTTAGATGATGTTGCCCAACCACAGGCTCATGTAAGAGTTTCGAGGATGTTTAAGGTAGGCTAGGCTAAGCTATGATATTCAGTAGGTTAGGTATACTAAATCCATTGTCGACTTATGATATTTTCAACTTACAATGGTTTTATCAGGATGCAACCCCATCATAAGTGGAGGAACATCTGTAGTTTTAGGTGCTGACAGTTGGAAGCTGTTGGATTGGTGTGCTCAAAAATGGTAAGTGCCAAGGGGACAGGAGCAGGCATCACTAATGTCTACTGTAGGAAAGCACCACTGTTAGCATAAATGAAAATGGTTTGTATTGACCAAATCCATTAATATCGTCCCAAGCCACAGCTGCATAATTTTCGTTAGTGTTCAGATATTTAGAATTCGTTTTCCCTATTGTTAAGATTAGAAATTTATCTATATTTACATAAAATTAGAGATTTTGGCTAAATATTCTGTAAGTTCCTTTTGAACTAAAAAAGTCGCAAAATTATTTGATTCCGCTTATCATTAGCAATTTAACTGAGCTTCTGTCATTGTGCTTATAGATGTGGAGACTTGGAAATAGTCTGGTTAGGTTTTGAAGTTATTAATTCAGTGAGTTTGTTTATTGGGTCCTTGAGATGATTTTCTGATATAAAAGTCAAAATCATAGAAACTTAGGAAATAATATTAGGGTCTATTAGTTCAACCTTATGCTGAGCCATATTTGAGACTTGAGTGGGAAAAAGATTTGTATTATTTTCCTAAAGAGTTATATGTCTGCACTGAAGCCACCCACTCTCTAATACGATACCTGCTCAATGAATAATTATTAAGTATCTTTTGGGCCTTGGAAATATGGAGATGCTGGAGAATGGGAGTCACAGTCCAGTGAGATGGATTCCCATTTATCCATCTGTTCTGGATAGATAGCCTCCAGAACTGCCTAGTGGATATCTTTTTAGCTCACACTGGTCAGCTTAGCTCTTTCCTGAGTTTTTGGGTCTAATTATGGGGACATCAGTAAGCTGAATTGTTGCCAGAGGAGAGAATCAGGATTGTAAATGGCTCAAGACAACATATCCCAAAGTGTGCATTCCATGAAGTAGTAATAGTGGTAAGTCATCCTTGCCTTCCCTTTGTTTTAGAGAATCATGATACTTAGCAGCATAAAAATTCCCAAGAAGTTTCGTAAGAAAGAAACCTATTTAAATGTGTTTAACTCAGAGGTTCTTAAACTCTTCTTCTCCCTATGTTTTGGGAAATGCTGGCCTAGAATTCATCACTGAAGAAAAAGTCGAAAAAACCTGAGAAGAGAACACGTGAGGAAGAACCTAACTTTACATTTTTTAAAGGAAAGTTAAGGTGGCAGAATGACTTACTATATTCAGGGGGTCAGAGGGTGTTCAGCTAGAGACTACGTTAGACCAAAGGATAGAAGACACAGGAAAGAGATTCCAGATCAACATTAGGGAGAGCTGTTTTATTTAGAACCACACAAAGGGAGAATGGGCCACCTCAGAAGGGGGTTAGCTCCTGGTTTTTGGAAATGCCCAAGGAGCAGTCTTAAGACCATTTGAATGGTTTTTTCTAGCTGAGGACCATGGCTCTGCTATGGAATAGAACTAGATGACCTTAAAGCTGCTTCCAATGCTGAGATTTTTATGAATCTCCATTCCAGGCATAGAGTAGCCCTTACCTGATGACCGCATGAGGTCATGGTTGCTCTAGACAGCAGTATGATTGATTCCGTGTTGACAGTAAACCTTGCACATATGTTAAATTCATTGGGTAGTGAGGACAAAAGAAACTGAGTAGGCGGAAAAATTGTTGTCTTCCCCACTTTATTTTTGGAAGGCTAAATTTTCTCTGCAGGAGTCGTCTTGTTTCTGGCCAGCCAGTCATCATTTAAAAGGCATACGAGTTTATTTATTTTTATGACATACTAATTTAAATAGTACCATTGATAAAATGGAAGATGCGAATTTAGTATGATAAAACATTATCATTGTAAGGCTTAGTCATATAAAATTACTTTTACTTTTTCTTTGTCTCTCATCCAAAGGATTACAATTATGTAACTGAGAATTGGAACTTACAATGATTCAGTCTTTTTCTGAATTCTCTATTACCCTCTGCAAATAGGAAGCTCACTGGAGCAGTCCCTCTTTAGGAACATTTATTGCAGAATAGTACCTATAAACTTCCATTGTTCGTCCCTTAAATTCATCCAGTCATCAGCATCAACCAAGGCTTGTAGAGGACCGAGTCCGAGTCTCAGGGCTGAGAGGTCTGGAGACATGAAATGTTACAGGCTGCACAGTGATGCTACTGCTGCAAAAATTAGCACTATGTAAAATTACAAGTTTGTCCCACACCGCTATGATAGCTCTATGATTGAAATGCATAATTTTACTTCTTTAATGAAGGTTTGCAATGATGGAAAAACAGTAGGAAGCATTTTTTCAAATGCAAATTACCTTGCAGGAAAGAAATAACAAAGGAAAGAATTGCCACCAAGGGGAAAAATTAAATCTTACAGCACTTCCTTGGGTATACTTGAGACAAACAATTAGCATGTTAAGGATCATTATGTCCTGTAATAACATGTTGCTTCAAAAATTCTTGTTCCTTCTACTTATGGGTCCTATCTGTTTGCTGGGTTACTTTGATGTTGTGTGTCAGGAAACAACTGTGAAATATTTTTAGCATCATTGCAAATTTCAGAAAGTATCCTCATTAACAAGGATTTTACGTTGTCTGTAATCCTTATCCACACATTAAATGACAAATAGGTCACATATAGATCAGTCACTTGCATGAAATGCTGAAGTTAATTAATCAATTAGTTTAATTGTTGTTACTTTCCTACCGTGTACTAGGTACAGTGAATTTAGCATTGATCAAGTAGATAAGGGTTTGATCTTCATGGAACTTGTAGTTGAGAGAGAAAATTCCAGACATACATGTATGAAAGCCCCCTTATTGATTCCTTCATATGTCATTAGTACACTCTGCTTCAGTTATCTACTGCTATGTAACAGCACCACCAAACAACCACATGATTCTGAGATTTGGGCAGGACTCAGCAGAGATAGCTTGTCTCTGCACCACATGTTGTTGGCTGGGGGAGTTTGACCTGGGCTAGAAGATCTAAGATGACTTTGCTCATAGGTCTGGGGTCCCAGTTAGACTGACTCAAACAGCTGGGTTCTGGCTGGGCCTCTCTTTGCCTTTAGAAGTTTCTCAATTTTTGGTGTCTCTTGCTTGCTTCACTTGGCTTCTTTCTCTCTAGCTGATTAGTCCAACTTCTTTACGTTGCAGTTGACTTCAAGGGGGGGGGTGCAAAAAATGGAAGCTACAAGGCCTAGGCGTAGAAGTCACATCAGTCCTCTTGCACTGCATTCTGTTGGTCACAGCAGGTCCTGAGGCCCAACCAGACTCAAGGGAAAAGGAGTAGGTTGCCTCTTGCTGGGTACATGCACGCAGGGCATGTGGAATTGTTCATTGTCACCCTTGTAGGTAATCTACCACATACTTCTTCAGAGGTGAAAAGAAATCATAAAATGCCTTTTCCAAATCTGGTTAAGGCTTCACAGTTTTTGCTATTCACCCGTAAGCTTGTCTGTCACAGAAGCAGAAGAACGTGACTACCTTTGGAGGCAGAGTGATCCCTTTTAATCTCTGCTCTATTCCTTTTTATGACTACATTTGGAAAACAATTTAACTTCTAAGTCTGCAGTGATTTTTCAGCAGATTCTCAGATAAAAAAATAAATGGTATGTTTACTGACAGGATCTTTTCAAACTCTGCTGTTGCTTTGGGTGTTTATAAATATAAACTACAGCTAGAGTGGATATAGAATCACAGAAACCTTAGGACTGGAGAGGACTTTAGAAACCATCTTTCACATCCCTAATCTCACAGGGTAGGAATACTAAGGCCCATACATGGTCATAATGACAACGTTTGAATTTATATTTTTGGTCCATTTCAAGAGAAGAGTATGTTTAGTATGTTTTTGTTTTTTTACAGTTTTTGGGGTGTGGTTATTAGATTGTTATTACCATCGTTACTAGAAAACATTATTTTGGCTTTTCATTGAGAAAAAAATTAAAGGATTATGCTCTCAGATTCATGTTTATAATTTTCTGCAAATTATGTATTTATGCTGTAGATCTCTGAGTTATGGTGCTATAGGAGTAATTGTTGGACATGAATTTACACATGGATTTGATAATAATGGTAAGTACTGGTTCACTGTATAAGCTGCTGCTTTTATGACAATGTCGACTGTATAGATGTTAATTGTTGCTATTATTTTTGCATAGTGGCATCACAGATTAAAGATTATCCAAAACAGTATGATTGCTGATTGAAAATTTTTGCCACGTCTCGCAGTGATAGCTTGCAAAAAATGAATAATTGTTTCCATTGGTGATGGGGTAGAATGATGAAAAAATGACCTTGTAATTTCAGTGAATTTAGCTTCGCATTTAGATTAGGACTGCTGTAGCTGCCACAATAATTATAGGAATTGCTTTATATCTCCTTCCCTTTGTCATTTTTTTAAATTCACCATCTTGAGATGCTCTCCCTGGAAGTGTGAGCTGTGCTCCGAAGATGATTATACATGTTGCCAAATTAGGACTCAGTGAGTTAGGACTCTGGAGCTTGGCTGACTGGTTCCTTTATACTATTTCAAGGATTATGCAATGCCTAATGTCTGTTTTTCTCTATGCTGTCATAGAATTTTTTAAAAAGGCTTTGCTTTCCTAATAATGCATAATATAGAATATGTTATGTACCTTGGTGACGTCGAAGCAAAGGGAAAGAGCAGAATATGGCATAAACTAAAGAAATGATCACATTTTGAGAGTTACCATCATTTTTAATCAACACTCTTTTCTCCTTTAACTTTGGAGTATGATTGGAAATCCATGTGAAATCTCCAAAATTTATGAATTAGCAGCCGATTATGATCACATGTTTATCCACACAGCGATTTTACATGCAGACTCAAGAACCTGGCTGGCCCAAGGCAACATTTTATAGAGGAAACTCTTTCTTCTGTGTCTGTGGTGTCTCCAACATCCTTTCCTGGATACCTACCCCAAGGCCAGAGACCCTCTTGGTTCTTCTCTTTCTTAACAATTCTTCCTGTACTCCTACCAGCCCTTCCTGAATCACCTAGGTTTTTTGCTCCCCTGGTCTCCCCTTTCTGCTAAAGTGTGGCTTCCTGTAGTCATCTGAATCCCCAGCGCTGCTCTTTTGGTCTTTGCCTGTTTGGTTTATCTGACAGGGTAGTCTGAGCTAAGAAACCAAAGCCAATAGTGGTCCCTTGGTTCTGGGCCTTTCTTCCTGGGAAATTTAAGTACATTTCTCCCTCAGAATCTTCTGGAGGACTTCCAGATTATCTCTTAAAGGACAGAATCTAATGTTGGCAATTTCACTCTGTAACCAATACTTAGAACAGTGCGTTGACGTATAAGGATATGCTCAGTAACTATTTAATGATTGGTTGGTTAATGGATGGAAGACATTGACTCTATGCTCTCCCAGAGGGGTGATAGTGGCATCCATCCTTATTGAAGAGCTTTGGATTATTTAGTTAACACTTTTGCTTAGGGGACTTTCTTGTAAGCCCAATGAAGAGTTCTTTGCATAATTAAATTTATACCAATAGTAATCTTGAGTGAGTATAGAAAATAGTCCAGATACACCTAAACTTTTTTTTTTTTTTTTTGACGAGTGTAGAGAAAATGAAGAGTGAGCCTATGGGGGAAAAAAACCCATGTATAACTAATCTTTTTTTTCCATTATGTTTTGGAGATTTCCATTCTTGTTCCAAGTTCTCTTTTTAGAGCAACCTTCCTTGTCAAAGCAGGACAGATGGGCCTTCCATCCACACTGATGGCTGTGGAATGATTCATAACAGAGGTTTTATGTGTCTCTCAGCTCCTGGCAACTTAGAGGAAACACATTCCTGTAGGGCTGAGTCAGGGGCTGTGCTTGCAAGATGTGACTCATTGGGGCTGTTCCTATGGATTGTTTGGAATTTCACTGGTAGTGGCGTTCCTATTCCATCCACGGGCTTTCCGAATGAAGCCATTTATTTCATTTCATAATCCAGAGAAGACCTTGGGTCAGGTCAGGTGAAAACAAAGAATCTAAGATTAGTTAAGAATGGTGTGTGCCATAAGTTGATGAATCTTATTTTTAAAATGTTCTTTGTTGCTTAGAAGAAAAGCCCTTTCTCGTTTTCCCCCTTTTGTACAGTTAACCTGTGACACTGCAGAGAAGGCAGGAACTGCGCCCAGGAGTGGTCCCTGTGGCTGGGACTGCGTTTTCAAGGCTTGTCCAAGTGAGGGATAGGGGCAATGAAGAATTATTTTCCATAAATAATACAAATACCTTTTAACTTTTCTGTTTGATAGGTAGAAAATATGATAAAGATGGAAACCTGGATCCTTGGTGGTCTGTTGACTCAGAAGAAAAGTTCAAAGAAAAAACGAAGTGCATGGTTAACCAGTATAGCAACTATTATTGGAGGAAAGCTGGCTTAAATGTGAGTATAACTGTGGTGAGGGGGGCATCTTGTGGGTCATTTTTTTTTCTCATTTGGACATCAGCTTGCTTTAGACCATTGGTTCTCAAAGCATGGTTCCCAGGGCAACATATCAGTCTCCTCTGGGAACTTACTAGGAATGCAAATTCTTTTTTTTTTTTTTTTTTTTAATAGTTCACTCACTTTTGGGGAGGAAGATTGTGTCAAGATGTCTTGCTATGTTTTTAGGAAAGTAGTTGCGAAGTCCAAGTCTATAGTAATCCAAAGGATTTTAGGTATAAACTGAAAGAGGCATAGATCTATTTATCCTCATTTGATAGCCACAGTGTATCAAGGGACAGATTCTACCTTCAATTCCTGAACAAGACATCTAGCTTTTTTTTTTATGCTGAAACGTAGACCAGCAGCCTTATAAAAACTCTATCCTCTTCCTGTAATGACTAGATAAAATTATGTAGGTTTTCACCATTTATTGCTTAAATATTCCCATGAAACATATCAAAGGTGTGCTTCCACCCTAGCCAGTCAAGAGCTCAACTAAACCGTTCATTCAATTGGTAGAGTAGCAATAGTGTCATGAGAACTGCTGTTAAGAGAATCAGTGACCTTATTTATTTTCTCCCATAAAAGATTTTTAAATTCAATATATTTCAACTAAAAACAAAACAAAACAAAAACCAGTTCACTCATTTTCCTCTCTCTCCCCTCAACCTGTAGCAACCACCAATCTGTTCTCTGTATGAAAATTCTTTTTAGATTTCACATATAAGAGTGATCATTTGGTATTTATCTTTCTCTGTCTGACTTATTTCAGGTAGCATAATGCCCTCAAGGTCCATTCATGTTGTCACAAATGGCAAGATTTCATTCTTTTTTATTCCACTGTATATATAGACCACATCTGCTTTATCATTCATCCACCAATGGACACTTAAGTTGTTTCCAGATCTTGGCTATTGTAAATAATGCTGCAGTGAATATGGGGTGCATATATCTTTTGTAATTAGTGTTTTAATTTTCTTGATATATTCTCAGAAGTAGAATTGCTGGATCATATGATATTTCTATTTTTAATTTTTTTGAGGTACCTCCATACTATAGTAGTTGAACCAATTTACATTTCCGCCAACAGTGCACAAGGGTTCCCTCTTCTCTACATCCTTGCCAACACTTGTTAATTCTTGTCTTTTTGATGATAGCCATTCTCTCAGGTATGAGGCGATATCTCATTATGGTTTTGATTTGGATTTCTCTGATGATTAACGATGTTGAGCATCTTTTCATGTACCTGCTGACTATATGTCTTTTCTAGAAAAATGTCTATTCAGATCCTCCCTCTGCCCATTTTTTAAATTAGATCTTTTTTTTTCTTTTGCTTTTGAGTTGTATGAATGTTTTGTATATTTGAGATATTAGCCCCTTATCAGATATATGATTTACAATTATTTTCTCCCATTCAATAGGTTTCCTTTTCATTTTGTTGATGTTTTCCTTTGCCGTGCAGAAGCTTTTCGGTTTGATATAGTCCCACTTGTTTATTTTTGCTTTTGTTGTTTTTCTTTTTGTGTCAGATTCAAAACATTATCACCGAGACCTATGTCAAGGGGCTTACTGCCTGTTTGTATCTAGGAGTTTTATGGTTTAGATTCTTCTTTTCAAGTCTTTAATCCATTTTGAGTTAATTATTGTTCATGGTGTAGCATAGTGGTCCAGTTTCATCTTTTGCATGTGGCTGTCCAATTTTCCCAACCATTTGAAGAGATTGTACTTTCCCCATTGTATATTCTTGGCTCCTTTGTCATTTATTAACTGACCATATATACCTGGGTTTATTTCTGGGCTCTCTATTCCGTTCCACTGATTAGGTGTCTGTTTTTATACTAATATCATACTATTTTAATTATTATAGCTTTGGAATATAGTTTGAAATAAGGGAGCATGATGCCTCCAGCTTTGTTCTTCTTTCTCAAGATTGCTTTGGCTATTCGGGGTCTATTGTGGTTCCATACAAATTTTACAACTATTCTGTTTCTGTGAAAAATATCACTGGAATTTTGATAGGGGTTACATTCAATTTGTATGGTGCTTTGGAAGTATGGATATTTTAACAGTATTAATTCTTCTGATCCATGAGCATGGAGTACTTACCAGTTTTATGTGTCTTCTTCAACTTCTTTCATTAATATCTTGAATTTTCAATATATAGGCCTTTTACCTCTTTGTTTAATTTTATTTCTGGGTATTTTATTCTTTTCGATGCAATTGTAAATGAGATTGTTTTATTAATTTCTCTTTCTGATAGTTTATTATTAGTTTAAAGAAACATGACAGATTTTTGAGTATTATATCCTGCAACTTTACTGAATTTGTTTACTAGGTCTAACAGTTTTTTGATATAGTCTTTAGGGTTTCTGTATATAATATTATGTCGTCTGCAAAAGTGTCAGTTTTGCTTCTTCCTTTGCAATTTGGATGTCTTTTATTTCTTTTTCTTGCCTAATTGTTCTGGCTTGGACTTCCAATACTATGTTGAATATAAGTGATAAGGGTGGACACTTTTGTCTTGTTCTCAATTTTAGAGGAAAAGCTTTCAGCTCTTCACCATTGACTATGGTGTTAGATTTGTGATATATGGCCTTATTATGTTGAGATATATTCCTGCTATACTCTCCTTGTTGAGAGTTTTTATCATAAATTGATGTTGAATTTTGTCAGATGGTTTCTTTGCATCTTTTGAGATAATGATATGATTTTTATCATTCATTTTGTTAATGTGGTGTATCACAGTGACTGATTTGTGGATGTGGAACCATCCTTGCATCCTTGGAATAAATCCTACTTGATCATGGTATATGAGCCTTTTAATGTATTGTTGAATTCAGTTTGTTGATATTTTGTTGAGGATTTTTGCACCTATGTTCATCAGGGATGTTGACCTGTAATTTTCTTTTCTTGTGGCATCCTTGTCTGGTTTTGCTATCAGGGTAATGCTGGCCTCGTAAAATGTATTTGGAAGAGTTTCCCCTCTTCTGTTTTTCCAGAAGTTTGAGAAAGATTCATAATTAATTAATTTTTGAATATTATGTAGAATTCACCAGTGAATCTAGTTCTGGAATTTTCTTTGTCAGGAGATTTTTGATCACTGGTTCAATCCTAGTAATCAATTGGTGTGTTCATGTTTTCTATTTCATCATGATTCAGGCTCAGTAGGTTGTATCCTTCTAGGAATTTACCAGTTTTTCTAGGTTGTCCAATTTCTTGGCCTATGATTCATAGTAGCTTCTTATGAACCTTTTTATCTCTGCACTATCAATTGTAACATCTTTTGCATTTCCGATTTTATTTATTTGAGTCCTTTCTCTTTTTTTCTTGAAGGGTCTGACCAAAGGTTTGTCAGTTTTATCTTTTCAGAGAACCAGCTCTTAATTTCATTAATCTTTTCTATTGTCTTTTTAGTCTCTATTTCATTTATTTCTGCTCTAATCTTTGTTATTTCTTCCCTTTTACTAACTTTGCGCTTCAATTTCTTCTTTGTCTAGTTCCTTGAGGTGTAAAGTTAGGTTGTCAGAAATTCAAATTCTTGAGTCTTTCTCCAAATCTACTGACCTGGAATATCAGGGTGGAGAGTTCTGGTAGTCTGACAGTTTGTCTTTTCACAAGCCCGCCAGTGTTTCTGATACAAGCCAGAGTTTGAGAATCATAGACCTAAACATGAGCTTGTTTTCCTAGGTTGAGATTAATATAGAAAATCCTGTAGTGAAGATAAACAATAAGATTTTTATAAATCTATACTCCATTTCATTTAAAACTATTTCCTTCCAAACTACTGCTTAGGTTTAATTCATGGAAATAAAACCTCATTATTTGAACTAATGACTCTGTATGGTGAAGAGTTCTTAGTTATAGATGTTTAAAAAAAAGAAACGTAGTTTTAAAATGTTTATTTTTCTCTTATATACACATATATGAATTTCCATAAAGACACAGATGAAATTTTATGCATGCTGTTTGCGTGAAATTTTCTTCCTTTCTTTTTTGTCTTCACCGCTACCTCCTTCCCCTTTCCATATTGTCACTCTTGCTGTCCCTACCTGTAATCCATCTTAATAACACTGATACACTTTTTCCCATGCTCATATAGACACAGACACACCCACACCTTTATTGGGGTTCATTGTTTTCAATGGCTGCCTAAAAGTCCACAGTGTGAATGTACTGTAACATATTCAACTAACATCTTGTTGTAGGGTTATACTTTGTCTCCAGTAATTTTTCTACAATATAAATGCTGCTGCAGTAAATACTCTTATTATGCATATATTCTTTTTTTCCATATAGGATAGATAGTTCCTACTGTTGCCAACATGTTATAATATTTCATATTTTCACTAGTGGTATATGAAAGAGCATTTATCTATTGAGTTATTTTCTTGTCAGTTTATGAGAACTTTTAAAAATGTTATAGATGTTAAAATTTTTTCTGTCATTTACATTATAATGTTGTCATTTACATTATAATGTTTTCCCAAATATGTTTCTCATCCATTGGACTTTGTATATAATATCTTTTGACATACAAAAATCAAACATTTCTATCTCATCAAAGTTACCATCTCTCTTAAAAATAGTTTCC
>NW_011889120.1:646988-649186 GCF_000151845.1 Pteropus vampyrus
AGTTTGAGAATCATAGACCTAAACATGAGCTTGTTTTCCTAGGTTGAGATTAATATAGAAAATCCTGTAGTGAAGATAAACAATAAGATTTTTATAAATCTATACTCCATTTCATTTAAAAATATTTCCTTCCAAACTACTGCTTAGGTTTAATTCATGGAAATAAAACCTCATTATTTGAACTAATGACTCTGTATGGTGAAGAGTTCTTAGTTATAGATGTTTAAAAAAAAGAAACGTAGTTTTAAAATGTTTATTTTTCTCTTATATACACATATATGAATTTCCATAAAGACACAGATGAAATTTTATGCATGCTGTTTGCGTGAAATTTTCTTCCTTTCTTTTTTGTCTTCACCGCTACCTCCTTCCCCTTTCCATATTGTCACTCTTGCTGTCCCTACCTGTAATCCATCTTAATAACACTGATACACTTTTTCCCATGCTCATATAGACACAGACACACCCACACCTTTATTGGGGTTCATTGTTTTCAATGGCTGCCTAAAAGTCCACAGTGTGAATGTACTGTAACATATTCAACTAACATCTTGTTGTAGGGTTATACTTTGTCTCCAGTAATTTTTCTACAATATAAATGCTGCTGCAGTAAATACTCTTATTATGCATATATTCTTTTTTTCCATATAGGATAGATAGTTCCTACTGTTGCCAACATGTTATAATATTTCATATTTTCACCAGTGGTATATGAAAGAGCATTTATCTATTGAGTTATTTTCTTGTCAGTTTATGAGAACTTTTAAAAATGTTATAGATGTTAAAATTTTTTCTGTCATTTACATTATAATGTTGTCATTTACATTATAATGTTTTCCCAAATATGTTTCTCATCCATTGGACTTTGTATATAATATCTTTTGACATACAAAAATCAAACATTTCTATCTCATCAAAGTTACCATCTCTCTTAAAAATAGTTTCCACATTTTTATTCTGTATCGTATGTGTAGTCTCCTAGCTTTTCTGGGAAGGTTTTTGTTGTTTTATTTTACATTAAATCTTCATGCATGTGAAACTTACTTTTCCATAGAGTTTAATACGAGAATTCACTTTTATTTTCTTCCAAAAGGACAGCCAGTTGATCCTGCATCATTTATTAGAAAACATGTTTTTCCTCACTGAATTGAACATTGGTCAGTTATTAGAATCTCAGTCAAATATTAGAATCTCATTGAGATAAATTTCTGGATTCTAAATTCTATTCAGCTGATCTGTTTGTTGATTTCTGTACTGGTGTCTTATTACTGTGGCTGTATGCATTGTTCTGGTATCTGTCAATACAAACTTTCCCTCACTGTTCTTCTTTTATGTTTTGGGCCATTCTCAGGCAAATATACTTCAGTATATGCTCCAAGATCATTTTACCCATTCTTACCCTCCCACCTCCTGCAAAGAAAATTCCATTGGAATTTTAAGTTAAATCATGTTAAATGTATGGAATTGACATTTTTATGATAGTCTTCTTGTTTAAGAATATGGTATGCTTTTCAATGTGTTTGATTCTTATTTTAGGTTTTCACATATGATTTTATAGTTTTCTTTTTATAGTTTATAGTACATTGTTTTTACTTTTTCCTTTTCTTTATTTTGCTTGTTTGATTAAGTTAAGTTTTCATTCTCTTTCCCCACTATTAGTTTTTTCTTGTAGTTTTCCATTCCATTCCTAATCTCCCCCTTCATAAGACACAGATTTCTATCATTGTATTGACAAGAGACCAATAATGAAGACTTGATGGTAGGTTATGTATCCGTAAGAGGACCTTCCTCTAAAACACACATGCATACACTGTATGCTCCTAATTCATCTAGGTAAGGGCACAGCATCTAAGAGAAGGACTACATTGAATTGGAGTAGATCAGTATATCTTCATATGGTTTCCCCAGGGTCGCTTGGCCCCTTAACCAGGCATGTATGTCACCCTGACATCTTACTGGGACTAGGAAAGCACCCAAATCCTTGCTGTGCCTCAAGTCTATTATACTTGGGGTTTCTTTTACCATTCCAGAAGAATTTAGGTAAAAATTATGCACTTTTAATGGGAATATAGTTTATAAACACTGACTTTGTTTTCTTGGTTCTTAAACCTTATTCAGCACAAGGGAGACCAGTCCTAATCCAAGCAGAGAAACCAGAGTCTATATCCTTGAATAATATCCCTAGTTCCTTCATCAGT
>NW_011889120.1:649236-674165 GCF_000151845.1 Pteropus vampyrus
TGGTAGGTTATGTATCCGTAAGAGGACCTTCCTCTAAAACACACATGCATACACTGTATGCTCCTAATTCATCTAGGTAAGGGCACAGCATCTAAGAGAAGGACTACATTGAATTGGAGTAGATCAGTATATCTTCATATGGTTTCCCCAGGGTCGCTTGGCCCCTTAACCAGGCATGTATGTCACCCTGACATCTTACTGGGACTAGGAAAGCACCCAAATCCTTGCTGTGCCTCAAGTCTATTATACTTGGGGTTTCTTTTACCATTCCAGAAGAATTTAGGTAAAAATTATGCACTTTTAATGGGAATATAGTTTATAAACACTGACTTTGTTTTCTTGGTTCTTAAACCTTATTCAGCACAAGGGAGACCAGTCCTAATCCAAGCAGAGAAACCAGAGTCTATATCCTTGAATAATATCCCTAGTTCCTTCATCAGTATCCTCGAAAGCCATTTCTCTGCTCATATATTTTTATATCTACAACTGTGTCATGAGACGTCCTAAAGTGAATATCTTTATTCACTTATTCATATCTGAATTGAATATAATTCAGGGGTGATCACATTGTGAAAATCATCTATAATATATATTGCTTCAAGAAGAACATAGGAGAGGGATTCTAGAGTGACATGGGTATAAATCTTGGTTCAACCAATTGACAAGTTTTTTTTTTTTAACTTGAGCAAGTTACTTAACATTCCTGAGTCTCAGAGTCTGTGAAATGGGTTACTATTTCTGAACGCATTAGTTTGCTGTAAGAATTAAATGACTGAAATAATGTAAAGCACTAGCACTCTGCCTGACATGCAATAAGTGCTCAATAAATTGTAGCTAATATTCCCATTACTTTGTGACATATTCATAGGTATGCCATCCCAGGGGAAAAGAAAGTCAAAGATTTTGAGGCTGAAAGTACAGAAATAGAACAATTTTCTTGGAGGAAGGAAGCGCATATTTCCTTGTGATTATATAGACGTAAGAGTTAGATTTTTCACTTAACTGAGACAAATTTAATCCTCATGCTGGTCCTGAGAGGTGTACATATTACTAGCATATGAGGAAACTAAGACTCAAAGAGATTAAAAGCCATGATAGAGTCTGGATTAGACCTTAGACTGGTATGGCTCCAAAATCTCTTCCCCTCACTTCCATATCATGCTCTGGTTCTCTTAAGTTCATTTTATACCTGGCAATTCATTGGGGAGGACTACTCTGCAACATCTATTTTGGCCAAAGTGTCAGATATTGAAACTGAATTCTGACAAATGTGTACCTTTGTCACAAGGACGATCGAAAGGTCATGCCTGTCTCAGCATAAATTCACTCAACCATCAGAAAAACAGTTTCAATCTCATTCCCAGAGGAGAGGAGGTAGCTTCCTTTGTAGATATAAATGGTCATGCTTTATTTGCGGAGGCCAGTCCTCTGTGCCTCAATCTTTCTTTGCAATGAATTAGAGGGAGCGCCAGTGGAGTGCCACAGAAGCAGGCTGTTAGCAGCTATTGAGTCTTGAGAGGGAAACCTAGGGCAGCATGGCCTACTGAGGAGCCAGAGGGGTGAGGCTACTCAAAAAACCTCTAATTTAGGTAAAGAGAAACAAGGAAGGAGATTAAGTTCAAGCATGAGAAGCACCAGAGTCAAGAGGAGTCGAGGCTTGAACAGCTAGCTTATTATAGAGCAAAGGCTCTGGAGACAGACTGCTTGGATTTGAATCCCTGCGAAATCCCTATGGGCAGTTCACTTAATCACTCAGTCTTAGGTCTCGTTCATTAGAAGCAGAGCCCAGGAAGACATTTCTTAGGTAGGTGACTTATTGCAGAGGTCGTTTCAAGAGAAATCTATAAGAGGTTGAGGAAAACATGTTGGATTCAGAAGTTTAGCCTCAGCTTGATCCCAAAGAGAATTTTGGAGCATGAACTATGCTACAGGAATTATCCAGCCTGGGGTAAGGGGCCGGGCTGTTCTAACTGCACATCAGTCAGCTACTGAGAGGTGGGGTATCACCTCCTAGGAATCTCCAGGTGAGGCAACTCCCCTACGCCAAGCTTAATCTTCCTGAGCTGGTAGCAGTTGTAAGAATGGATGCACAGTCCTGGTGGAAAAGGGGATCTGGTGCGTCACCAGTGACACCTGGTACCCACTCCGGGCTTTAAAGTCCTCATTTGTTAAGCGAGGATGGTGTAATAGCAGTTACCTTGTAGGATGGTGGTAAAGAAAGAATGTATGTAAAGCAGAAGTGGTAACTTTTGGGAACTGAAACTGAGAAGGTCCTGGGTGATTACCCAGATTAGTATCGTATGAAGATTTGTTTTTATTCATTGGTATTCTTGATACCTGGGTGATTGAGCTAGCTTGAAAGTACAAAGTTAGTAGGATCTGTGGCTCGAAAGTTTAGAGCAGGTGTATTGTTTGCCGATGCTGTAACAAATCACCACAAACTTAGTTACTTGTAACAACACAAATTTATTATTATATAGTTCTATATGTCTGACTGAGGTCTCAGTGGGCTAAAATCAAGGTGTCACCTGGACTGCTTTCCCTTCTAGCTACTCTAAGGGAGAATCTGCTTCCTTGTCTTTCCCGGCTTTTCAAGGCTGCCCAGATTTCTTGGCTCATGGCCCCTTCCTTCTTTATAGCCAGCAGTGACTGGTCAAGTCTTCTCACACTGCATCAGTCTCACACACTCACGTTCCTGACTTCCCTTTTCCTCTATTGAAAAGGACCCTTGTAAGTACATTGGATCCACTTGGATAATGCAGGCTAACGTCTCCATCTCAAAATTCATAACCTAATCATATTTTTAAAGTTCCTTTTGCCACATAAGGTAACATTTTTATAGATTCCAGGGATTAAGGCATAGACATCTTTTGGTGGGGAGCATTGTTCTGCCTCATGTGCAGGGACTGGCAAACTTTTTTTCTGTAAAGGGCCAGATAGTAAGTAATTTAGGCTTTGTGTGCCTTTTCGGTCTCTGTTGTTACTGAACCCTGCCGCTGTAGTGATAGAACAGCCATAGGCATTATGTACATGAACGGGCATGGCTGTGTTCCAATAAAACTGGAATTGTAGACACCGACATTTGCACTTCATATAATTTTCACATGCCACAGAATATTATGCTTCTTTTGACTTTCCCCACAACCATTGGAAAATGTAAAATCCAGTATCTTGCAGCCTGTACAAAAACAAGCAGCAGATTGTCTATATTGGTTTACTTTTTGTCCTAGCCTATTTAAGGGTTTAAGGAACAATCTTCAAATGTTTGGAGGAATTTCTTCACTATGCTTGGCTGGTTATCATACATATTGCAAACCTTGACCTTGTGGTCTGCGATACTTGTATTTGAATTTTGTTTCCCGTGAGAACTACCCTCCTTTTAATTTTTCATGGAAGTTGCTGAAGGTGAAATGGTGATGTTAGTCTTGAAATCTTGTTTCTATGTGGATGTTAAATTTTTGGAAACACAAGCACACTGGGAAGAATGCTCCAATTATTTGAGTTAATCAGAGAAAGTAATCTGTATCCTGACATTTCTATTTTTTCCTCGTTAAACCAGACTCACTCAGAATATTACTAATGTTTTATTGGAGTGGGCTAAATTAGTGAGAGTAAAGAGATGGGTGAGAAAGAAATGTGTCGCATAATAAAATGGAAATTATTATATTGAGGAGCACCTTGCTGGGGTTAGTTCACCATCTCAATGTATTATGACTACTTCTGATTTATTGAATGTAATTTTCTCTTTAAAATATGGCACTTTTTCTTGCTATCATATTTATGCCTCTTGAAAATGATAGTTAGGCATCTGTGAAACACTGTTTTCTTTTCCTTTTTGGTAGGTGAAGGGGAAGAGGACCCTGGGAGAAAATATTGCCGATAATGGAGGTCTGCGGGAAGCTTTTAGGGTACGCATTGCAACATTTGCTATGATTTAAAAAATTAAGTTCTGAAACACTGTATGGGTACACCTCAATTTACACTACAGACATGTTCTGGAGGAGTTAGAGTTCTGTAAATTCTATGAATTTCTCTAAGTAGAATTATATTTCCCCATTGTCTCTATTATACTCGATTATATGGATAGAATGGCATTTCTTCTCTTTGGGGTGTAAAGTTACCCTAAAGAATAAATTTTGTTATTAAGAATCATTTATTTAAAGGATAGTTTTCAGAAGATGCATTCACAATAATATCAAAACATGCTACAGAAATCTCCTCGGGGCTAGGTTTATATGAGTTTTCCTTGAGTATGCTCTCTCTACAGTCCTCCTTATAATTTTCTCTTAAAATACAAACTTCTATATTATGGCCAGAGGCTGGTGGTTCTCATATAGTGGGCCAGGTAAGAGTTCATAATAATGTTTTCATCATCCACTGGTCCGTGATCAAACAAGAAACATAAGGATGATGTGGAAATATTTTCATAAAGCTAAATGCATTTAGTGTAAACACTAGATTGTTATTCCAAGGTTATAGCCTTCCTCTATTCTACTTAAAATATATTTTATTTTATAAAATGATGGTGATTGAAGATGACAGTTTTCCCTCTTACTTGGCAAAATAAAAAATCGGCAATATGTTGACCCTAAAATTTATTTCCGTAGGCCTTGTCATTATGTTAGATTTGTTTGTTCCCTGGTAGGAATAGGAAGAACATCTTTTTTCGTGGGAGGGGTAGTTATTTAACATGTGAACGCTTTGGCCCAGCGGCTTTAGTATCTATTCAGTGTAGGGTCTTTTTGCAGGTGAACCTGCCCCACCGTTAAGCAATATGCCATTGACTTGCATTTCCAGGTTTGTTTTCTTAAAGGAAAACTTGACAGGATGCATTTTGCACATGGTGGAGGATATATTTAATATCTCTGCACTGGATGAGAAAAGAGAAAAGCCATCGTTGCAGAGGATCATCTATTCTGCTTCTCTCACCAGGCTTACAGGAAATGGATAAATGACAAGAGGCAGGGAGTGGAGGAGCCTCTCCTACCAGGTATCACATTCACCAACAACCAGCTCTTCTTCCTGAGCTATGCTCATGTGAGTAGACCAATGAAGGGGCATCAAAGAGGAAATGTGAGACTTTAGCTAGCTCCTTTGATCAAAGGTTTGGAACAAAAGTTTAATGCCATAATTTTTATTTTAGCTGAAATTTTATCTTGCTGCTTATTTTGGGGGATAAATTTCACCTTCTTACTGTTCTGTGGGGCATAATTAACTGATCGAGCCAAGGTTTATTGGCATTTCTTTAATCAAGTGAGTTACTGATCCTTTGGTAACATGCTCGATATTTTTAAAATATATCCTGACTTCAGATGTATTTGATACTATTTATAACCATTTCTAGTGACTCGTTCTTTGGCTTTCATGGCTCCTTTCCTGTATTTCTCCTTCTTTGCCTCATTTGTGGACTTTATTCCACTACTCTTAACCTGTGGGAGACCCTGAGGGCTGGGTTCCCAACTTTCAAATGAATATGTGGAGACTACTAGAACTGAAGAAAACAACAAAGGCAGAGAGTCATGTCTCTCTTTTGTGAGTTTAATGGGCTTTCTGATCAGAAATTGAAAGAAGCTGTGCACCAAATAAGGTACAATTCCGAGTTTGAGTCTGGCTGATGAGGTGACCGCCAACTCTTATTGGTTGTACTGTTTTTTTTTGTTTACAAGTTTGTAGGCCTCATTTTCAAAGAAGTCAGGGATGAGTCGTTAAAGGTTCTGATACATGGCCTCACAGTGGGCAAATGCATATCTGTATGCTCAAAATGAGACAAAAGTTTTTATCAGTACAACCTTTTGTTCCTAAGTCTTTGCATTACTCCCCAGTAAGCTCATTCATTCCCATGTCATCATTGGTTGACTATGGTTAAAGGATTCTCACCTGTCTGAGGTCTTTTTATTTCTTAAAGCTTAAAACCCTAAATAAATGACCATTTATCAACCTGACATCAACAAAACTTGACTCATCAACAAAATGACCTTCCCTTTTTAGTTTTTCCATTTCTCTTACCACACCCACAGTCTTTGGGTCTTCATGATTAGGAAACCTGGATTCTTAGGTCTTATTTGATTTATCTGTACTCAGTTTTTTTTTTTAATGTCATATGTCCCAAAAGCTAGGTGTTTCATTCTTTTAACTGCTCTTCAGATTCAGCCTCTCTCTCCTTATTACCCTGTCTCATCATCTATAGGCTAGGCCTTGATCTTTTCTACTCTGGATTATCCCACTAACCTTATGGTATATTTTCTGGACTTTGGCCTCTTCCCACCACTGTCCATCTTACATGGCACTGAATAGTCCACCATATACCTTTGTAGATAAGTAAACTGATAGCAGCATTATAGCCATAATTTTGAAATGTCTCCAAATAAAATTCCAAACCATATGATTTATTTTAAACTAAATAGATTTAGGAAAAAATAGAAGACTATTTTATATAAGAAATTTATCTTGGACCTTTCTTACTGACAGAATGAGGAGATTTTCAATATTTTGTACATTGGAAGACTGTTTATAGGTAGTAAAGTTATTTTCCTTCCCGAGAAGGTACTAGGAAACCAGTAACAACCATAATGTATTTTCAGAAATCTCTTAAATGATATATGAAGTAAAGACAATACTATACAATAATGTAAGAATATAAGAAGAAATAACATAAAAAATGAGGTAAAATTGAATACTAGAAACAGCTTCACATTAGCTAGCTTCTGAGGAAATTAAGGAATCGCATTACAGAAACAACTTGAAAGTCAAATTCAGAACCAGTTGACTGATGGTTTATCTTCATCAAACTCAATAGCATCATATTGCCTTTCCTGCTTAGTATATCCTTGTAGTTTCTGTGACTTGTCAATTTTTTCCTCAAATATTCTTATCCTTCTACTTCTTTCCATTTCCATTCTACTTATGTAGTGAACATTCATTGGGGACCTTCCTGGGGCCCATAAATAATCTTCTAACTAGTCTCTAATTTCCTTCTACTGCTATATCCCCCTGCCAGATACACCTTTTTAAAATATGATTTTTATCATTTTCCTACTCAAAACAATGTTTAAATATAGTTTCAACATTTTAGCCTGTTGCTCAAGACCAGAAATCTGGTACTACCTCCCCTGGTCTCCTGTTGCTGCCCATTATGCACCATATAGTCCAGCCCAGCTGGATGTCTTGCCTTTTTTTTTTTTCTCAAATAGATAACTGCTTCTATTTTCTCCTCCAGTTAGAACCCCCCCCCCATCATATTCATGTGTCCTAGTTCTTTTCATACTTCAAGAATATATCATATTTCAAGACATACTTCAAGTCAGGATTAAGTAGGTTATGGTGCAGGAACAAACAACACAAGGAAAGTTTATTTCTTGTTCATTTTCTGTGTCCAACATCGGTCAGCAGTGAGTCTCTGCTCTTAGTTATTTCTCAAGGCCCTGGGTTTTGGAGTCTTTATCCTGACATGTGCTTCCATAATCACCACAGGAATAGGAAAGAAAAATGAGGAAATGTGTACTGGCCCTTAATGTAGCATCTTAAATTATTCTTAAGATTCTTAAACCTCCTGCCAGTTTTCTAAAGCTTCCACCAGGAAATGACAAATATCACTTCTCTCATTTCACTGGTCGGAGCAAGTAATATAACTGTGTGTAACTTCAAAGGAGATGGAGAAATGTTCTCCTCTCCCGGGCCTGGACCAGGGTGAGGCAAGCAAGGCACCCAGGGCACAAAATACTAACTTCTCATGGCTCTCCTCAATAATGGGTGGTTGATTCATTTCATCGATTCAGATGAGTATTGTTACACACACACACACACACACACACACACACACACACATATATGTATATATGTGTATATAATATATATCTTTTTTATGGTGACTTTGGTTAATGAAATCCAATAACTTTCAGCTGTACACCTTAACAGTAAGGCATATATATATTTATACTGTGTGTTACATTTGATAAGAGCTATTACAAGCATTGTATTAATTGAATAAATACTTTGGTCAGTTCTTGGGCACATACACTGTTCTCTTGATTTATAGCATTTGTCTGGAAACCTCCCTAATTTACTCAAATTGTGGAATTATTTACAATGATAAAACCTACTCTGGGGATTAGAATAATAGTTAATACTGATGAAGATTTGATCAGATCTACTAAAACTGTCATTCATTGAGTCTAAAATTACTCTTCAGTATAGCTGGAGCAATTAAGGCAGTAAAAATTATATAATTGGAATGGAAATGTAATTATTGGGATACTTTTCTCTTCTAGGTAAGGTGCAATTCCTACAGACAAGAAGCTGCCCGAGAACAAGTCCAAATTGGTGCTCACAGCCCCCCTGAGTTTAGGTAAATGGGCAAATCGGTGACATTAGTTTTTAACTGTGCATCTCCCCACTTCCCCTCCCCCAACCAGCCATCCCAATTCTTTACCAAATAGGTGATCTGAACAAAAGCCTGTATTGTGAATATTGATATCTCCATTTTGCAGACAAAAAAATCTGGCCAAACAAAAACTAAATGTCTTTTCTTTCATAAGTATGAAGCTGGTTTAGTCAGCATTTTCTCAGCTAAATTTCTGTAGTGGGCATTTGTACATACCTTTAGTCTAGTGCCCTATCAAGAGATCCATGAGATTGTATAAGACTCCAAAGATAATTTAGAATCCACATCATAGCTTTATTATTAAGTTCTGTTTATTGTCTTCCAAGTTTTTGAAAGGTAGCAATCCATGGGTGCCATGAGCACCATGGGTGCTCAGTAAACCGGAATATTCCTTTTATCCAGCCACCTACTTTTTTTTTTTATGGACCAAAAAAGTCTCCTTTCCTAGACAAGGACGAGATCTTAGGTACTGCAACTTAAAACACTTAGAGTTCTGGTTTATTTTGTGTAGTAGAATATCTTATTTAATGCCTCTTGTTCTTTCGTGCAACTAACCGACAGACATGAATGAGTACTCACTTTCTGAATAACTCTGAACACAGAGGAGGATATATGGTGATAATTCATATCTAGAGTCAAAAGTTCTACATTTTGGCTTTTAGTTTGAATCTTATTTTGAAACTATTGCTTATATAAAAGGAAAATAATTATAAATTGTAATCTTATTTAATTGTCAGAATGTATAAAATATTAAGTAAAAATATAATTAAGGTTAATATTACTTACCCTGTGCTAGGTTTCTAGCATAGTTTAAATTTTCTATAGTAGGGGACAGAGAATTATCATGAGAAATCCATGATATTTATATTTATTTATTTTTATTCATTCTTTGCTTAGAACATATTATGTCTGGATATCTTTATATATAATATTTAAATGAATCCATTAGCATATTGCAGGAAAGTAATCTAAAATGTCTCCTATATTTTAAAATTTTATTTCTAAAGCCTTGCCTTTGAAATGCTTCAGAAATTGACTATAAATTACCCAATAGCATAAAATCTAATCACTGTGTTAGAAATTCTCCCCTACTGGGCTAAACTGTCAAGAATGCTGACAGTCTCTAATGGACTAAAATGTGATCCGACTGACAAATGGTGCAGATGAAACCACACAGTAGATTAATTACTCAACAGATAAGTTTTTAGAAACTAATTTCCTTTTACCAACTAGTTGCCTGTAATGTTGGATTTTAGCTGATAATTTGCAGAGTATACTTACTAATTATCAGCTAAATTCTATCTTTAACACTTGTCCAAGGTGAATGGCACCACGAAATATGCAACCCTACCCATACATCCCAGCTAAAACACAAGAGGTTATGGGGATTTTTTGGATACAAGCCATTGTATTCATTCAAATGCCCATAGATAACAAAGTCATTAGGGCAGAAATAGAGACCAAGAATGCCGAGTCTCTAGTCAACTCTTTGAACATGTAGTTGAGTGAGTATTAGATGAGGGGGGAGTTTTTGCTGGCTTGTTAGTGATGTCTGCAGTGACTATAGATTTTGAGTGCAGCAGAAGTCACACAATGGAAATTCCACTTCCAAAAGGCAGTTACAATCAAAGTGCTGAGTAGGAGTCCGCAGTCCTTACTGCAGTCGGGAAACTTGCAAGAACACCAGATTTTGAAGCTAACTTCAGTAAAGCATTACTCATCAATGACAACTAGACACCATTCACTGGTTTATTGTTGCACGAACCAAATTATAGATAAATATGAGCCTTCCAACATAAGAATTTAGAGAAAGTGTTTTTGTAGATTGAGTGAGTTCTCTAAAGATAGTGATAGCAACAACATGGATGAATCTCATAGACATAATATTGAGTGAATAAAGTCAGTGACAAAAATGCCTAGTGTGTGATTCTGTTCATACAAAGTTCAAAAGCAGGCAAAACTAACCTATGGCAATAGAGGTCAGACTAGTAGTTATCCTTGGAGGTACTACTGATAGGGTACACCAGGGAGCATTCTAGGGGCTGGAAATATCTCATGTCTCTATCTGGGTGGTGGTAACATGGGTGTATTGTACCCGTGAAAAAAAATCGATGAGCTTTACATTTAAGATGTGTGTACTTTTTTTTTTATCAGTTAAACCTTCCATTAAAAGTAAAATTAAAAAATACAAGAGCTAAGTATTGGTAAATCCAACAGTTTATAGGAATTTGTAAATTTATAGGAATATACAGTCCTATACTCAATTTATAGGAATTGTAAATCCTACATTTATAAGAATTTGAAGATATTTGGAAGATTAATAGGAGTGTTTACCTGGCATTCAGGAGGTGCTGGTTCTAGTGTCAGCTCTGTTGATTTTTTTGGAAGTTTATTTAACCATTTTGGGCTTCAGTCATCTCCCCTGTAAACAGACTGAATGAATGCAACATCCTTTCGAGTGATACGCGACTACAGTTTTATTGAGAACCTATTGACATATAAGAATTAAATAGCATGGGCTTTGACATTTTTTTTTCAGGGTCAATGGTGCAATTAGCAACTTTGAAGAATTCCAGAAAGCTTTTAACTGTCCATCCAATTCCACGATGAATAGAGGCACAGACTCCTGCCGACTCTGGTAGCTGGACTGCTGGTTTATGCCATTCTGAGAGAGCTGTGCAGCGCCAGTAGAGACTGCACTGAGCACACATCGCCTACTGCTTTAGGCCTATATTCCCCTGAGGACTTTTATTTTTAATGCATCTTCATTATTTGGGTATTGCTTGGACTCGAAACAGTATCTATTCAAAGTCATAGGGCTTCAAATGGAATACAAGAAGTGAACCAAGTATGTTTCTTTAGAAAACCAAACCAACAAAAATAAATTTCTAGGCTGCTTTTATTAAAATGCTATCTGCTGAATTGTTGCAGTTGTCCATTTTAATGTGTAAGCCACAGCTAAGTGGTACATAGCATTTTAAACTATAGCTTTGCAGGGGGCCTGGGTAGAATGTATCCAGAAAAAAAATTCAGTCTATTAAACTTTTAACCCTCAATGATGAGGACATGTGCGTGGATACCTGGCAGGTCTTACTGCTCTGTGAAACGCAGTACTAGATTTTATGTATTGTTATTACACAGCACTTATTAACTCTAAGGTAGTTAAATTAGAAATATGTTGTATCTTCATTTTATAGCTTTTGATGAAGTTCTTGCCTTTAGCTTTGGAATCTATTGGGATGAAAATGTGCCTCACAGCCGGTATCTAATGTAGCTGATTGCCCTGTTCATGTCAGCATGAACAAAGCTGAGAGAAAGGCTGCTTGGCAAAGGATTTGAGTTTATCAGATAGAAAAAAAAAGGATACATCGTTAAGTCCCAGAAGAAGTCAAACTAGTGATGCAACAGCAGGGACACCAAAAGATAAGATCTCTGCCCAAACTTCAGTGATTATGTCTGTCTGCCAGACACTTTCCTTTAGCCCAATTCCTGTTTGTCTTTTTACCCTCATATATTCATTTTCCCATTTCTGAAATTAGTAGCCATCAATGAAATGCTTTTGTAATTCCCCATTAGGAACATACAGCTTTCATTCCCTTTTAGTGCAAAGGACCAAACACTACATTGAGGAGAATGCAAAGTGCCCTTCTGTTTTGGCTCAGTTAATGTTACCTCTCTTTTAAAAAGCCTTTTTGAAAAAAAAAATTTTTGATTGCAGACATTTTAGAATTTATTGATTAAATTTAAAATTCTCTGCATAGTCTAAAGAAACATAACTCTTCAAGTCTTCTCGTTAAGAGTCTGTAAGAAAGAGCAGTACTATGTTTTTGATTCTCACAGCTTTATCCTTCCATGTAAACTCCTCCATCTTGTGTGTGTGCATGTGTGTGTGTGTGCAGGATAAAATCGTAATGGCCTTAAAGTCGTTACCTGGCATTTCTGGTTTCTTAAAATAGCCACCACCCTCCTTCACATTATTCATTGTACATGTGGTTCTGGGTTAAGTGGGCTAATAGGAAAATCTCAAAATCAAAATGACAAATTCAGACTAACCATAGGAGGCCATTTTGCTTCCCTGTGTGATTTGTCATACATTTGTGTGTGTGTGTGTGTGTGTGTGTATGTGTGTGTGTATAAATATAAGTATGTGCCATGTCCTTTTGTAACCATGGGAACTTCTGAAGGGAGAAAAATGCAGGGGCACCATCATGAGGAAAACAATTATACTGAGTCAGAGGAGAGTGATTTTCCCCTTGACTTCCTCCTCTCCAAATGGATAAACTTCTGAAGGGCAGCTACCTTCTCCTCCTCTTAACCATGGCTTAGTATGACCTTAGTTTGTAATTTTAAAAGCAAGCATTATTAGGTTAGGGATGCTGTAAATGTATGTGCATTTTCTCTGGAGGAATCATTCTGATGCGTTTTAGACATACAAGGTATTCCTTGTTTTATTCCTGTATTTATACATTTAAGATCAGCTGAGGTCTGATTTATTATGCTTATATGAATAGCATCCCCCCCCCAATTTATCTTTTAAAATTCCAAATAAACACATTCCTGCAGGTCAGAGAAAGTGTTTATTAAAAGCGTGAAATTATGACTTTGGAAATGTGAATCGTTCAGGCACTCATTGGTTTAGGAAAACTGGTTGGTAGTCAACTGGGCCCTCACAATTTCAAAATGATGAAGCTACCTTGTCCTGATTGACTCTAGTTGGTGTAACTCAGTTGTACTGAAAGTTATAGAAAGGACGGCCATTAGTAAAAATGCAAAGCAGCAGCACCAAATCATCACTACTAGCTAGAATAATTTTCTAGTAGGATTGGATTTCCAAATATATATGCTCTTGTTGAAGTTTTCAGTTTACACTCTTGTCCCTTCTCTTCAATGCGGATAGCTAAAAGAAGCAGACACTGATTAAGTGGTAGAGGGAAGAAGGTAAAATGCAATTCGAAGGGAAGGAAAAAACTAGGGAGAAGCTGGCCTAAGAATGTGATTCTGAAGAGAAGACAGGATTTTGGCAATCCCCGCTAAGCATATCCACTGGAGGAGAGCCATAAAGTTTTACAAAAATAATTATGGTAAATTAAAAGGAAATTAGATATTGGATCTCAGACTAGGACTGCCATAACACACTCCTCTGATTCATATACCAGATGTTCTGCCAGTAAACTATTATCTAGGCATTGCAAGGAGTTTTTTTTTGTGTGTGTGTGTGAAATTCTCTTGGATTAGTCAAGGATTTTATGTATAGAAAGTGGTATTGTTTGGGCTTATCACCATTGCCCAAAGTTTGTTGAGCTTTTCACCAGCCACACAACATCGGCCTCCTATTTCCTTCTTCTTCTTCTTCTTTTTTTTTTTTAATGAGATGGACTTGGACATAATTAATGTAAGCTCAAGATTCCTAAGTTATCCCGAAGTTTATTCAGTGCCTTTCTTCAATGGATCTTAAAGCATAGCACATAAATTTTATCTCATTTAGCGTTGGAGCATCGCTAAGGAGCAGGCGGGAACTATGGCTTGCCACACAGGTTATGCTCTTGCCAGAGAAGTGGAGAGGTTTGAAATCACTTGTCAAGTATCTCAGAATCAGGAAAGGCAGAGTATTTATTCTTTGGGCTGCTGACGTTGGCACTAACCTTCATCCCTTAGATTGCTGATTCCAAATATTTATTCCATCAGTATTTCTATAATCTTAGCATTTAATAGGCTTCTGCTTTGATATTTTAAGTATAATGTCTCAGTTGCATATTAAATTATGGAAGAATATATGATTGTTTCATGCAACAACATGCTCATTGCCAGTGGCAGTGCTGCACTGGTTTAAAGAATGGTGTTCTTGGATTATGCATTTTATACCTAAATGGTCATTGTATTTTCTTCCCCCTACTTATGAAACAATATGAACAATCATTTTAAGGACAATAAAAAGTTGAAAATTTTATGTTTCTTCTCTTTTTAAAAAATGTTAAAATCTAGTACATCTATTAACATATTCAGTTCTGTTTTAGACAATAGTATTTGCCCAAGAAGTACACCAAGCAGTATAGTACACTAGGTTTCTTGGGTTGGGAAAGTGGGAGTTGAATGCAGTAACTTTCCTTATAAACAATGAGATTTGCGAGGTGGTCATTGTATTTTCTTTTAAGATATAAGTCAGCAGATGTGGTTTGTTGCTTATACAAGAATATTCCTACTGAGGAAAAGAGAGGCTTCTAAGGAAATTATCAACCATGATAGGGCTGATTTTGCAACAGTGATAATGAACACTGCGGTTATTATCAAACCAAAGAATCTCTATGTGCTATCATTTTTTTTAACAGTCTAGTCAATTTATAGTTACTTATTTAGCACACAATAATCGTGTACCCATTAAATTTAAATCACTGAACTAGCTATAGTTATGTGGGTCATATGCAATCTTTGGGCCTTAATGAACAGTGCGGTCTAACATGGGAGGCAGATATGTAAACTGTTACGGTCACCCTACTTTGTGACAAGTGTGATGATATGCAAGGACATCAGGTTGTGATTTGGTACACAATTATTCACCTCTTCTCTGTTGGACACTTGTTGGTGTTCTCTCTGCCCAGATCCCAGCAAATCCCTTTTACAGGGCACCCTAACCTTACCTTCTGTGGGCTTTTCTTTCTGATTAGCTGTGGATCTCTAGGATGGCTGCCCTCATGCTACTGGAGCCTCTTTGCCTTGTGCACTTTCAGAGAATTGTAAGTGCCAGGAGTTTATATCCCCTGTTGACCTCTGGAAAGTGACTTGGTGCAGGACAGTGAAAACCTGACTGCCTCGCCCACATCCAGACAAATCCAGAGGCATATCATGCAATTCTTACTAACTTCTCTATGGGACATTTTGAGGTTAGGCTGCCAGTTCAAGTAGACCCTCTGTTGATTATTTTAAACCTCTTTCTGGCATGGATATATTCTAAGTTCTAGAAAAGTATGCACTGGTTTGTAGCAGGTATGCCATAGTATCCATGTATAGGAGATAGACATCAGATAGGATCCAGAGTTAGTGGTTAGTAAGTGACTGAGTATAGCCTACTAATGCTCTTCTTAGAGAATTTAGTTTCTGAGCTGATCCTTAAAATAAGAATGTTTGTGTGTAAGGTAGTGGCAAAAGGAAAGATGCATAAGAATGACAGTTTATGAGTGATCTCTGGGGCACGAGCAGGAAGGGAAGGGCTTTGGGAGAATGAAGGAAAGAAGTCTAGGATCTCTCTCCCTATGGTCTATACAATAGATTTTATGAGACCCAAGAGGTATTGAGCCTGCTTTGATTTATATATGGTCAAAATTTGAAGGAGAATAGTTTTTCCAATTAGGTTTAAGGTATTTGGATGTCCCTCAAGTTCAATTGTTTATTAAGATCGCACTAGCTGTTGAAACATGATCTCAATGGCTTAACCCAGCTTAAGTTCATTTCTTGTTTTCATTACATACAGAATAAATATTTATGACCAGTGTGCTTCTCTCCTCCAGTTGGTGATTTAGGGACCCAGGTTCCTTCTATATTGTGATTTTGTCATTCTCAACATGATTGAATACATGCTTATCTACAAGAAGCTGCTGGAGGAGAAGAGGCCATGAAAGATACTGAGTGGAAGGTTTGGTTCCAGCCCTAGAGATTATCTATGTCACTCCTGCTCATATTGCATTGGCTAGAGCTCATGTGGCCAAACCTACTGCAGAGGAAGCTGGATTACATAGTCTAGCTGTGTGCCCAGAAAGAAGAGGAAATGGATTTGGCTATCAGCTAGTGATCCTAGTCACACCTTCTAAAGTGAAATAAAAGGAAGTAATTTTGAGCTCTTAAGGATATCGGAAATTGCTATTGAGCGTAGCACAATGAAAATGTAAAATGCTGTTGGTAGCCTGCAGTTTATTCTGTAGGAGTCTTTTTAATTAACAGCTTAATTGGATAATTTAATCCCCTTTAGAATTGGAGATATGAAAATGAAAATGAGATACTCCCTCTGATCTGACAAAACTGTGTTTTAATAAACACACCAAAGTGAGCCCGGAAATGAGCACCACAAAAGCATTGCCATAATTTGTGATCAGTGAAAGAAAACCTGATCTAGAATTTTAATTATTTCTAAATGGTTTAGATACATATTTCATTTGAATGTGTATTTTGTTTTTTTAATTGCCTCAATTAGGAAGATAACTAAATATAAGATTCTGTGGCTATGCCTTGGATTTATAATATGTTCTAAGCTTTTAAAAATATATTCCGTTGAGACAGTAAATAAAATATCCTATGAAATAAAATATTGTGTTGCATCTTCTAGTATTTTTAGAGAATTTATATGAAAATTGTTTTTGCTTCTCCAATGATTATGAGATGAAAAATTCTACTCATCATATTCTTATTTCATGCTTTCTCCACTTAAAAGAGAAATTGAGGCTCAGAGTCCAGGAAATGAAGATGAATGTCCACGTACAAGCCACAGAAGTACTGTTTCAAATAATTCTGGCTTGAGATTCCACTTTCCAGAGAAAGAAGAACTAAGTAAGTTAAAATCCCCAATGAAAAAGCTACCTAAACTATTGAGTATCATTTATGCTACTAGTTGAGCTGAAATATCTACAGAAGTCCTAGGCAAAAAGAGAAGTATAGTTTACCATTTAGAATTATACTCTGTCAGTTTCCAAACTGATTTAGAGGTCAGTGGCATCAGTACCTGGTAACAGTCACACAATCCTCCCACTCCAGGAACAACTGATGAATGAAAAAAAAAAATTGCCCAGAGCAATTTTCCCCAAATTGACCAGATTTTTAGGAGGCGTTTGTAAATGATTTTTTCCTGATAATGATCATGATTAAAATGTCTTTCATTTCTTGACATCCACCATGTTTTAGGCACTCTGCTAGGGTCTTGCACGCATTGTAGCTAATCCTCAAAACAACCTTGCAAACACTTGTTGCTGTTTCCACTTCACAGGTGAGGACTACTTGCATGATTTGCCAAAACCTCATTAGTCATTGGAGGAGCCAGGAATAAAGTCAGTTTTGACTGACTTCAAAGACCATTCTCTATTGCTCTCCTGGGCATATGGAACAATGTTCACAAACCTGATTTTTACCTATCACTCATTGAAGATTTCAGGTTATGTTTCATAGCCATCTGTTAGAAAATAATGTTAGGACAGGAGTCAGTGTACAGGTATTTGTACTGATGGTAGTTCTATCTTGAGTCCTTCAGAAAGCTCTCCAGAACCTGCTCTTTACTGATAATGCTAGCCACCATTTAGTGAGCGTGTACCATGTATCAGACATGCACTAAATGCTTTATTTATATCATCGAATTTAATCATTACGATAACTCAGATACTGATCATTATCCCCATTTTATATGTAGGGGAACAGAGGCTTGGTGAGGAACAGTGACTTGCCCATGATTATTTAGCTAGCAAGCAGCAGGGCCAGATTTGAATCCTGTTTTATCCTAGTGCTCCCTTAGGCAAATGTGTAGCTGTGGTGACACTAAGCCCTGGATTTCCAAGCTGGAATATCCCTCTAGTTCAGTTGGTAGACTTCCCCTAAATTTACCTGTGTCCGGCCCTGTGCTCTCTCTGTTTGGTCATCTGAAACCAGAATGTATCCAGGTCACTTTCTCCAGAGAACAAAACCTTGGCAACCCTGACTGTAGGTAGTTGAGGGCATGTAACCTCAGTTACAGACTTTCAAGCAGTTACCCTGTTTTTAATCCTATCATGCATACTGACATTCATTGTTACCTAGAGCTTCCAAGGCCTTCTGGTATTCTACAGGGTATTTCAGCTTGCTTCTAGTAAGAGTTCTATTATTTTTGCCCATGTGGGCTTATGTCTGTCTGTGTCTGTCTGTCTGTCTATCTGTTGGTTGTAATGTCTCACAAGTTCCTTTTTTAATTTTTATTTTTCAATTAGAGTTGACATTTAATATAATTTTATATTAGTTTCAGATGTACAGGATGGTGGTTAGACATTTATATAATTTACAAAATGATCCCCCCCAATTAGTCTGGTACCCACCTGCACTGTACATGGTTATTACAATATTATTGACTCTATTCCCTATGATTTACTTCACATACCCATGACCATTTTGTAACTACCAGTTTGTACTTCTTAATCCCTTCACCTTTTTCACCTAGCCCCCCACCCCCACACCTCCCTCCCATCTGGCAATCACCAGTTTGTTCTCTGTGCCTGTGGACCTACAGGGTATTATGCTGAGTGAAATAAGTCAGACAGACAGATACCATATGATTTCACTTATGTATGGAACCTAAAAGGCTTATGTCTTTAGAAAATATTTTTAGTTTCTTTTTTATTAGAGAGAATGGATCAATATCTGAGTAACTGGAAGCCTACGTTTTGTTTTCTAGCGGGAAAATATAACAAAAACTTGTTTTGGAAGAAATGCCGCTATAGATACAGTTCTATACTGAATTACTGCCTTTACCCAGCAATATGATGTTAACTAAAGAGTCTAAAGCTTCTTTGAAACTGCTGAATATTGGGAGGTTTTATTTTACACAGAAGCCAATCTTATTTTTTCTTAGTTATTTTAATAAAACAAGAATAATGAACATTTGGTGTTTTCCATTTCTCCTAAAGATGTATAACTAAGTCTTTGGAGAATTCGAGATGAAAAGAATGTATCTCTGTCCACCTTCTAAAGTTGCCTAGGAATTCGTCTAGGTGACTGCTAGAGTGGATTTGTCACAAATGCCCCAAAGGAAATTTTTACTCATCAATAAGGGCCAAGCTCCAGCCTTGGAGATTCACGTTTCAACTCTCATTTGCACACATATGCAGGCTCCCTTGCAGATTGAGTTTGAATTAATGCACGTAGCTTGTTGGGAAGAAATCAATCAAAAGCCTTTTTAAACTTAAATGGTTCCTTAGGGACTGAAAACTCAGTGTCTCAATTTTATTGTAAGCATTGAATAAAAACCATTTTAAAGCATTCAGCCAGTAATAATGAAGTTCCCTCATCCAGGTCCTGGTGATATCTACAAAGTAATATTTATTGTAGAATAAGAAAAAAATAAACTGTCCTTTAACATATGCCTGCAACACAGGAAGCAAAGTGCTCATAGTCATGTTGCATTTTGATTAATCTGGGAGTTTTGTGACTTTAACCTCAAACTTCATGAACAATTTATAATAACCACATCATCATTCCTCTGTTTAAAAACTCTTCAGTGACCTTTCCATTGCATTTACAATAAAATCCAAACAACTTACTCTAACCTAAAGGCCCTGTATGACCTCCATTGGCATGTCTCCATTGCTTTTTTCATAGTTTCACTGGTCTTTTTGTTTCTCCAGTTTACTAAGCTTTCTCCTGTCTGTTCAGTCTCAGGACCTTTACTGCTCTGCTTGAAATGGTCTTTGGATGTCTTTCATATAACCCTATCAAAATTAGGACCCTACAATTGATATAGTCTGTCACCTCACCTAGCTTACACCTTCCTAGATCTGATTTGACAGTTCTATCCTTCCCTCCCCTCTCCAACTCCTCTTAACTGTCCTTTCTTTCTAGGCCCTTGTCGATGAGTAAAAAGTTCCTCTGGAACATTTGCAACAAATCCATTCTAGCATTCTCCTAGACGAATTTCTAGGCAACTTTAGAAGGTGGACAGCGATACATTCCTTTCATCTCAAATGAATTCTCCAAAGACTGAGTTAGTTATACGTCTTTAGAAGAAATGGAAACTACCAAATGTTCATTATGCTTGTTTTATTAAAATAACTAAGAAAAAAATAGAATTGGCTTCTGCGTAAAATAAAACCTCCCCTATATTCAGGTAGGAGCATCCCTAGGAGTTTGAAGAATAACAAGGAGGCTAGTGTAGCTGAAATGGAGTGAGCAGAAGAGCGCAGAACAAGATGGTATTAGGATGAAAACTGGCATTCAGATCATTGGTCATGTAGATCATTGTAAGAACTCCTGTTTTCACTCTGTGTGAGATGGGAAGGCACTGGAGACTTTTGAGCAGAAAAGTGAGATGATCTGACTCATGATTTCCAGGATGATCCTGTTTGTGTTGAGAAAAGACTGGCTGAACAAGGGAAGAAACAGGAAGACTACTTAGGAGGCTGTTGCAATTATCTAGGCGAGAAGTGGCTTTGTCCAGGACAGTAACAGGGGAGGTAATAAACAAACAACAACGAAATTTCAGGAAGGACTCCTCCCTAATCTTGCTACCTTAAAATTTCTAGTTATTTCTTTTGTATTTGTCTTTTTCCATGTTTCTTCCTGGATCCAGGCATAATTACATTGTATAATTTTAGTCAGAACATAATATAATTCTACATGATGTTTTTCTTTCAATAGTATTGGCATGTATCCATGGTGTTTATAATATTCCATTTATAATGGCAGCATAATCTTCTTTAGAGTTCCTGTGACATTTTAGTCAATCATTTTTATTATTAGAAATTTATTATTAATTTCATTTTTTAACTATTGTAAGTAATATAGAGGTAAATATCTTAATGTGTGGAGTTTTTCCCTTTCCCTTGATTGTTTTCTTAGAATAAATACTCGAGTGAATTTACTTGATCAAAGGGACCATGTACATACTTTTGTGGCTTTTGAAATATACTGACAAATTGATTTCTAACAACGTTGTATGTGTGAGGATGCACATATTGTTTTACAATAGAACTGGATCAGAAAAGAATCTTGCCCATAAGAAAGTTACAGTATATTACGACAAATAGATGTATAAGCCAACAACTATAATGTAAAGCATAATGAAGAACACTATAAGAAGTTACCATATTTAGCAAAACTTGATCAACTCTAGGTGTTATTAATTTTATCTTTACTAATATTTTGCATCTATTGAATATATAAAAGTATAACTAATTATTAATTTTATTAACTAGCCTTTTGGTTTTTACTTCTCTTGCTGTAAGTACCCACATACCAATGTCCTTTGCCCATTAAGCTATTAAGATATTGATTTTTTCTTTTCAGTTATGAGATTTTTATTGCTTATTATTTGTAGTCATTTATTTAAATGGAAAAATTCTACTGCTCTGCTCTGTTCTGATCCTCATCTTTGTACTTCTGCAACTAGTGTTGTTCTTAAGGGAGTGGAGACAGGCAGAAGGTTCTTTTATATACTGCTTCCCTTGCTGGAATAAACTTTATACAAAAGAGTAAAAAAAAGTTAACAAATTTGAGAAAAATATAGTATTAAATGTATATCAGTATAGCGGAACAAATATTTATTGAACCACTTGCTAAATATTACTCTAGAGCTGGGAATACAATGATAAATAAGACTTCTAACTCCCAATTGTTTAGCAATTTAAAGATTGTTTAACAATTAACAAGGAAATTAACAAAGATATGTAAATAACAATTTCAACAGCGTAATATAGAATAGAGGCGAACACAGGGTTCTTTGGGAACAAGACTTGATAAAAATATTTATAAAGCTAAGCAAAGAAAGAGTTACAGTGCAATAATTATTCAATAATAAAAAATGAATAAGGGAGACAACTCAATAAGAAATTGGGCAGATGAACTTGTTCACAAAAAAGTATATCCAGGTTTCTGACAAATATATGAAAAGTTACTTCACTAGTCATTAAGGAAATACAAATTAAAACCACAATGTGATTCATTTATACACCCCTCACTGCAGAATGGCTAAAATATAAAAGGATTTAGATAAGCAGAACTCATATACTGCTGATGTGATTATAAACTGGTCCAGACACTTTGGAAAACTATTAGGCAGTATCTTCTAAAGCTAAAATATACACGTATCCTATGACCCAGTAATTCCACTTCTAGGTATTAAGTTGCTATTTTAGTAGGTCAGAATGGTTGAATATTGACAATGTCATATTGTTCAGTCTAATGAATACCTGACAAATGCACACATATGTTCACCAAAAGACATGTAGAAATGTTCATGGAAGCAATATTTGTAGTAGTTCAAAACTGGAAACAGTCTAAATGCCCATCAACAGTAAAGAAAATTACTGAATATTAGTCTATAGTAACAAGAATGAACAAACTACGATTACATACATGTTAGTATTTCTCACAAACAGTATTTATTTTTTAATTTCTTTTTTTATGGTGACATTGGTTAATGAAATCTGATAAGTTTCAGCTGTACACTTTAACAGTAAGGCATATATATAATATGTATATATTATATATATATACACACATATACATATACATACACACATATATGTATGTATGTATGTATGTACTTTTTTTTACACTGTGTGATCACCTTCCAAAGTTAGATTTCTTTCTGTCACCATATATTTGACCCCCTTTACCCCATCTACCTCCCCTCTCCCCTCTGGTAACCAGTAGTCTACAGTCCATGTACATGAGTCTCTGTTTGTTTCTCCTGCTCATTTGTTGCTTTTAGGTTTATATCCCACATGTAAGTGATATCATATGATTTTTCAGCTATTTCTGTCTGGCTTATTTCGCTTAGTATGGTTATCTTGAGGTCCATCCATGTTGTCGCAAATGGCCGTATTTCATCTCTTCTTATGTCTGAGTAATATTCCATTGTATATATGTACCACTGCTTCTTTATCCAATCATCTATCGTAGGACACGTTGGTTGCTTCCATGTCCTGGCCACTGTGAATAATGCTGCTATGAACATTGGTGTGTAAATATCTTTTCAGATATGAGTTTTCAAGTCTTTGGGGTAAATAGCCAGTAGAGGGATTGCTGGATCATATGGTAGATGAATTTTTAGTTTTTTGAGGAACCTCTGTACTGTTTTCCATAGTGACTGTACCAATTTGCAGTCCCACCAGCAGTGTATAATTATAGCTATTCTAACAGGTGTGAGATGGTATCTCATTGTCTCACAAACAATATTGGAAGAAAGAAGCCAAACAAAAAAGAACATACATTATGATTCTGTGTATATGTAACATAAAAATATGCAAAAATAATCTATGCCATTAGAAGTCAGGGGAATGGTTGCCTTTTGAGGGTTATTGGCTAGAAGATCCCACAAGGGGAGCTTTTGAGATACTGATAATATTAAGTTCTTTGATCTGGATGTTATTTACATTAATGATTTGTATACTTTTATATATGTATATTTCACTATAAAGTTTTTAAAAAATAACAGTAAAATTAATACATATTATTCACATAAATTCTGATTTTCCCCCACAATAACTACTTTGATGTTTTTGAGGGAAACAATGGACCAATTCTTCCAAATATCCTTTCCACCCACCTTTTGAGTTCTTGCTTCACTAGTACTCTTGGGTAATTCTGCATTCATTGTAGGAATGTAGGTGAGAGACTAGACTGGGGATGAGTTCTGTCAGGGAAGGCTTCTTGGAAGAGATGAAGCTGGACCTGAGTTTTATAGCATCCATTGGAGACAGCCAGGGGAGCAAGTGGAGAACAGAGTTCCAGGCAGAAAGGCCAGGCTGCTGGAAAGCATGAAGATGTGGTAGGGGAAAAAAAGAACCCATTGGGAGGGGCTGGGAATGGCTTGCTAGAGCTGGAACTTGAAGAGTGGCTGAGGAGCAGTTAGCGATAAGCAGAAGAGCTTGGCAGAGGCCAAATTGAGAAGAGCCTTGAAGGGTTATGCCGTTGAGTTTGGACTTCATCCTATAGGCATCTGGGAGCCACTGAACAATTTAAATCGAACCAGTGACATAATTAGATTTCTGTTTAATGAAGAGTAAGCTGGTGATGGTGTGGAGAACACTTGCAGAGGGATAAGACTGAAGCCTGAGGGACCAGTTAAAAAGCTATTGCAGTAAATCATGGGAGATACGATATGTTACTGCCAGGGGATAGAGGTGGGGACAGATATGAGAGATTATTAAGGAGACAGTTGTTCTGGTGGGACTTGGTAATTGATGGGTTTGGAATTGATTTGTAAACATGATGCTTTTTTCTTCTAGTAAATAAAATGGTAGAACCTTTAATTTGATAAAGGATAGAACTCATCTAGCCTTCTTTCTGTCCTTTTCCCCTTTAAAACCTTTCTGCAGTTACATAGGTCAAAGAATGTTGCTATGACAAACAATAGAAATCTTACTGCTACTTCCACTGCTTCTTAAAGTGAAAATTGAATGACACATTTCATATTTTTTCAATGGAGCATCATATAGGTCATTTTCTGTACTAGCATGCAAACTTCTTAATTTTTCCAAATGAATCAGTTGAGAGGGGAAAAGGTAGTTTATCTGAGAAGCTCTGTGTTAATGCCATTCTGAAACAGAAAAAAAGTGGTACCTATATACACTGTCATATACTATTGCAAACAAGAAACAATTTGTACATATGTGATTATATAGATACAAACATGTATACACGCATGAAGAAACATATACATGCATATACACATGCACACATATATATTCACACTAAAAACTTATACAACTATATATGTGACACCCTTGAGATTTTACATACAGAGATTGTCTAGGTATATAAAGAATAACATATTTTTATTTAATTTTCCCTTTCTAAGGTTATATTTGGGTGGGAAGGAATCTGGAAG
>NW_011889120.1:675060-722058 GCF_000151845.1 Pteropus vampyrus
ATAGCCCAGATGTCAGTACAAAACAAAGGCCCCCAATCCAAGGTAGCATCCCCATAAAATAAAGCCAAGTCCAAAGGCCTTGCTGGTCCAAAAGCACAGGGAGAATCCAGCAGACTTGCTCAGTGAGGGGAGCAGACTGAATGTGGCCCAGGGTAGCGAGTGGGCAGCTGCAGCCTTAAATTTCAAGTCTTACTGTCAAATGGTTGAGAAGGGCAGGCACCTTCCAAACGATCAGTAGTAAGTTAAGGATTCCTCTGTTTTGATTTCCTTTTCAGTCTAAGACAAAATTTCTCTGTGTCACTAAACATAGGCCTCAGACCTGGTGGACCAGGACCAAACTTACTGGTATGTTGAGTAACTGGATGTGCCCCAGGCCAAATGGTTTCTCCCTAATTGAACCATGTGATAGTCTTTTGGGCTTGAAAACTTAGAGTCCTCTCTCTTTCTTTCCTCTCCATTGCCTACCGCCACTGAGTTAGTTACCAGACTGACCTTTCAGTGTCTCCCTCATACTCATTCTTTTTGGCTTCTATTTCCCCACTCAGACCTAACAGTCTCAGTCCTGGACTAAATTGCTTCCTCATAGGACTTTCTGATTTCTGTGCCCCAGTTTTCCACTCTACACTGCACTTTGCTCTCTTTTTTTTTTTACATCTTGATGATTTTAACTTGCCTATAGGATAAGTTTATGTCCCTCATTAGTCCATCCAGACCCAACATTTGGCCCTAAAGTACCTTTCACAATTGTGTCTCCCAACTGCTTCCTTATATGAGCCCTCTGGTGAGTCAAGTATATTGCCATTGGAACACACCTGCTTTCCACATGTGTTTTTGCCTGTATCATTCCCTTGGAAGGCCAGTCTCTCTCCTCTCTGATTATTTAAATTCTATCCTTAAAGATGCAGGTCCACTCTTAATTCACCCAAGATCATCTTGGCCAGAAGTTTTTTGTGTCTCCAGAACTCTCAGTACTTTCTGTCTGTTTCCCTCATCCAGCCCTGTAGTGTATCAGGCTGTTAGTTGGCTTTCATATATGTTTATTGACTTCTCTGTTTAAAATTTTAGATGTTTTGATGGCAAAAGTAGGCTTTCAGCAGTAAAGATATCACTCTAAAGAGCTTAGCACTGCCCTGAAGGTACTAAATTTGCTGGGGATTCAGTGTAGTTACAAGGCTATAGTGTACTGATTCTCAGTATCTTCCAAATATTAGGATCTCTTTGTTCTCTTTTCATTGTCAGAAATTTGTTATCTCCCGTGTGTGTGTGTTATGATTCATTGATTGAAATTTTAAAAAACAATGACCAGAAGCTTTTGTGAATTTGGTAATGCTTTACAATGAAATTTTATTTTGGTATAGCAACACCCACATACATTTGAAAATTAGTAATGTTGTATTCGTAAGATGTTTTTATTTATTTGGTATACAGATAATTCTTAGTGAGCACCCACCTGGTTTTGCTGACCCTCGCAATAATGTTGAATCCTCATGTGTAATGTTGCCCCAATATTTGGGCATGCTGTTGTTGTGGTTGTTGTTATTATTTCATAGAGCTGTTGTGAGACTTAAATGAGATGCCGTATATTAGGTGTATGACACAGTGCTTGGCGTTTAAGAGATTTTGGTCTTTCTTTCCCTTCCCATACTACTGTTAGCTAATTTTGAAGATGGGGACCTTCTGGGATCTTCTGGGCAATTCGATTTAAGTGGGACAGAATTTGGGGCAGTGGATGTGGGGGAGGGATAGCAGTGTCGCTTATAGGGAAAGTGAAAAGACATTAAACATCACGTAGAACAGCAAGTGTTTTACTGTCAGGACTTCTCTACCCTCTTAAATATTATTGAGGGCCCCAAAGAGCTTCTATGTATGTGAAGTTTATTGAGAAATTTTAAAAATATTCCTTTATTATTTCCTTTAAAATAACAATAATAAACCATTACACAGTAACATAAGTAACACATTTTTATGAAAAATATATTTCCCCAAAAGAAAAAACTTAGTGAGAAGAGTGGTATTGTTTTAAATTTTTGTAAATTTCTTTAATGTCTAGTTTAATAGAAGACAGCTGGATTCCCATATCTGTTTCTGCATTCAATCTTTTGTGCTATTTTATATTGGTGAAATAAACGAAGAAAATCCAGGTTTATACAGATTTGTTGAAAAAGGAAGAAGTATTTAAATAGCCTTTCAGATAATTGTGGATATTCTTCTTCGAAACTAAACCAAAACTCAATGAGTGGTAGTTTCTTAAAGGTTACTTACATGATGGAATCTGGAACATATCAATGAAGTTTTCATGCTCTGTTACACTAAAATTCATTGTTGTCTTGATATTTTAAGTGGGTCTTTTAACTGTGCATGACTTTGTAACATCGACCATTGGTCATTTGAAAAAATATTGGTTCACTGAGTTACACAGAACTTCTAAATGTTGACATATTTCATCATATACTCTCAAGAAAGTTATGTTCATTGTTAATCACCACTGATCTCATCAGATGAGTCTTTAGTACTAGGAAACTGTCAGGATTATGGTGGTTGATAGAAAATTTTCACAATTCTAATTTTCATTCAAAAACTTGAATTTTATAACTGGCAACAAATACTGTCAATTGTTTTCCTTGAAGTGACAGGCTAACTTTGTTCATTTTTAAGAAAATATCTGCCAAATACCCAGGATGGAATAGCCATAGTTTGTCACTTGCTCTTTCAAGTGAAAATAGTATTCCACAAAACAAGCAGATAGTTCACCTTCCAACTCAAATGATGGAATAAATGCTTTTCCTTGAGACAGCCACGGTACTTTGGTATGCAGCAGAAGTGCTTTATTTGTACGTTCCTTATTGTCACACAAAATATGAAAAAGACGTGTACTCAAGGGTTTAGATTTAATAAAATTAATAATTTTTACAGCTTTATCAAGGACATTCTCATGCAAAACTAGCATTTTCTTTTTACCGTGTAGCAGTAAAATATACAGTGACTACTAGTATAGTTTGGTACTATTACCTTGCTTAGTGCTAAGATGTCAGCAGTTTTACCCACCACTGCTTGTGTGCCATCATGACAAATGTCAAACTGTGAAAAACGCAAATAGCATCTTAGTATTATTATGGAAATAGTTTTGACCTCAAGGACCCTCAGAAAGGGTCCCTAGAGGGGGTCTGTGGACCACATTTCGAGAACCACTGTTTTAAACTTTTACAAAGGGCCAGCCCTCCTTGGACAAAAAATAAAGCTGCTAGCACATTTGGGAGGTGAGCCAAGGTCTTTTTCACACAGGGCAATTTGCCTTACATTTTGGACCCAAGATGGACTTTTTATTTCTTTGCAGAACTGAAGGCATCTGGCTTGGGAGTATGATTATTCTCCACTCACCTTTAAACTGCCTCAGCTATTACTAAGTCTCTGGCAGTGATATGTTGATTATGTGAATTTAAAGCCCATAGGAGCCAGAAGAATGACAGATCAAATTCCCTTAAATGAGAAATAAAATCCAGGAGCCTGGCAGTGGGACATACGGCTCTCACTCCAGCTGACCTTTGGTGTCACTTGGGTAGAATGACTGCTTCTGGGCCAGATGGCAACGTGGCTTAAACGGAAATGTCTCAACCTGTTTCCTAGCATTAATCGTGCACATTGATACCCCTTCATTGTGCAGTCCATAATTCTCCATCGCCAACCTCATTTAGATTTTTTTTGAGGCAAAGCCGAATTCTAACAGGTCTCCTTGAATCCAAGCAATTTCAAAAGGTCTAATTTCTTTTAAGTCTCCAAACCCAAACCTTTTTATATCCAATCACTATTACAGGCTTACAGACACTGAGTCTTTTGTCAATGGAATTTAACTCTAGCAACTTTTAAGAGCAATGAGATTGAAGAACAGTCTCTATTCCCTAAAGGAGGTGGGTGAATGGAAGCCCATTTAAATTTTGTTTAAAAGCACTAAATAAGAATCAATTTGTAAAGGCAGCTTTTCAAGCATAGCAAGATAGCTTTTTAAACCTGATGGGGATAATGGAAGGTCAATACCCTTTATTTTATCAACAATTTCACTAAATAATATTTATTAAGGGCTTTCAGGTCAGGCTTCTCAGCTATAAACAAGCAAATACTGTAAGCAGACCTATTAGAAGTGCTGAAACGGAGCAGCTCCTGGCTGTGGGATGTCTAGACTAGAAGTTAACATCACTTGTCCACAGTGAAGCATGCTTTCATGACTCAAAAGCGGAACTTAGAATTTATTTCCAAAATAATTCGAAGTACACCCAATGAGCAACAAAAGCAAATTTAGCCAACTGGGAAAGAGAGCTGGCTTTTTTCACCCAGGGTCATGTGTAAGGACAACATTCTGTCATATGAGAAATGTCTCAGTTTAGACAGAAAAACACTGGTTCCAGGAAAGAAAAGAAAATGAGTTATATTTGACACTTTTCCCCCTTTGTATTCATGGACTTTGAATTATATACACATCACCTAGAAAAATACTTAACCCTCATAAAAAGCCTGGCAAACAAGTAATTGTAAAAGAGGGAGCAGAAATCCATACTTTTGTAAGAACCACTTTGACTTACTTAAAAAATACAGCTTTTTTTAAGCCAATAAAATTCCGAATTATCTAAATTTAAATCAACATGTAATGGGAAGCCTGGTTTGAGAGAATAAAGTATGTTGGCCTTAGAGTTTAGGTGTGTTTGGAGACTCCATGAGATGGGCCCATTAGGAATTTATTTGCATGAGGGATGAAGTTGCTTCCTGGGAGTGAATGAATTCTAAGAGAGGATAGCATTGCCATAATACTGAAAAGTTTCAAGAACTAGGGGAGGATATCAGAGGTGAGTGGCATTGTATATTCAAATTTAAACCAGCTACCATGAGCTTGCACTGCCTGAGTCCTTGGCAGGGGGCAATAATTAAGAGCAAGTAAAAACTAAAAAGGGCAATTTCAGAAAAATCTCTTTAACACCTCCGGAAGTGTTAAGTCTGAAGTGCTTTTTAGTCTATGTAATAAAGTGAAAGAAAAGAGGGCAAGGATTCCCTTGATCTTGGACTTAGCAGTACCTCCAGTGAATATTGTTTCTTTGATGGCGTAGCAGTGACTTTGGGCGTTGGTGGGTACTGGTGCTTTTGGTGACTATCTGGGCATTATTGTTTTATTGTATTTTCACCATTGATGTAGTCAAGAATCAACAGCCCAATAAACCAGACCAGAGAAAAGGAAACCAACATAATTTCCTGTCAACATGTAAAATAATAATGGAACTGGGAATGGTTTTCTGTTCCTATGTTAAATGATTCTGAGAAGAAGCAAACTTAACTGTTCCAGGAAATATTTTTTCCTGAAAGATAAAATCATGAGCCAACTAAAAGAGTTTACGTAACAAGAATAACATGTTTCCCATTAATACATCAGTAGTCTCACCTCCCTGTGCTTACTGACTTATAGCTGTCATAGAATAAAATTTGCCCAATTCACCTTACAAGACCTGCCCTAAAACCACCTAGAGCACTCCCTGATACCCTACCCTGCTATCCTTCTTCCGAGATACTATTTAGACGCTGTTAAGGCAGTGTTCTCCTATAGTGCATTAAGTCTAAAAAACTTTCTTTGATTGATCAGTGTTTTTTTTTTTTTCTGGTGTTTGCTAGAGATACTTAACAGTTGATACAGCCAAAAGAGTGAATGTCTGCACATTTGGGAGAGAACCCTTGAGGTGTAGAGGAGCCACAGTTATGGGAGAGGGTGGAACCAAGTGAATATGGTTTGTTGCTATTTTTGTGGCCTTGTTTCTGCTTGCAGGAAGGTGAGACCTGGGGAAATTTGGCCTAAATACCTATAATCATTTAGACAAGGACAGCAAATGTCTAGCCCTGTGAAATGATTATGTTCACTACTTTTTACATGATTCTTCCTTGATAAGATAAATATAGTGCTCCCTTCCTCCAGACAAAGATGGTTTTAAATTCATCGTATAATGGCAAAATCTTAAAGGTGTGTGTATGTATGCATATATATGTACATACACACACATATACATATATGTGCACACATATATAACATGCATATACCATTGAGAGATTTAAGGCAGTTTACAAAAGTGCAACAAGATAAAAATAAATAAGGCAGTATCTGAAGGTAGTGCTCTGTGCTGGGAGCTTATCCTTTTGCCTACTGCTGTGCTCCCCTTCCCCATTCCCATCAGTGTTTTTTGCCAGTTAAAGGCCACTTTCTCTTACGGCACACGCAGATCAGGCTTAGCAACCTCAACGCTGGAGCTCTTTCCCACCCTGTCCAAACTATGCCTGACCCCCTCACCAGAGTAGTGGTATGGGGAAAAGGAGAGGAGAAGAAAGCCCTCAGAGATTAAAGCTACACAGGATGGGGAGGCATCTGACCTCACCTTCACGTCCTGGGCTAGAATAGGGTATGCCAACCTCGATCCTACAGATGTTGATGGTGGATTACCAGCCACTGAGAGTTCTGGATCCTCAGGTGGCCTTGATGTTCAAAGATTAATTCCTGTAAATCTCATTTTCCAGCAGGTGAGCAAAGGCAGACTTTAAGGGCTATGAATGGGATGTGTCCTGGTGAAGAATTTGAAGATAACGAAGAAGGACAATATGACTGTAAAGGAAGTAAACTGTTGAGAAAAAAGAAAGAAAAAAACTCCTGAATATTTTGGGAAGACTTTAAGGTAAACATCATAGGTAAAAAGGATGATTCAGTTCATTTCTGTGACAAATGTGATTTGCTCGTTAAATCTATGGGTGAATGATTCTGTGCAAGCATCCTTTTTGCTATGACTGTGCTAATTTATATGAAAAAAAAATGGAAATAAGATGTGTAGCGTAAGGCTGTAGTATTCCTGTGCTGTGAATTGAGCATACACGAGGTTATATTTTCATGTGTAGCACTGTCCAAGGTTGCAAGAGAACGTATTTGTCTTAGAGAGACTTACAAGCTCATATTAATCACTGTCATAAGAGAGTTGAAAAACTTGTTACCTGTGCTCCACTGGAAAAAGTTCATCCTTTTACTGCCTTGCCAAACACTGAAACCCCTTAAATGCAGCTGGCCAAGGACCATAAGAGGCATATTCCACCAGAGCAGGACACCTTGATGTCACCACCTCCCATGCAGCATGAGCCATACAAGCACTATAATCAGCCACATGAGGGTCTTTGTGCTTCTCCAGTACAATTGTCTCCACCTCCATCTCCTTCAGTCCATCGGGAAACCATTAGTATTGCAACAAGTGAATATAGAAATTTAATAATCATCCTTATTCAGGATGACTCTAATTCTGGTGCTAAGCAACCATCATTTCCTGCTTTATCACCCGCTCACCATCACATCGAATATCAAATTCAACCATCGATATTGCACTATTACTCTATTATGCTTCCAGAGCAACATGCACCACCCCCATCTCCTTCACCAGCAGTGAACCATCCAATGTCATGTTCTGCCCAGGACTCAGGCACTCCTCACTTGGTGTGTAGCTAAGTGCCACCTCCACCCATGACTTTTAATCCATAACCAGTAGCTTCTTCCCCTGGTTATATTATTGCTCAGGTGCCCCCTTATATTAATCCTCCTTCTCCAGGATCTCCTCTTTCTTAAAATGGTGGTCTACCTGTAAGTAAATTCCCTTTTAGCAATCATAATCCTAAGTCTTTATCCTAGTTCACTGAAGAGCAATAAACTCTGAGCTCTCCATTTACACAACCAGATGAATCAAGTGTATGATCTAAATCAAAAGGACTTTTACCTTCTCCACCAATGGAAAGGTGCACTTCCTGGGTCACGTCATTTAGATCAGACAAGGTACAGACTATAGTAACAAAGATAATAGTGTTTTAAACTGAAGAGCTGATGAGGAAAAAACCCTTTAAATGTAGTCAATCTTTTAATTAAACTTTGTTTTAGTAAGGAAAAGCACTTCTTACAGAGATAGCTATAAAACACTTAGGATCTTGTCTCTTAAACCGTTTTACCTTGACTTTAGGATCTATTTCAAGTTCTATACTGTAGTGTAGATAAATGACTCAGTTGAACACAGCCAATTTACCACAGCCCTTAGTGTGGTAAATTGACCCAGAGCTGACCTTTGCAATATGAGTTCCTGAAATAAATTTGCATTGTTTCACTTTTCAAAAGTATTGTTTTTGTTTAGAGTTTGTGTGTGTGTGTGAGAGAGAGAGAGAGAGAGAGATAGTTTGTTAACTTGTGTAAAAGGATTAAATTTCAATATGGTTGTAAAAATGCTATTTTTATGTGAATTTAAGCACAGTCACATACCGCTTTTTAAAAATCATGTTGTGCCACTAATTTCCCAAAGTACAATAAAAAGCCTAGAAATAAAAATCTAGAATATACTATAAGGCAGACAGCTAAATGGTAGAGAATTATTTCACATTTTAGGCACTGAAAATTTGAGGTATAATAAGTATATAATACGTTTCACTTGGATGCCTTTTCATTTTTAGGCAGCTCCAGAAGCACCAAACTACATCGGAATTCCGTACTGTGTTAGATTTATGTTCGTAATGTTAAAAGGCATTACTAAATCATTTGGAAAGATATGGCCAAAGTAATTGACTCTGTAGGCGCCAAGCTGGTGGAGATGCTGTTACAATGCTTGTTAATACTATTTTTTTCACAATGGTTGGAATCACATAATGCACTATACTTATCAGTCTTTAGTAACATTATATTACAGCACTGTTTAAATGGTGTCATTTAGATGAAATGTGTGCTACTGTGCTCATTGTCTTAAACTAAATATTTTGGGCTGAATAGACTTTATTATAGTTCCTTATTTCATGGTAGAGTTTGGTCCTTTTCTTATGGTTTCTTGCTGATTGGCTTTTAAACTACAATTTAAATGCCATGAAGGAATTTGAATAATGTGTTAATCATAGACATTCTTATAGTCACAAACTTGCATTTGCTTGGGTTTCATTATTGTGGGATAAGCGGTTTTCCTCTCCCTTGAAATAAAACTATTAATTCTTTCCTATTTTATTGGTAAAAGATTCTAAACTTGGAACATTTTAGCATGAAGTTAACAGCAAAGGCTACCAGATGACTTTGTATTAGAGAAAAGTAATGACTAAATTATATAAATTTCACTGCTTTATAAGGAACCTTTAGAATCAGCTTTTGCATTATAGGGACTTGCTATGTTCTTGCTAAGATGATCACTTACACTTTATACTGAATTCATATGTATGAATTGAGATAGTATATATCAATTGGGATATTACATTCTTGAGATATATATCATTTGAATAAACCCTAGTAAAGTTTTTCCTCCCCTAGTAGTACTATGTGGATTATTAGATAGTTTATAGTATATGAATTTAGAACATACTTCTTTTTGGCAAAGGATGAACTGATTGCTAATTTATTATTTTATCCTGTTGGATACAGGTGAAACAAATTCTTATTTTGGCTGATCAAATGCCAAGACATCTCTGAGCTTAGAGCTGAAGTTAGAAATAATATAAATGGCCATTTTAACCTTGACCAGCCTGAAATAACAAATACATTTTTTAAAAAAGTAAGTGATTTTTCACACCTAGAAATTTGAGAGTCCAGTGTTAATGCAATATTTCTGGTGAGAAAGCCTAGTTATTAGAAGCACAGAGTGCAATAGTGTGAAATGATGGTAAATACTTCTATCATATTATTATAGGTACTTGGACTGGTACAAACTTGATTCCCTTTTTTGCCCAAGTTTAGGAGCTGTTAAAATCTTACTGTTAATATATAATATCATTTTTTGCTTCCTAGAATAAGAGTCAAATTCACTTTAAGCCTTCTCAATTATCTCTGAAGAGCTCTCTTGCTTTTATTGAAATTCACTAGGGTTGAATGTGGTATGAAACCACTTAGACATTGTATTGTACAAAAAAAAATCAGTATCATGATAAAATTTCACATGTTTAAAAGGTATACTTTAAAAAATGATTTATTTTCAGTTAGGTTTAGGAAATATGTTATACAGCAGAGCAGACCAGGTGAATATGTTATAGTATTCAAAAAATTTTAAATGGCATTAGGAGTAAACTCATCCAGTTATTGTTTGAATGGCTATGCTGGGTAGAAAGTTAACAAAATTAGTGTTAATGTTTCTTTAAGGAAAAAAAATAACACGAACTCTGCCTTATATCAGAAAAGGCATCGAAGCTATAATAGACATGTCTAAATTCAATGTATGTACAGTGCATTTTATTACCCTGAAGATTGCTGAAGTAGCATTTTAATTCTTAAAAAAATTTTAAAATGGATGCATAAATACTAGAAAATAATATTTATAAGAAATAAAAATAAATAACAGTGAAAGGGATAATGAAGGCAGAATAAATAGTAAAATCAAACCCAAGTTAAAGTTGGAACCAAAACAGTTTGAACCAGAAAGTCCTGCACCATTGTTAATGATGGATGAAATGTGGTTAAAGCAAAGAAGCAAGATAAAAACATGCACATTTCACAGAGAGCATAAGCCTGATATTGAGCTTAGTTCTTTTGTGGGTGCTCATAAAATGGCCACTGTGTAATATAGGGTGGCGATTCCTGCTTCTGATAGCATGAGAGAATCTCCTGAAGAGTCGTCTAAAAATAACAGCCTTTGCCTTATTCCCACAAGATTCTGATTCAATAGTTTTGGGGGATGGGAGAGGCTTAGTAATCTGCCCTTTAAGTAATATCCTAGGTGATTTGGAAGCAGCTGCTTGAGAAATTTCACTGGTCACCCAGTTTCCATTCTTGGCGGTCTACCATCCTTTCTCATACACAGCAATCAAGGTAATCATTTGAGAATGGAAATCGGCCCTCAAATGGTTTTGCATTGCACTTCTGGTCCAATTCCTTTTTCATGCCAGTATATGATTAGTCTCCTGGTGAATTTTCCAAACTCGTGACCTACCATTCTTTCTTCACTCCTTCTATTCTAGCCATATAGCCTTTTCTTTGATCCTCAGACAACCAAGGTCGTTCCTGCTTCTGCATTTTGCACTTGCTCTGTTTTCTGCCTGGACCATCTTCTCACAGATAGTTATATGGCTGGTTCTCTCACTTTGTGTCTCTGTTCAAATGCCTTCCTTGCTACTCTGTGGAAAATAGCACCACCCCTACCATCCCTCTGTGTCTCCTAACCCTGCTTTATTTTTCTTTATGGCACCAGTACTACCTGTTGTATAACTTGCTGCTTTCTTATTTTTGTTTCTTCCATGAGAGTGTCATTTTCAAGAGAGGTGGGTCTTTGTACTGGTCCATCAAAGAATGACAATGAGTGATAAGTAATTATGAAACGATTTTGTTTCTTACTGTTTGCTGCTGCATCTTTTTAAATTTTCCTTTACCCCAGGTGAAAATTTGGGCCATCTGATGACTTTTCTCTATACTATTAGATGATAGAAAGCCCTGTTGTTAGTAATTTAAATGTCTAGTCCGATGCAATAGTCAAACTTTGGAATGAATTTAAGGGTAAGGCCTTTCCTCACTTCTCCAGCTGTGGCTGATGGAAAACTAGCAATTGGGGGAGAACGCTGTGGTCAATTTCTTGCCTTACCCACTTTTGCTTTTATTTTTTCTCCCCTGTTTTACTAAGTGGAGGTCTTGATCCTCCAGATTTGGAGTACAAGGGATTGGCGGAGGAGTGGTGAGGGAATAGGAATGGTCTTACTTCATTGGTATGATAAGAAACTGGATTAGTGCTCTTTGGGCCTGACTACGAGTTTTAAGTATTGATTCTTTTACGGGCACTTTCATTGTTGGTAAGAATTCCTCTCATTTCTCCAGATCTCTCTGTGTAGTTCCCTTGGTGAAGATGAATTTCCCTCTTTTCCACTTAGTTCCTTATTTATTCTTCAGTCCCTGAGAATCTGACAATACCTACAGCTTCTCTCTACTGAGTCTGATGTTCATCCCTCTAGCTGGTCCTCTGGGACAGGAACTAAGATGACCTCCTCACTGGCTCTCTCTAGTGAGGGGCAATATCTGGCCCATGAGAAACATTTCATTTTCCCTAATAAACTCTGGCTGTGCTGGCCAACTCCAGTGTTATCAGTTTCCTCTCCTCCTCAGCTGTTAGAGTCAGCTTGTATTCTGCAGCTTAGATTTTCCAGACAAGAGGCTATAGTGTCACTAATGCTCCAGAGAGCACATATTTAGCCCTCTCAATGGACTATTAAAGTGCCCCTCTCCTGAGAAGTGAAATGGGAGGCATCTTTCATCCCTTCTTCCAAGTAGGAGGTGGTGGTGGGACTCACATCAAAGCAAAATCCAGTGCCAGGCTATGTTCTGAATGGTAAGTGTCCATGCCATACTGTTTGTTAAATATTTTAATTATGACTCTGGATCCAACTATTTTTGATTTTTAAGTGGCTCAGGAACCATTATGGAAAATATAATCATCTTGGATGTGTCTACGAAAACGAAGGGGAAGAAGTGGGTTATTAAATAGGTAATTCGGAAAAAAATGCTTCAGGTAGTGGAATTTTCTTGCAAAGTTTTATCTGAATCATTCCGAAAAGTGTCAGAATTTGGCACAACTCATAACAGTTCCAAGTACATTATGCTGAATAAAATAATACATTTTTTCTTTGACAAAATAATCAGTAGATATGCTTCATTTTCAACAGGAAAAATTCAGTTATATTTTAAGCACCTTTCAAGGTCAGACCTAGGTAAAAATGTGATTTAGATGGAGTTCATATATGATTGGGAAGAAGTGGGGATACAGAATCCTTTTTACTTTGCTGAATGAAACTAGTTTTTAAAAATCATAAGTCATCACATAATAGGAAAGAGATGGATTGCTTATTCCATTGACCATCGCTAGCTGTTTAACTTTTAAGTTTTTCCTGATATTTGGCTTGGGCTTTCTGTTTGATTTATGTGTGTGGGAGACTGATTGCAAATTTTTCCTTAGTTCTTCACCTCTTCCGGTGTATACATCCCTTCAGTGTATCTTCAGAGTTCCTCTTATCAAAAAGTGGAGTCTGTTTTCACACCCCTTTGAATATGGGCTGGCCTTGTGATTTGCTTTGACCAACAGAATGTGGTAGAAGTGTCGATGTGCCAGTTCTGAGCCTAGAAGCCTTGTGTTCTCTCTCTCTCTCTCTCTCTCTCTCTCTCTCTCTCTCTCTCTCTCTCTCTCTCTACCCACCCCCTCGCTCTCTCTCTGAACTCAGCCACTGTGAGAACAAACTTGGCCTACCTTGCTGGAAGATGAAAGAACACACTGAAGAGAGCTCATTATTCCTATCTAGAGCCATCTTAGGACCAGTCTAAAGTCAGACAATCTCAAAACATGTGAGAGTGCCTAGCCAAGATTAGCTCCAACCTGCATCTGACAGCTGGCCCCATGCTGGAGTTCATCTGAGACCAGACTAATCACTCAGGTTAACTGTAGTTTTGTGAGCAATAATATAAATGCTTATTGCTTTAAGTCATTGAGTTTTTGGGATGCTTTGTTACACAGTGGTAGCTAACTCATACAAGCCAGTTTTGCCCTCACTTTCCCCCTGTAGTCAAAGAATCACATACTGTCCAGTTTTACAATTAAAATTTACTCTAAAGTATTTTTTAAAACATGAATTACAAATATCTAATGTTAACATGGGGAGAATTCACCTTTGAAAGAGTTTAATACACTAAATATTTTCTTTAGGTTTTGTCATCTGCACATATTCATTTCCCAGTTTCCTCACTAATATCCAAGTTATAAGGATGATTAACCTTCAATATAATGCATAGTAACCTTGAACAAATTGTGGAGAATTTAGCTTAAGTAGACGTTATATATGCAGCTGGCATTTCCTAGAGTCTTGGTGAGCAAATTACTGAAGACTATATGCATAGTCTTGCACTTATCAGCATAAAACCTCATTCCAGATGTTCTCTTCTGAATTGTTGTCTTGGGATCTCTAAGTTTGTGAAGCCATTTGTGCAACAGCTGAGCTATGGTGGCTTTTGCTCTTACCTTGAAGATTTAGGTTTGTGCTTTACAACAGACAGATCTGTATTCAGGGAGCATATAGAGCCATAGCCACTATGGTGCATCTTCTTTATCTTTGCACCTAAGGAGGCTCAAGTGCACCTAAGATGGGCTACATTGGAGGAAAACCATCCTTTTAACCCAATCCTTTCGTGGTTCCCAACAATCTGCAACGGCTTTCTAAATCAATGCCCTAAAACTTTCTTTTCCCCGTTTAGTCCAACCTTCCCATTCCTCTCTCTGTTATGTTCTAATCACACATGAGCAAGCTATTAGCCCGTCGGCTCTGCATAAGTCCAGATGTCTGTCACCTAGACTGACATCACTTTGTATACCACTTGGCTGCATTTTAGACAGTGAGGAGGCAGCTGGGTAAACATCTGTTTTAGGGACAGATGTCTGCATAATCTTAAGTTTTCAGTTTAGAATATACTTAATGTAATTAAAAATACTCTTATTTTTTATAGTTCTTTTTCTTTTCTTTATTAAATTTATTGGGATAATACAATTATATAATTTTCAGGTGTACATCATAATTTGACATCTGTATATTCTATTGTATGTTTACCACCCAAAATCCAGTTTCCTTCAGCTACCATATATTTGATCCCCTTTACCCACTTCACCCTCCCCCTATCCTCTTATATTTGACCCCTTTTACCCCATCTCCCTAATCCCTCCTTCCCCACCCCCTACCCTCTGGTAACCACTAGTCAGTTGTCCATGTCCATGTCCATGAGTCTCTGTCCTGCCCATTTGTTACTTTTAGATTTATACCCCACATATAAGTAATATTATGTGATTTTCAACTTTTTCTGTCTGGCTTATTTTGCTTAGCATGATTATCTCAAGATCCATCCATGTTGTCACAAATGGCAGTATTTCATCTCTTCTCATGGCTGAGTGATATTTCATCGTATGTATGTACCACAGCTTCTTTATCCAATCATCTATTGTAGGACACGTTGGTTGCTTCCATGTCCTGGCCACTGTGAATAATGCTGCTATGAACATCGGTGTGCAGATATCTTTTTGGATATGGGTTTTCAAGTCTTTGGGGTAAATACCCAGTAGAGGGTTTGCTGGATCATATGGTAGATCAATTCTTAGTTTCTTGAGGAACCTCCATACTGTTTTCCATAGTGGCTGCACCAATTTACAGTCCCACCAGCAGTGTATGAGGATTCCTTTTTCTCCACATCCTCTCCAACGTTTGTTATTACTCGTCCTGTTGAGTATAGCTATTCTAACAGGTGTGAAATGGTATCTCATTGTGGTTTTGATTTGCATTTCCCTAATAGCTAGCGATGTTGAGTATCTTTTCATATATTCGTTGACCAGTTATATGTCCTCTAGGGAGAAGTGTCTCTTCAGGTCTTCTGCCTATTTTTGATTGGATCATTTTTTGTTGTTGTTATTGGGTCATATGAGTTCTTTGTATATTTTGGATATTAGGCCCTTATTGGAGGTGTTGCTTACAAATATATTTTCCCATTCGGATGATTGTCTCTTTACCTCATTGACAGTTTCTTTTGCTGAGCAGAAACTTTTTAGTTTGAATACATCAATTATTTAGATTCTTAATGCGGTATCTACATGGTCGCTTAAAACTGAAAACATTAATTTATTCCACACTTTGTCTATGTTTCACTGCAGTCAACATACCTGGTTCTTTCTTTAGGGCACAGATAGAGCATATCCACAAGCCTGTGTATATTTTTAGGGGAGAAGGAACAAAGTAGTAGCCAACTCCAGAACAGATGCTTTGAGACAGAACATCTACCTCAGTCAGTATAATTACCATTAGATGTGATTTATCACAGATAAATAATTACTAAATCCTTTCCTATTCTCTTTTTTTTCTTTCCCAGTGCTGTTTTTTTTTGGAAAGGGGCTGCCCACACATTAGGCCAGAGAGGAATGGGTGGGGGGGGGGGCGGGGGGCGGTGCTCTACACTGTTCTATCTGAAGAAAATAAAATTACCTTTGTTACCTTTAAAAGTCTATAAGTAAACATTTTTATTTGATTTGAACATTCAATTTCCTTTTGTGCTTTGATATACTAGCAACACGTAGCTGTTTACAACTGTCATCTGGCTGACTTCCCTTGGATATAATCCAGGCACCTCAACCCCAATGAATCTGTCACTGTATCATCACCTCCATCACTCTCTTGGTGAATGGTTCCCTTAGGTAACCAAATGTACAAGCCAGAACCCTGGTGGTCATTATTCAGTCCTCCACACTCCTCCTTCACTCCCCATATTTGATTGGTAGCCAAGGTCTGTAGATTTTACTTGACCACAGTACAGACACTCATTGCTTCTCTGGGGACTGCTGGAAGAGCCTTCATGTCACTTTCCTGCTTCTGGTCTCACATTTGCCTCACTCATCCAGTAGAGCTGCCAAGTAAGGCCTCTAACATATAAGCGTGGTTATAGACACCAATGTACAGCCCTAGCATATGGGATAATGTCAAATTCTTTTGCTTAGCACAGAAAGGCCCTCATATCTGGCCTCTCTCTCTCTCTGGTCTCATTTCCCACCTTCTCACCTTTAAAATTAGCAGTTTCCCCCTTTGTGTCTTCCCATATAGGTTTCCCTCTGAAAAATATTCCTTTCCTTGCTTTATCCCCCACTTTTCCTATATTTTCTGTTTTCAAAAGCACATTCTTCAACCCTCAGCAGAAACATCACTTCTTTCTAAAACCTTTCTCCAACATGGTGTATGATTTTGATGCCTCTGCACTGTGATTACTGTCCCATTTGTATAAGCACATCATGCCAGTTATCACACTGTATTTTAATTATTTCTTTAAATGTCTTTCTATTCCACTAGACTAGTGGACCTCAAAGTTTGGTCCCCTGACCAGCAACTTCAGTTTCACCTGGGAATATGTTAGAAATGCAAATTCTCGGGCCTCAACCCAGATCAGAAACTCTGGGGGTTGAGCCCAGCAATTTGTATTGAGGGCAAATCATTTAATATCTTATGACAGGGGAAGAGTGGCTTGCCATAGTGACATGCTAATAAATGGGAATTATTTGGAAGAAGATGCATAAATACTGCACAGATACTGTCCTCCATGCCAGCTTTTCTTAGACTGGCGACATCAAAGAAGTCCAGAATGCCTAAAAGCATTTCAACACTTGTATTAATTTCCTGCTGTAACAAATTTTAGCAAATTTAGCGGTTTAAAACAACAATACATTTATTATCTTACAATTTTGGAGGTCAGAAGTCTGAAATGGGTCTCGCTTGGTTAAAATCAAGGTGTTGCCAGGGCTGAGTTCCTTCCGGAGGCTCTAGGGGAGAATCCATTTCCTCAATTTATTCTAAATTCTAGGGCTTACCTTCATTTTCTGGCTTGTGACCTCTTTCTCCATTTTCAAAGCCAGCAATGGCTGTTTGAATTTTTCTCATCATGGCATCCCTCTGGTTCTGACTCTTCTGTCTCCTTCTTCCCTGTTTGAGCACCTATGTGATTACATTTGTCCCCCTCTTGGATGATCCAAGCTAATCTCCTTATTTTAAGGCCCCCTGATTAGCAGACTTCATTACATGTTGTTATGTAATATACTTAGAGATTCCAGGGATTAGGACGTGAACATTTTGGGGGCAGAGGTGTTATTCTGGCCACTACAACATTTATTCTTGACTTCTAGAAATTTAAATAAAATTGATATTGCCTTTTACCTTAATACATGGGCTCTTTGGAGAGAACTAGGCTTCCCTTCTTTCATTGTTAGTTCTTGGAAGAAAGTGGTTTCAAAGTCTGTGGTGATTTAGGACATTCTAGTGAAGACAGGACCCCCACCCCTAAGACTTAGGTTTGAATATAAAACCTGAACTTCACTCAGAGTTACTCAAGAAAACATGTCTCAGATGGCAACTAGAGACCATGAGATTTATGAAAATAATTATATCTGTATGTTAAAAATATGTTTAAATATTTTTTTAAAAGAAATAATGCATTATCAAATAATATATCATTGAAAAAGGGGCAGGCGAATACTTTAAAAAATTTTTCCTAAGAGCCTGGTTTTCAATCAGACTTGCCAATCTTTCATTATTGGTATCCCTTTTCATTCATAGTTAAGGCCAGGGGTGTGCTTTAAAAAGTCCCTCATATTTAAGAACCCCAGGTGATTGCTCAGATCTGCCCCTCATCTGTCTTCCGAACCCAGTCATCCAGAGCACTGTGGTCAGTGGCTGCTTTGTTACTGTACTGGTTTTTCTTTCTCCAGCTGGCTTGGGTTTAGTGGCTGTGTTGAATTGTCTGTGTGTTCTTCAATCTACCTTCACCCATGAATATGTTTAGTCAGTTCCAGTTCCATGCCTCCAAGTGGAGAGCGATCCCTATTCCATTTTTGTGCCTCGCCCTGACTTCCAGAATCTCATCCATATTAGAAGCTTGGGGTCTCCAGTTTCAAAGAATGTGTTCACCTCTTCAGTTACTTCAAGTAAGTGTTAAGAAACACAAACTTTTTAAATGGCTATATCTTAACAGCTCTTAACTTCGGCTGCTGGCTCCAGAGAGCTAAGAGTGGGGAACAGGAAGGAACCTTACAGATAAGAGTGGTCTGAGTAATGGGGAGACTCTTGCAGGCAACTTTCAAACCATAACTATCTAATCCCGCCTGAAGATAAAGGGGTCTGAAGAACCCCTGCAGACACGTTTTAGGAAACTTTGCCTTGCAGAGATTTGGCAGAAGGTATTATAAAACCCATTTATACTGCAGAATAGTTATAATCTTCATGTCTTTTCATTTATACAGATCTGTGCACTAGCAAATAAAGGAAATGGTGGAAATTGATGGAAATGGAGCTATAAAAATATGAAGGCTGTGAATTTTAAATATTGAACTTTGATAAGTTACTGTTTGGAAACTTAGACTACTTCTCAAATGCAGTATACATTACCTCTGATATGATGGCAGGACGAGTCTGACATGAACCCACTTGGATCTGCATTGTGCAATACAGACATATATTTGTGAACAGTGTACCAGGATTATGATGAGAAAGTGAATTATAACCGGAAAAGGCTTCGTATCTTTAATTGTCCTCCATCAGTGGTTTTATCCATTTCCTGGTGAAAAAGCAATGGTAGTTAAACCGAAATCTTGCTGAACCTCTCTGTGACTGTGCATGCCCAACATCTGTAGTTGCCTGTTTATAGAAAAACCTTAAATTAACTATTAACCAAGCTGAGTTTATCCTGTACTATGAATTCAGTACTTAAGTTTAAAAAATGATCTACAAATCCTGAATTGAAAGCTTCCCTCGGCTACTGTTAAGGAGAACAATGTGTACTAGGTAGGCCCTACCTGACCTATCTAGTCATCTTACATCAAAATGGAAATACCTGACAAATAGCACCTGTAGCCATTGAATCAGCCAGAACACAATTTCCTTCAGTTTGAGTGTGTTGCAAGGATGGTGATTCTTTAACTGAAGGAAGAGAAGTGAGAAAATTACCTGGCCAGTCTAAGCACAAAAGCCCCAATTCTTTGTCTGAGATGTCTTTTATTTTAGGACAGTACGTTGTTTTGTTCTGATCTCAGATGACTTTTTGGGTCTACTTTGCATATGTTGTGAGGAGCCATGGTTATGGATTCACTCTGGAAGAGGGATGTGTGTGTTAACACCCACACAAACAACTACCTAACCACCTAAGAAGTATTGAATTAGACCGTTGGACCACCCTGTTATACATGAATACAGGAGAGTGGTGTAAGAGGACATCGAATTTCCACATTCCTATGTTCCTTTAATAAAGGGAACTTGTAGGACTTGTTTTCTTTTAACAGACCAGCTTTCCTCCCCTTTGTTCATGCATCTGCCTTAGAGAAGACATTCACACTTCTAAGAAATAACTTTATTCCCTCCCAGGCTCCAAACAAACTTTTTAAGGCCATATTTGCTATGAGGGATATTTATTATGGAATTTAAGTAACTTGCATTTTAATTCAAGTGTCCTCTCAGCACTGAAAAGAGGTTATTTTCTCCAGGAGGCCCCAGCAGTTTCCTGTTTTAAAGAAATTGAAAAGAAATATATTGCTTTCAACAGCCCCAAAATCAATACAGTTTCAAATATAGATGGGACCAAGTTGCTTGTGCTTTCTATGTGGGCTGAAGAATAGTGCTGACCTGAGTCCTATGTGATCATAATACTTACACAAAAGCCATTGTGCTGTGGTATGAATGATTGTGGCTCTTTACTTGTCACTCCAGATTAGGTGACCAATCTTTGTATACACCACCCAGTAATGATGACCTCCCATCCATCCATCTTGAGCGACATCTCCAGAGAATAGATTTAGGATCAGACCATTTAAATATCAAAACGTATTTCTTTTTCTTCACCTTTTAAAAAACAGCATAGAACCTTAAGGCATCACCAGCCATTGCTTTTTTGAATAATGTGTGGTAAATATGGCTATAAGCTATAAAGTCCTTGATAGCGGGGTACCAATGTTTTATATCTCTTTCTATCTCCTTCAGTATGTAGCTTATACAGAAAACTAGCTCGATATATGCCTGTTAAATAAATGAATCAACAATTTCTCATGCCAGTGCTACAAAGAATGTCCACTTGTTTTTGGACTTGACAGGGGGATTTTTGGTGCTTGGAGAAGGACCTTGATTCTCTTGTATAATTTCCATTTCTCTTTTGCAATTCTCAAAATTGCTTTTCATCTCTTTGAATTTGGTGAGCATATTTATTTTAAGGCATTTGTCTGGTAACTCCAACATCTTTCCTAGTTATTTGCTTTTTATTTTTTTCCTGCTTGTCTTTATTCATGTTGTCTTGTCTCCAGCTTGTCTGTTTTTGTTTGCATATTGGACATGGTATATGGAAAATTGTTTATAGAAATAATTTGAAGCCCAAGATGATGCTGTTTTTCTCCAGAGAGGATTCCCATTTGCTTCTGTCAGATGGCCCAAGGCACTAGCAGTCTTGACCTCTAATTTCAGGGATGGAGAACAGGCGAAGATGACCTGTAGTTCCTGCAGTAGTCCACGTACTTGCAGTGCACTGTAATTTTAGGATGCAGACATTTGGAGATCCAACCTAAAGTGAGGAAAGTTGACCAGTGTTCCCCGCCCTTCCTTTCTTGGTGGCTCCCAGACACCAATGTTTGTTCCTTTAGCTATACCAGGTTGACTGAATTATTACTTAGCCTCTCAGTCTCTCAGCTGTTCCCTCTAGGAGCAGAGACTCTAAACACAGGATTCATTTCTCAGGGCATTCATTCTCCCTTGGATCTTGTTCAGGTAATATTTCTCTAGCTTGTTAACATTGTGAGGCCTTTAGGCAGATTGAAAAAAAAAATTCTGTCATACTTTTCTGGTAGTTCTTAGTAGGAGAGTCTGTCCAAATGACCTAATCTGTCATTAGCAGAAGCAGAAGTCAACTTTATCTTATTTTTGGTTACAGTACTTGTTTTATATCTTTAAAACATTCTTTATTGTTTTGTTAGTTTTTTTTTGGTGAGTCTATTCTGATAATTAGAAATGTTCATATATTTGTTTTGGTGGCTAGCTGTATAATTATAACTTCATATAATGCTTTTAATTCTCTATTTTTCCAAAAGTATTAATCTTTTATTTTTGAGAAATGATGAAATTAGTACACTTTTTTCCTCACTCCACTCTACCACTTGATTAGAGTTGATTATATTATATTTCTTAGTGTTTATCATAACACTGTTAAATGTATTTATGCAATTTAATTTTTCAATTTTAAAAAGTAGCATTTGACATATAGCTATTAAAAAAACCATATAAGTACTACTTATATGGAGTAAATGAAAACCAATAAACTGAGAAAATGCTTTAAAGTAAAATGTTACTTTTTCAGGTTTAATTTTTATACTACATAAGTGGCCAATTTAATTCTCTTAATATGGTTATGGATTTATCTATTTCTCCTTTTAGTTCTGCCAATTTTTACTTTACATATTTTATAGATGTGTTATTGGGTTCATATTGTTATGGACTTTTAATACCCTTTTAGTACATTAACCCCTTCATTACAAAATATCTTTCTTAGTCTCCAATATTGCTTTTCCCTTAAAAAATACTTTTCTGATATTAGTATAGTAATACTTCCTTTTGGTTACCATTTGCATGCTATATCTTTTTACAAAATTTTAATTTCAATCTTTTTGTAGACGTATATTTAAGATGTTTCTTTTAAAAGACTCAAAATCAGAAATAGAAGGAGGGTAGTTACAGCAGACACCGCAGAAATACAAAGGATGATATGAGAATACTATGAAAGGCTATATGCCACCGAATTTGATAACTTAAAAGACATGGACAAATTCTTCGAAATATATAACCTTCCTAAGACTGGACCATGAAGAATTATAAAACCTAAATAGCCCAACCACTACTAAGGAAATTGAAATAGTAATCAAAACCTTCGCCAAAACAAAAGTCCAGGACCAGATAGATTCACTGTTGAATTCTACCAAATGTTCAAAGAATATTTAATACCTATCCTTCTCAAACTCTTCCCATTTATGATAAAAACACTCAATAAAATGAATATAAAAGGAAAGTCCCTCAACTTAATAAAGGCCATAGGTGATAAATCTTCCGCTAATATCATACTCAATGATGAAAAGTGAAAGCTTTTTCTCTAAGATCAGGAACAAGACAAGGATGCCCACTGTCACCACTGTTGTTCAACAGAGTACTGGAAGTCCTAGCCAGAGCAATTAGGTGAGAAAAAGAAGTAAAGGCATTTAAAATGGGAATGAAGAAATAAACCTGTCACTATTTGCAGATGACATGATTCTATATATAGAAAAACCTAAAGACTCCACCAAAAAGACTATTAGAAACAATAAACAAATACAGTAATTTTTTTTGTAAAGTACAAAATCAAAATACAAAAATCTGTTGCATTCCTACATACTAACAACAAAATATCAGAAAGAGAATAAAGAAACCAATCCCATTTACAATCTCAATAAAAAGGATATAATACCTAGGCATAAACTTAATAAAGGAGGTGAAATACCTGTACAATGAAAATTACAAGACATAGTTGAAAAAATTGAAGACACAAAGAAATGGAAAAATATTTCGTGCTCCTGGATTGAAGAATTAACATTGTTAAAATGGCCATATTATGTAATGCAACATAGAGTTTAAATGCAATCCCCATCAAAATCCCAATGGCACTTCTCACAGAAATAGAACCAAAAATTTTCAAATTTATGCGGAGCCACAAAATACCCCAAAAAACCAAAGAAGTCTTGTGAAAAAAGAACAAAGCCAGTGGTATCACATTCCCTGAATTCAAACTATACTACAAAACTACAAGAATCAAAACAATAATGTATTAGCTGGCAGAAAAACAGACACAGACCAATGGAACAGAATTGAGATCCCAGACTTAAACCCACACATATATGGATAACTAATTTTTTACAAAGGAGCCAACACCATACAACAGAGAAAGGAAAGTCTCTTCAATAAATGGTGCTGAGAAAACTGGAAAGCCACATGCAAAAGAGTGAAACTAGATTGCTGACACCATACACAAAAAAATAACTCTAAATGAATTAAGGAACTTGAATATAAGACCTGAAACAATAAAATACATGGAAGAAAACATAGGAATTAAACTTATGAACCTTGGTCTCTGAGGGTTTTTTGTTTTGCGAACTTGACCCCAAAGGCAAGAAAAGTAAAATAAAAGATAAGTGAATTTGACTACATCAAACTAAAAAGTGTTTGCACATTGAAAGAAACCATCAACAAAACAAAAAAGCAACCAATCGAATGGGAAAGGTTATTTACAGACAGTACCTCAGATAAGGAACTACTATCCAAAATATATAAAGAACTCCTACAACTCAACAACAAAAAAGCAAACAACCCAATTAAAAAAAAATGAGCAGAGGAGCTGAATAGACAATTCTTTAAGAAAGACACAGAAAGTCAATAGATATGTGAAAAGATGTTCAACATCACTAGTTATAAGGGAAATGTAAATCAAAACCACATTGAGATACCACTTACACCTGTTAGAATGGCTTCTATCAACAAAACAAGACATAACAACTGTTAGAGAAAATACACTCATACATTGCTGGTGGAAATGTAAATTGGTGCAGCCACTATGGAAAACAGTATAGAGGTTCCTCAAAAAACTAAGAATCGAGCTACCATATGACCCAGCAATTCTTCTAGGTATCTCCCGAAAAATTTGAAAACACTTCATCAAGATATATGTACTCATATGTTCACTGCAGCATTATTCACAATAGCTAAGACATGGAAACAACTTAAGTGTCCTTCAAAGGTTGATGGAAGAAAGATGTGATACATATATATATATAATAGAATACTACTCAGCCATAAAAAATGATGAAATATTGCCATTTGCGACAACATGGATGGATCTTGAGAGTATTATAGTAAGTGAAATAAGTCAGACAGAAAGAGATGTGAACTGTATGTCTTCAGTCATATGTGGGATATTACAAAAAGCAGCAATTGAAACATACAAAGAAACAAAAAACAGACTCATAGACAATATCATGGTGGTTACCAGAGGGTAAGGTGGTGGGGGAGGACAAAAAGAGTAAAGGAGGTTAAACACAAGATGATGGAAGGAGACTGGACTTTGGGTGGGGAGAGCACAATAGAGTATACAGATTTTGTATTATAAAGTCATATGCCTGAAGTTTATATAATTTTATTAACTAATATTACTATAATAAATTTAATGAAAAATATGTTTTTCCTATAGGCATTATATACTTTGGATTTGATTTTTTTAAAAAATCAAATAATACAAATTATGTTTAATGCAATTAGTGATATATCTGAGTTTATATTCTTCCATATTACTATATGTTTTCTACCTGTTTTGTGATTCTTTTTTTTTCTTGCCTTCCTTTAGATAATATTTTTTTATTATTCAACTTCTGCTATCAATTAGCTTGTTACTTATACATCCTTTTCCTGTTCACTTAATGGTACCCGAGAGACTATGGCATGCTTCCTTAATTTATTAATTTAATAAAAGATTTTACATTTTCCACTTCTCAGACAATGCTAGATCTTAGAAGAGTTGAACTTTATCTCCTCCTCTTCTCCCTTTTATGTTATTGTCATGTAATTTAATCATATGTATATTTTAAACTCCATAAGAAAATATTTTTATCATTTTATATATTCAGTGGTCATTTAGAGTTACTTTCGTATTTACCTTTTTGTTGTTCTTAATTACTTCCTTTATTTTCATGTTTCTCTCATGTTTTTCCTTCCAGAAAAACTCTTTGTGGTATTTCTGGTATTGCAGGCCTGCTGGTGATGAATTTTCTGTTTTTGCTAGAAGACATCTTTATTTTACCTATGTTTTTGAGGAATATGTTACTGCATATAGAATTGTAGGTTGGCAGTTACTCTCTTTCAGCACTTCAAAGGTGTAATTTCCATTGCCTTCTGGGTTCTGTCACTTCTTTAGAGAAGCCAGCTATAGATCTTATGTTTTACCTTCATGTATCTTTTTCCTCTGATTTTAAGGTTTTCTCTTAGTCTTTGATTTTTACAAGTTTTACTAATAACATGCCTAGCTTTAGTTTTTGTTTTTATCTTGCCTGGAGTATACTAAGCTCTTGAATCTGTGGGTTTGTGCTTTTCATCTACTGGGAAAATTCTCAGACTTTATCTTTCCAAACATTGTTTCTGCCTCATTCTTTCCTTTTTTCTATTGACTGTGTTAGATATTTTATTTGTTTTCCATATGTGTCTTACATTCCTTGAATATTTTCCATTATTTTCTTCTTTCTGTGTTTCAGTCTGTACATTTTCTTTTGACTTGTGCTCCGATTTATAAATTCTGTATTTTGTTGTCACATTTCTTGCTAAATACATCTATTTCATTCTTAATTTCAAATATTGTATTTTTCAGTTTTAGAATTTCCATTTAATTCCTTCCTAATGGATGCTATTTCTCTGATATTATTTTTCATCTTTTCATCTATTATCTCTATTTTCTGCTATTTTTCTTGAACATACTAAGATATTTCAAAGTTCTTGCTTGCTAACTAAAATCTGGATCATCTGTGAGTGTGCGTGAATAGTATCCATTTTCCTATTGGGTTTAGGCTTCTTTGCTTCTGGTAGTATTTGATTAAATGTCAGATATTGCATATGAAAAGTTTTAGAGGAGTTGAATGATGTCATTTTCCCCAGAGAGTTTTCATCTTTTTCTCCTCTAGGCATTTAATCAGGGAAACAAATTCAAGGTTGAGTTGCAGTTTCTTAAGCATCTGTCTGCCAGTGGTTTACTTCATGTTCCTAGGGTGTAGTCCCTCAAGGGTTCCGCCTGAGAACCTCAGGTATTCTGTATGGCTCTTTAACCATTTTTTTTATCCTAAACTCTTTGTCTCCTCAGCCTGGAAAATCTGCTAAGTAGAGTCCTCTGCTCTTCAGAGGCTTCCTGCCTCCTTTCTTGTTCAGCTTTAGAATTCAGCAAATGTTTTGAAGGGAAAATTGGTCAAGTGAAGGATTTAGTTCTCTGTTCCTCTCTTCTCATTTGAATCTTAGACCTTCAAAGTTTTGATTCTCTGCCCCGTAGTAGCATCTTCTCTCTGGGAAAAAGCCTGTATTCTCAGCCTATTGCCCCATGGCTGGAATTGCCAGTTACCCTCAGGAAAAAGCAGATGTGGAATCCCAGCTAACTTCTCTCAGTTTCCCATTTTTAGCATTTTTTTTTGCATTAGCAGCTCTCTGATTCTTTCAAACAGTCTGATTTCAAACTCTCTGATCCTTCCTTCCTTCCTTCCTTCCTTCCTTCCTTCCTTCCTTCCTTCCTTCCTTCCTCCTTCCTTCCTTCCTTCCTTCCTCCCTCCCTCTCTCCCTCCCTCCCTCCCCCCAACTCTGATCCTCTCTCCCTCCTTTCTCTCATTTTTTTGTCTTTTTAAATTTGTCTGTTTTTTCTCTAGTGTTTCTTGACAAAAACCTGATTTGCTGCCAGTTATTCCTTTACACTTGGAAGCCCATTGAAATTAGGGGGGAAAAAAGGAAGATCGTAGAAGATAAATGTTAAAGGACATAAACAGTCCTTCCATTTACTTATTTATTCATTTATCCAAGAAATATTTGATGAGACACTAGTGTAATATACAACAGATACAAAAATGCGAAAAATCCCTGTCCTCTAGTTGCTCATGTGTGGTTATAATTATTAAAATATGAATATCTTGTATGGTATGCCCTGCATTGTTTTAAATTTTGTTTGATTTATCTTTAAAAAATAGCTTTGTTTATTTCACAGAGAACTAAGTCTTTTTTCTCCCAGCTTTACTGAGATATAATTGACATATAACATTGTTAAGTGTAAGGTATATAACACGATGATTTGATACATGCAAATATTTTGATTTACTACAGTAAGGTTAGTTAATACATCCATTACCTCACAGAATTACTATGTTTCTTGCGGTGAGAACATTTAAGATCTACTTTCAGCAACTACTTTCAAGTATATAATACAGTACCGTTAGGTATAGTCACATTCTGTACATTAGATCCCCAGAACCTATTCATCTTATAACTGGAAGTTTGTACGCTTTGAGCAACATCTCCCCATTTCCTCCACTTCCTGGCCCCTGACGACAGCCATTTTATTCTTTCTGTGAATTGGCTTTTTTAGGTTCCACATATAAATGAGATCACACAATATTTGTCTTTCTCTGTCTGACTAGTTTCACTTAACATAATGCCCTCTGGCAGATTTCCTTCTTTGCATTTGTATGTACAGTAGTCTCCCCCTTATCTGTTGTTTTTTTTTTTTTCCTGTGGTTTCAGTTACCCATGGTCAACTTAGGTTTGAAAGTATTGAATGAAAAATTCCAGAAATAAACAATTCATAAGTTTTGAATTGCATGCCAGTCTGAGTAGTGTGATAAAACCTCATTGCCATCCTTCCCCATCCCACCTGGACATGAACTTAGTAGCTTTTGTCTTGGTTATCAGATCAACTGTTGTGGTAGCTCAGTGTTTGTGTTCAAGTAACCCTTATTTTACTTAATAATGGCCCTGAAACCATTCATATAACTACTCTTACAGTATTTCCTTATAATTATTCCATTTTGTTATTTGTTATTGTTGTTAATCTCTTACCGTCTAATTTAGAAGTTAAACTTCATCATAGGTATGTATATATAGGAAAATAGTGTATATAGGGTTTGGCACTATCTACAGTTTCAGGCATCCACTGGGGGTCTTAGAGCATATTCCCCCCAGATAAGGGAGACTACTGTATATACCACATTTTCTTTATTCATTCATCTTTTGATGGACACTTAGGTTGTTTCCATGTCTTGACTATCGTGAATAATGCTGCAGTGAACATGGGAGTGCAGATGTCTCTTTGAGATAGTGATTTCCTTTCTTTTGAATGTATACCCAGGAGTGGGATCGCTGGGTCATATAGTAGTTCTTTTTTCAATCTTTTAAGGAACCTCCATACTGTTTGCCCTAGTGGCTGCCCCAATTTACATCACCAGCAGTGTGCGAGACTTCCCTTTTCTCCACATCCTCGCCAACACTTGTTATACAAAGAACTAAGCCTTGGATCAATCAGTTCTGTTATGATTTTTTTGAAGCTTGTTTTCTATATGTTTACTTTATTTCTACTTTTTCCTTCCTATAGTTTTCCTTGGAGTTATTTTTGTCTTTTTTTTAGATGATGAAACTGATCCGGCATATTTACTTTGTCTCACTGTGGACCTCCTGTATTACAATCACTTTTATTTCTAGTAAATGGTAATAGTTCACACCCCTAGTTGTAATAGCTAATACTTACAACCTACCTACTCTGAACTAGTCTAAGTACTTTACATACATTAGTTCAGTTAATCGCCACAGCACAATTTATAAGGCAAGCACGATTATGATCCCTATTTTACATATGAGGGAACTGAGGCACAGAAATATTAAATAACTTGCCCAAAGTTACACAGATAAAAAGTGGCAGGGTTGGGATTCAAACGCCAACACTAGCTTTAGAGGCTGGGCAATTAATCTCTCTAATATCAGTACCTCTTTCAGTGATTCATACTCTCAAATTCTTTTTTCTGACTATAATACCCTAACTTTACACCTTCCTATGCCAAGATTTGGTTTTCAGCCCAAGTTACAAGTCCAGTAACTTCCCCAAAGATCCTCTCACTTCCTAACTCACTCTGAATCTTAGATTATCTTATGTTATGGATCAATTTTCTGGGTTCTTCGATCATTTGGTCCTCTCAAACATTAGCCCTCTGCCCAAATTGCTTTATGTGTATTTTTTCCTAGTCCTAGTCTTCTGAGTGCCATTGGAGATGATTGTGAGCCTACCTAGGTGAGCCTCATTGCAAACTATGCTTATCGACCTCAGATAGGTCCTCCTTACTCTAACGATTCTTTATGCTTTACACTCTTTACTCACTTTCCCATTTCCCCACTGTGACTTTCTAAACATTTTCCTCTCATTGAACTTTTTGCCTAACTGTGCCTTCTACAGTTTTAGCAGATAGCTACAACTCCTATGGCCTGGGGAAAAAAGACAGAATTGAGCTTTCTAAACTCCTTTTCCTCCTCCAGAAAACTTATCTGTATTATCATCTATTCTTTTCTTCTTTTCTCCCATATGTACTTACTGTCTCCTTCCCTCCCATTCTTGCTCCCTCCCTTTCTCCCTCTCTACCTCTCTTCCTGCTCTCTTCTTCCTTCCATGGACGTCTGTTGAGTATCTACTATATGCCAGACACTGTTCTTGATTCTGCAGATACCACAGTGAATATAACAGAATTCCTGCTTTCTTGTAGCTCATACTCTAGTGTGGGAGACAAGTGAGAAATCAGTGTATTTTATGTCAGATAATGATCAGAGCTTTGAAAATAAATGAAGTGGGATAAAGGAGCTAGAGAATCCTGGAGAGGGGAGAGTGCTTCATTTTTATATTTAATAGTCAAGGAAAGCTTTCTGTGAGTGAGTCCTGAAGGTAGAGTTACCAGATTTAGCAAATAAAAATACAGGGCATCCAGTTAAATTTGAATATCAGATTAAACAATGAATAATTTTTAGTATAAGCATGTCTCATGCAATACTGGAAATTGTTCCTTGTTTATCTGCAATTCAAATTTAATTGGATGTCCTCAATTTTATCTGGCAACTCTATGAAGGAACTGTGGTGATAAACCATGCACATATCTGGAGGAAGAGGTTTCAGGCAAATATTAATTTTATGTCTGCCATTGTCCTAGACACTGGGAATACAGGAAATCAATAAGATAGTGTTTTGCCTCTTAACTGCTCTAGCTGTGTCACTCCTCTCTCCCCTCTAGTTTATTCTACTTGCAGCAGCCAGAACAAGCCTTTTACAATAGAAATCATGTCCCTTTTCTGCTTAAAACCCTTCAATGGCTTCCCTTCTCGGAGTTAAAGCCAGAGTTCTTAAAATGGCCTTCAGAGACCTAGGTCAGTGATTCTCATACTTTGCTACATAGCAATCACCTGCATCTGATGTCTGGGCCCCACTGCCAGATTATGATTAAATCTCTTTGTTCTACAGCCTGAAATTCAGGATTTTTCAAAGCATCCCATGTGATTCTAGTGTGCATTGGAGTTTGAGACCCCGTGCCTTGTCTGACCTCACCCTCCTGCTACTTCTGGGATCTTACCTTATACAGCTCCCCCTTGTTCTCTCCATTCCAGCCCCACTGGCCACCCCACTGGCCTCCATGCTCCTCTTCACACTCTTCAGTGATGTTCCTGCTTCTCCTCTGCCTGGAATGCTCCTTTCAGGATATCCCCATGACATCTTCCTTCACATTCATCAGGTCTCTGCTCAAATGTCATTTTATCAACAAAGCATTCCCTGATCATCTTCGCCCTCCACCCTGGTTCACGCATCCTCTTTTTACCGCTTCATGACTACTTTTCTCATTATATATTTGTCGATCTTTATTTATATCCATCTCCCTCTACCCCACCGTAAGCCCTATGAGGGCAGCACTTTGCTCAGTTTACTATAGTGCCTAGAACAGTGCCTGACACATAGATTGAGTTCAACAAGTATAGGTTCGTGGAGGAGATGAGTCTAGTGGGAAATTTAGACCCATAAACAACTAATTATGATATAACAAGATAAATCATTATTAGAGAGTTTTAAATAGAATTCCCTAAGGAATGTAATGCTTTTGATTCCTGATTCTGTCCTCTTTTTCTCCCTCTAGGATGTTGTTTTCCAACTTTATCATTAAACATCTCATTTTCCACAGCCTCCATATCCTCAGTCTACAAACCCACTCAAGACCTCCTCTTTCCCAGCCTCCACATTTACTGAGTGCTTAGGGTATGCTAGGCATTATATTAAGCACACTGTAAAGATTATCATATTTAATTCTCACAATAATCCTGGAGTAAATAGCATTATCTACATTTTACAGATGAGGAAACAGGCATAGAGAAGTGAAGAAAAATGGTGAAAGTGCCCGGGAATTCATCCATGGGAGTGACCCTCAACCAAAAAGGCATTGGAACAGGTGGATAAATACCCCAGCTTCTCTGCCATTGGTCAGACAGTTCTGAGTTGTGTTCCATTCTCTTTCTAGAGGATCTCCAATGGGCTCATTCCCCAGTTGTCCACAGCAATAACTAGCTCATTATAGCATTGTTGGCTTCTTTCTCTTTTCCGTCTGCCTGGGATCCTCTCCCAAAAAAACTATTCACACACAAATTCTGGACTCAGGATCTGCTTCTGGAAGATCTCAAATTGATACAACATCATACATTTTCTGCTAAGGAACAACAAAAAAATCCCCCAAACAACCACCAGCACCTTCTCAGTAACTACTTGAATTGGGGAGACTAAGTATTACCGAGTATTTACTCTACTGGCCTGTAGAGATCTCCTCTTTATGCTTTGACAACCACACAAACATCTCCCTGCACACATTAACCTTCCTTTTGACCACTGAGATTCTAGCTATTTGTACAAATTTCCTTTTATAACTGTTTGAAAGTCAATTTGGTATGTTTGATCATATTAGCCACCCATTTGATTCACAAAGATGGATGGAAATTTTGGCTTGACCAATCTGTGATCTGGGGATGTTGTTGCCTAGGTAACAGCCTGTGTGGGTGTGGAATTAAGGATAATAGACCTAATGGTACATGTGAAAAGAGAACAGATTGCCTGGTAGAAGGAGGTGTATTAGATTTCTCAAGCAACTTGAGATGCCATTTAGTTCACTGGAAGAGGCCATTTTCTAGGCAGTTAGAGGAGTAAATGACTCAGTAAGAGATGTTGTTTGACAGTAGGGATTTCTGTGAGGGGATTTTCCATCATCTTACTCCAGCTTCTTTCACTTCAGTAGTCATGGGGGAAGCTATGGTGTATACACACACATATATAGGGAAAATACAAATGTCTAGGAAAGAAAGATAAACATACCACCAGTCCCTGCTTGTGTAGGTCATTTGTCCATGCCCTATTGGATGGAAAGGATTTTCTGTACAAAAGCAAATAAATGAATTCTTAATTCTGTCTCTCTGCCCAGGGATAACATTCAAATCAATATGCTGTGCCACTAGGAGGAAATAAAGAACATTTATACTGTGGACTCGGCTAAATATGTGTGTGCATATGTATATATGTGTGTGTGTATGCATTTGGATTTGTTGAGCTTCCTGGCCCTGGTGGCACAAAACAAGCACCATAATGCTTAGTGCTTCATAGCCAGCCCAATGTGTGTAGTAAGAAGATCTGTTTAGCCCAGTTACACACCCCAACACTCTTCCGGCTTTTTCATTCACTTACCTGTCTTTAAAGGTGCTGGTGTGACAGCAAGCTCCCCATGTGGGATTTCTCCACACTGAAACAGTGTGGAACTGGATTTGGGGGAAGATTGCTGTCTTCCAGAGACTTTTAAGTATCCCTTGAAAACCTAGGTGTTGGTGCTACAATCTCAAGAAATCATAAGCCAAACTGATCCAGGGATTTAAGTTTCAGAGATAGCATCTCTTCACATATGATAAGGATTTTGATTAGGACTTCAGAGCTTTGATAATGTTATCATCACTCCAGGCTTTTTGTATCTAAAATGATAATGTCTTTCCAATTGCAAAGGCTCTTCTCTCTCCTGTCTCATCATTTATGACCTTCTTCATCACATGCAGCCTCTCCATTAACCTCATCTAGAGAGCAAACCCTAAACCCTATTTCTGTGTTTTTTTCTGACTAATTTGCATGCCATTGCTTCAAGTTCTTAGTACTCTGCATTGCAAAGATTCTTCAGGATAATCACCAGTAAATGTGCTGACATTATAAGGAAATTATATTGGCCAGTTAAGGAATTTTCCATTTAGAGAAAAACTGTATGCATTTATTTTATTTAAATTATTTGTAGAAATTTTTAATAATGTATTTTTATCCTCTTTGATGCCTTCACTCGAAGATTTTGAATGCGATGTAAATGTTTTGCATGATTGAGGATCACCACAAATAGCAATGGTTATACTGTCTTCTAGCCGTACTGATAGAATCAAGGGGCTTTGCTTCCTTAAATAGCCTGCCGTTACTGTACTTTTTGAATACTACCTTGGGTTTCCCTTTTTAAATTGCCATGTCTTTTCTCTCCCTATTACCTATTAGTTATAGTATTTGTTTCTACAAATCTCCCCTTCAAACTTAGAGCTATTCTTTTTTTCTTCTTCTTTTAAAAATATGGCAACCAGCTAATTCAGTTTGTTGGAACAGCATATAAAGTTAGAACACATAAATTCTGAATGAGATCCCGAGGCTCTTTTTTTTTTATGAGTAAAGTGTATAAGCTTTGCACATGAACTTGGCACCATCTATTTTGATTGAGTTTTTTTCCTGGTAACTTCCTCTTTTCTGTGCAGTTGAACTAAATAGATAGATAATTACAGACAAGAGAATTGTGACCATACACTTTGTGTACGTGTGTGTGTGTTTCTGCTTCCCTTTCATATATTATTTACTCTGAATTTAGAGACCATCACACCTTTTCTTTCTGGTGCTTCAGTAGTTGTCTCTCCTTTGCATTTTCCTCTCTCTCAAGCATTAATGCTCACCAAGCCTTCCAAATCTGGCTCACTAAATGGGTGGCTCTTATGGTTTTGATTGGAATTATAGAGAGTGTAGCTAACAGAGTATTGTATGATAGGGCAGGCTAACACTTTGCAGATGTTCTTTGTTGAGTTGGCAGACCCACCTGAAAGTAGAGATGATTGTAATTGACTTTCTGGTTGGGATTTGGGGCCCTATTCATCTCTGGGGTCAAAGCACTTTGGGGGGTTTCTTTTGGGCAAGAAACTCCCAAAAAAGCTTGGGCTCTGGAGGCAAACATGCCCTTTAAACCCAACCAGAAAGTCCATTACAATTACCCCTACTTGTTCTTATGTGTGTATTTCTACTTTTAAGTTTGTTTGCTTAAGTCAAGTCTGTGTCTTTAGAACACTGGAATTTTATATAAAAGGCTTCAGAGTTCTTCTCCAATGAACACAGTTTACAGATGGTGACACAGGAGCTTCTGTGATTAATGATCCAATTAAGTTCTAACCCCTAGTTAGTCATGGCGGTGAGCCACAACTGGGTCTTCTGATTAGTTCTATTATCTAGTGTTTTTAGTACTTTCGTCTCACTGGCTCTTCCTTGTGAATTTTGGATGTCGTGGAGGCAGGAACATGCTTGCAAAGGGAAGGCCAGCTTCATTACAATTAGTTCTTCATCATCTCTGGAATGGTGGGAAGCCCTGCACTCACCGCACTGGAAACTTCCGATTCATTCAGTCAAGAATAGGAAACTTCACAGAAGAGAGGAGGCTACAGCTGTAGAAAGGAGACCTCAGCAGAGCATCCTTTGCTACTTTGATCCTGAGACAAGGTTTGGTCTTCTTGGCCTAGGAGAGCTTCATTCTGTGCTATTTCTGTATATTTTAGAATTGGCTCATGTGAGCATTCAGGAGGAACTTCCATAGGCCAAATGTATGTGTACCATTAACTGGAAAAACTGACAAGTATCTGGGACCTTCCTGGATCTGGAATCAAACTTGGGGTCAACCAGCTATGTCCTCACCGTGAGGAAAAGAAGATTCCGGGTCTAGGCAGTGTAGTATGGCGGTTAAACACCCAGACTCAAGGGCTAGACTCTGAGTTTGGATCTCTCAGTTGTCAATCAGATGCTGAGAGACCTCTGGAAAGTTATTTTAACCTTTCAGCACCTCAGTTTCTCCATCTATAAAATGAGGGCAATAATTGTACCTACTCAGAGAGTGGTTAGGAGGATTAAGTGATATTTGTAAAGTACTTAGAACAGTGCGGAGCAAGCCATATAAGTGTTGGCCATTACTATCATGTTTCCTTCTTTTCCAACATCTCATTTCCCTACAGGCTCTACGTAGGGAAGATGCTCATATTTGAATAAATACTTAGCTTTGGGAATGGAAGTATAAATAAAAGTGCAAGTTATGAATTTGATAAATATTTTCTTTCATCGTGGATATAGCTCCAATTTTATTACTGTACAGATGCACAAATTAAGTACAATAAATTTATATTTCTCTAGAACGGAAATATTGAAAGAGTTATGCTGATAAATTTTGTATTCTACTGAGCCTTTAAAGCATAAAAAACAAAACCGAACAATTTTATACAATTTATAATTTCCCAAGTACTCTTGCAGATATTATTTCATTTGATGCTTATAGCACTTTGCTAAGAAATTATTAGCCCCATTTTACAGGTGAAGGTTTTTGAGGCTCAGAATGTTTTACCCCGAAGTGAATTGCTAGCAGGTCTGGACTCAAACCCAGGTTTTCATCTCTGAATCCCATTGAAAATTCTTCTCATCTATCTACAGATAAACAATTTTCAAAGAATCTTAATATATTTCCTTCAAACCAGAAAACTGTCTTTCTGTTGTAATTCAAAAGATGGTTCAGGTTATTGTAACATTTCAACCACCAATGTGAGTATTTTTTATTGTGGAACATTACTGCAGATCAGTTCTGACCATTAGAATTTTCTGGTGGTATGCATGCTGGATAAAGGGACACTTTATCAGGGTAAATGATAATTTGTGAAGAGAGACTAAAAACAAAGCTGATTATTTTATTAGTTAACCATTCTTGTATATTATGAGGGAGAAATGGTTTTGTAGTGTATGTGTTTGTGTTTGTCTGTGTGTGTGTGTGAAGTTCTATTTGTAAACTTGCTGTTAGAACTGATACGGGAGATGAGCAGCAGAGAGGGTCAAAGAAGGAAAGCATGTGTCTGTTTAATAGAAAACTTCAAAGTCAGTAAATCTTGTTTTGGCTTCAGAAATTGTCACCACAAACTGAGTTGCTGACCCACACATATAAACAGTCTGTAAGCAGCAGCTTCAAGTTAATGCTTTCAGAATTCTTCCTTGTAAGATTACCAGATAAACATAATGTGATTTTTGTTTCTATTACAAGAGAATGTGAGTCGTCCTCTCCTTTCCTGATTGCAATAATAGAGCTTGCTTTATCTTATTTGGGGATTTTAAAAATGCTTCCTATACCTGTATGTCTTCATATATTATTACAGATAAAGATAAATTTAATTTTGATTAGCTGAGCTCTATGAGTCATTCTGCTAACTGGCACCACCAACCACCTCACCACACTGGCCTTTGCTGAGGGCTCTAAATTTAGAAACTGAATGAGAGTGCCTCTGGGTTACATAAGGAGGCAAGGTGGTTATTTTTAGAACGCCATTATACCTAGAGAGCCCTGTGCTGCTATCTGATTTGTTAACCACAGGCTGAAGGAAGACCTGATTACTGATTCTCTCCACGCACTGTTCAGGTGCTGCACCCCTCAGGACCAAATGACATTTGCAGTTTTGTTTACTTGCAGTTCCTCATGTTTATGTCGTCTGTGCTATAAACACACTGGAAATCAATTTTGTTCAAACACAATGGCAATATTTTTTATTACCTCCTTTATTTGATGAAACCTCCCTGATACGCATTATAATTTTATCTTTCCCCCCTCCTCTCCACCGCGCCCCCCCCCCTCGCCCCAATGGAAGGAAGCATTTTGGCTGCTCCTTTTCCGAGGCTCTGTCAGAGCTGATGCTGGCATATGTCTGTCTAGACCAATGAAGCTTTGTTTGTGTTTTCCTTACCAGGCACTTGTTTTTAGTTTCTTTTGCAAGGGGATTGCTTCAGCTGATTGGGCAAAATAAGAGGCAAGGCAAACATTAGGAGGCATGCTGTCATCCCTGCAGAAAATTAATGGATGCAGTAGTGGCAAAAGAGAGAATCCGAACAGAGGCAATGTTTTGCTTGTCTGTGTATCCCCATTGTTTCCCAGACCAATATTAAAGTCAGCATTAGCCCCTTCCAGTTCTTCTAGGTTGTATTTTAGCAATCAAGTACATCTACTTCTTTGGAATTTTAATGCAATGATAGTGAATCTCTCTTATTTATTTTGATATTTTCTGTTATTTTTGAAAGAGTTGGATGGTCATATGGCTAGTTGCCTAGGAAATCTGTCTAGTTAGACTCACATTTTTTTTCTGTGATCAGTAGGGAGAGGTTTTTAGCTGGTGTGTATGTGAAGAGCAAGGAAAACGTTGTAAGGATAAGTGAATGGTGCACATGAATGTGAGGGCGTTCCTAGCAATAAAATTAGAACTGCTAGCTGAAATAGTTCACGGAGACATTGCTAAGACATTAGTATTTTGCAGTGGTTCTGGGGTGCAAGGAGCTAGATTGTAAAACAGTGACCCAGGTGGCTCACTCTGGGTAGCATGGCCAATGAGGTGGCTGGACTGGGGCTTCTCTTTCTCCCAGTGTGAATGTCTGGGTGCCCAATATTTAGTTGCTAATCCTTTTTCTTTCCTTGCTCATACAATTATTTTCTAAAAGATAAATCTGACTAAATCATCTCTTTTTAAAAAAGCAAATAGGCTATAACAGCCCCTCAATAATGAAGATAACTAAATGGTAACAAAATAAAACAATTCTCTGTTTCTTAATAATATGATTTACAGAAATATGGAAACAGGAAGTATGATGTATGAAATAAGTCATTATCTTTCTCAGAAATGAGGAGAGAGAGTGTGTGAGCATGAGCATGAGTGACTGATAGACTTCTGACAGAATAATACATTACTAAATATAACACTTGATTCAGCCTAGTCAACACCATTTTTCCCAGTGGGAGCGGATGTACCCAGGCTCAGCTTTCCATGGAATTGGTGGCTTTCATACCTGTACAAAAGTGGCTGTAGCTTCCCATGGGCCCCCATCGGCCCCCGATACCTGCCAGTTCCCAGGAAACTCCTGCAAACAGCTGGGATCTAAATTCAGACAGCTTCAGGCCCAGGAGTGTGTTTGTGTCCTCTCTGACAAGGCCAGTTTCTCATATTTGTTGTAAGATTGAGAGTGAAAGCACCAGAGTCATTTCCTGGAATGTAAACCCATGCCCTGGCCCTAGGATGCCTCTCCATGTAGCTAATGGGAGGGAGGAACATTTGTGCCCTCTCTTCTCTTGTGACCCTGGCCTTGTGAGTTTTCACTTTATATGGTGTGCCATTGTGGAATTCGTTCTAGGTTTTTAACGCAAGAGGTGATAACCACAAATGGACCCATCTGGCACATCAAGTGAAGAGATTATTATCGTCCAACAGGAAAAGGTCCAGTGGGCCACTCTAGTAATAGGAGATAACTCTTCTGGGAGTGCAGATAAGGTATCTGGAGGGTCCTTTGGGATGATGGTAGGCCACTGGAAGACTCTGGTGATCTTGAATTACCACAGCCCCAGGAATGGCTCATGATCCAGTGGCTTTATTGTCCATCTGAGATTACTAGGACATGGAGCAGCTGGACATTTGGAAATCCTGCAGTGGTGGACTCACTGTGAGAGCAGAATCCTTCATGCTGAAGGACGGCATCAGGTAGCTTAAGTAGCCCACCCTCTTCCTTCAAGAGTCTGAAAAGCCCTGAGCCCTAACAGCAGAGGATGGAGAGAAAGGCCTATGTCAGTTTGCTATCTGGGCAGCTGGGGGCATCCTAAGCATATCACCTAGGATCTGTTTGGAAAAAATCCAATACAGATAGAAATGGAACGTTACCAGGAAAGCGAATCAGGCTCCCTCCAGGCTAGTGCCTCACTCTTGGCTAGAAAAATTGCTGGAACTTTGATTGCTCGTTTCTATCTGTAAAGCTAAATGGTGGGCAGTAGGAAGGGTTTAACACAGGGCCCCATACTGCAAAGTGAATAGCTAAACTGAGTGTATTGGATGTATCTTGTACCTAGCCTCATACTCTCTTGGCCCACATATATTACTGTGGGGGCAGCCAGCTTTATGCAATGGATATATGTACCTTACCTTAACTACTTAGGTAATGAGCTGACCCAAGGCTGCCCTGTAGCCTCTGTGTTCTGAGGGTATGTACAAACCTGAAGGGAGTTAACCTCCCCAGGAAAATCCTTAACTGCTGGGGAGTGGCAATCAGTAGATAAATATTAGTCCCTAGGGCAGGCAATTCTGAGGTTCATTCTAAATGGCCCCTCAGGGGATCACCAAAAGGATTGAGGTCCAGTTGCCACAGTGGTGACAGCTTTATAATATGCCCTTATATTGGCTTTCCGTCCTCCTTGTTTCACTCTTCCTCCTACTCCCATTTTTATTCCAAAATAAACTATATGTATGAAAGCCATCTTATGAGAACCTTGTCTCAACTCTGCTTTTTGGGATACCTAAAATTAGAAGGTGGTAATCTGCCCATCATACTGTAGGATGCGAGGTTAGCAGAGCAGATCTTTTGGAATTCTGAACCTACTTGGAGAGAGGTCACCATATTGGGAAGTTGTGAAACATAGGGTTTCTCAACCTCAGCAGTATTGGCATTGTGTACCCCAAACTTCTTTCTTGTAAGGTAATGACCTGTCCATTATAGGATGTTTGGTGGCATCTCTGGCATCTGCCCACTAAATATTAACAGCACCTTCCTCCAACCCCACTTGTAACAATCAAAACTGTCTTCAGACACTGCTAAGTGACCCGAAGGGGCAGTTCATCCCCAGCTGTGAACCATTGCTTTAGGGGAACGCATGCTGTGTGACCAGCAGATTGTCCAAGTCTCAGGCATGTCTCTGTAGGGGATAATAGTAGGTGGGAGATTTGTGCCTTCCCTTTCTCCTGACCCTGACTTGAAAGTTTCCCTTTTTCCCAGTAAAGCCTATTCCTTAACTTATACCAGAAGACATTGTGAAATTCATGCTAAACTCTGTCATATGACTGATGGTGGTTCAGACAGTAATTTCAACAGCTTGTATTTGAAAAGCAAGGAATTTGATTTTTTAAAAATGAGAGTTTTGAATAGACATTAAATCCACACCCAGATGGTGCTCTGAGAGAAGATAGAAACAAGAGAAAACATGGCCCCAAAAGACCTGTGGAAACAGTAGTCAAATCCCTAGAATTCTGTAGAAAGCAAAATGCAAGTCTTTGGTTTGCCCAATTAAGTTTGCTGCCCAGGAGAAGGCTTAAAACATAAACACCTAAAGAAAAGATCTCTTAGCTCACATCTTATGGACGTTTCATTAACATGGGTCCACTCTTCTTTTGTTTTGTAATGATGGTTCCCCAGAAAAGTTTCTTACTCCTAATTCACATTTTCTGCATAAGAAGTCTTTGGGATTCTTGAATTATTTTTATTAAGGTTTCTAACATCTCAGAGATTGTTTCAGACACCATAAAGCTCATCCTGTAATCACCACATTATCTGTTTGAATCATTATTATCCTATTTATAATAAATGTAGTGACAAACCATTTATCTGTAAGAAATATAAAACTTGAAATCATTCAAGGAATAACACAGTCTTATTGGAAGTTTAAAAGGCCACAATAACAATCAAGGAATGGAATATTATGTGGTTATTTTAAAAAATGAGGAATTTCTCTATGTCCTGAAATGCAAAGATCTCCAGGATATATTATGAAGTTAAAAAAAAAAAAAAACTATAGAGCAGCAAGTATAGTAATGCTGTCTTTTGAGTTAAACACGAGAAAATTATAATGCCATATTTATATTTACCTAAGAAATTCTGGAAATTTATTTGAGAAATTAATAGTAATTACTTGTGGGTTTTAGAGGGTGGAGAACTAGACTAATGTGGGACAGGGTGGGAAGGAGAGTTTTCACTTTATGTATATACATGCATAAACGTGTAAATACATATACACGTACATACAATGTAAATATTCAGTCACACAAATGCATACCTTTTGAAAAGTAAGTATATGTATATAAATTTTAAAAGTACTGTAGTATATTATTGAGCAGACATGTTAAGTCCCTGCCTACTTTAGCTTTTTATCTTTATGTTCTCCTTTTTTTCCATCTTCTTGTTCCTCTGAATTTTTTAACTTCTTTCAAACCCCACAATAGAATATTATTAGTTTAGTGCCTTGTTCTAGATCACATGAGCCTTGTTTAAACCTGTGGAGGCCTACCTTCCCTTCCTTCATGGGTTCATGTGGAGGAAAAAAACACATGACCCCAAAAAGAAGGAGAAGGGCTTTTTCAGACCTCCCTCTGAATTGTCATTGGCCACTTCCAGTCTTTGACATGGAAGCGATTTAACGATTCTCAACTAAGTGTCTTGCAAATAGAGATATAAACTGCTCCCTTCCCCCCCCCCCCCCCCCCCCCCCCCCCCCCCCGAATATTACCTCTCCGAAGCTTTCTATAGAAGTTTCAGAGCTACTATGGAAGAAAATGTTTGCATGAGCAGGAGGTTACTTTCTCCCTTAAAGAACTTTCTTTTCTAGCCGGCTCTAACTTTAGAGGACTATGAGTCATGTAAGCTATAAAACCAGGTGTGTGAAACTCAATTTATTTGGGTTATTACTTTTCAACACATTCAAACCCAACATTCCCCTTCAGACTATGTAAGGTGTATTAACCAGCTGCTGCCCCAATGATACTTCATAACAAACAGCCTCCAGTCTCTGCAGCTTATAATAACAAGCATCTATTCTCCTGTTCACAGGTCTGAAAGTTGAATGTAGTTTGGCTGGTTAAGGCTGAATGGCTGTTCTTCAAGCTTCAGGTTAGATAGACTTGGCTCCAAGTTGTGGATTCAGTTCAAGGGTCCTCCATATATCTCTTTATGGTGCCCAGGCTGAAGGAGCAGTGGCCATTATGGCATGGTCTTTTCATGGATGAATTTTTGAATGACAGAGCCAAGCCCAATTACACAAGCACATTTAAGGCCTTCTGACATCCCATTGTTCAAAGCAAGTACATGGCAAAGTCTAACATCAAGGGGCAAGGAAGTATAGTGCGTTCATAGTGGGGGCTGGGGAGGAATATTTACTGCATAATAATTATCCAAACTATTACAGAAGGTACATCAACTTTCCCTCTGGACTTCAAAGGGGAGAAATCATTTCCTTTACTCTCCTTCTAAATTTTCTATATGATTTGAGAACAGCTTTTTTCTTTCTTTCTTTCTTTTTTTTTTTTTAAGGCTTTAATGAATATATATTTTTTTGGTTTCAAGTATACGGTACCTTGGTTAGACATTTATATAGTTTATGAAACTATCCCCCTGATTGCTCTTTCTCTTCTCTGGCTCTCCACCTAGCCATTACATGACTCCTGACTGCATTTCCTATGCCGTGCTCCCCATCCCCATGACCATCTATCAACTACTAATTTGTACTTCTTTAACCCTTCACCCCTTTCTCCCAGCTTCGAAAACCCCGTCCCCTCTGGCCGTCACCAGCTGGTCCTCTATATGTATGGATCTGCTTTCAATTCATTTGGAGAACAGTGATTTTAAGGAGCCATCTTCCATTCCATGCTTACCTCTAGGAGGCCCACTTTGCTCTCTGGAATAGAGGTTTTGATTCCTTATATTCTCGCTTCCTCCTTGTTATATTAGTTTCTTCTCAATCTATTCTTATAATATTTATCTACCTATTAAGTTTTTAATTCCTAGTGTATCCATAATATTTTTTTCCTTTACTAAGCCACCCATTACCTCTCCTTTAAGAAGTAATAGATTCAAACTAAATCAAACCAGACTTATTTATCAAAAATTTGATATGTGTTCAGCTATATTCTAGTGTTGTATTAGATACAGAAAAATGTTCCCTCAATTCCCTGCCCTTAGCTCATAATTGAGTTTCTAAATTGGATGAAATATTGAACTGTGTGATATTGACTTGGTGTGATAGTTCATAGGCAAGAGAATTTTTTCAAGGTAGAGCTTGTTAAGACAAAGGTAGACCTTGAAGAACAGGTAGAATTTTGCATAGAAAGGGAGGGCACTTCTGGAGGGTGGAGCAGCATAATCAAAGACCCTGAGGCAGGAATGGGCCTGGACTGGGGTAAGGCTGCTGCATAACCAAATTTCTGTTGTTTAGGGTTTTAGATTTCATATTTAGACATCCATAATCCAAAACGAAGAGAAATAGAAGCAGGCAAGTCCATGGCCTAGATATTAAGCAGGGTCTAGTAGACATGAGTTTCTTGTCCATTTCCTAACTGCCATTGTGTTGACCACCAGACAGGGAAGCCTGCACCAGGACAGCCCTTAGTCGCACATGCCTCTGGTGACAACATCCGAACCATTTGTGCTTCACTGGCCAGGACCCAGCAGTCATCTTTGGGTCCTAGACCTCTGAACTCTTACGTTCCCTAGACCAAGGACTGTGCTACCCTTTGGGGACTACCTCCCGTTTAAGAACTGGGCATCTTCTTTTCTGAAGCCTCCTTGTCAGTGAAAAATACATTCTTTAAAAGATAAGTAATTTCTTGTCAGGTAGAACTTTACTGAGGACACACATTAGGGTTACAAGCAGGGGACAGAAATACCAACATTGGGGTTTAGGCTTAAACATATGGTAAAGATTCTTTGCCCAACCAAATCTTCTCTTAACCCCATCTGGGCAATTCCTTGTAAAATCCAATTATAGTAAGAACCTTCCAAAGTCAGTTCAGCAAGTGTCCCCCATCCATCTGATCCCCCTCAATATCGAATCAGGTTCCTCATCTTCTACCAACCTCCAGGTGATGTCTGATCACCCTAGCCTGTCTTCAGCAAAGAATCCTGCTAGGTTAGTTTAGACAGAATCCTATTTACCCCTAATGTTTCCTCTTAGTAATTTTTTTTATTCACTGACCCTCTCCCTGCTCCTTGGCTATAAATTTCCACTTGTTCATGCTGTATTCAGAATTGAGCTCCATTCTATACTACGTTCTCTTTCCCCTATTCCAACAGTCCTGAATAGAATCTATTTTTTATCGCTTTCACTATTGTCCAGCTCTGGTTTGTCTTTGAAAATACCAAACAGCCATGTGACCTGGAGGAGGTCACAGCTTTTCAGGACTCAGTCTCATCATCTGTAAAATGAGGCGAATTGTGGTATGCCAGTGGTTTTCAACTCTAGCTGTGTGTTGAGATTACTGGGACTGCTTTAAAAACATCTTACTGCCCAGGCCCCACTCAGATCAATTCAGTCACAATCTCTGGGGGTGAGACTAAACGATCAGTACTAAAACCAAAACAAAACAATAACACCAGTGGATTTTAATGGGGAGCCATTTTTAGTGCTCTTAAAACCTCTACTACCTTTAAGTTTACACAGTTGCATAGGATAGCTGTAATTATAGTAATAGATAACTGTTATTATTGGCAAACATCCAGTGAGTGTGTATTACATGACACTGCTAAACATTTTGCATGCATTATCCCGTGTCTCGCAACAGCCCTGTGAAAGTAGTATTACTCTTATCACATTTTTCAAGTGAAGAAACTGAGATATTCATGTTATTTCTTCCAAGATTAAGTTTTGCAAGAAAGTGAATGTGTTGGGTTCAAATCCAGGAATCACTTGACTCAAGATCTTCGACTATTTGACCAGAACTAAATGAAAATTACAAAACAACAGCAGAGGAGATCAAGATGAGATGGCTGTTTTGTAGTGGCAGGGGCGTGCGAGGTGGGAAGTGCTAAGTCAGGTTGGAAGAGTATGGTAAGGCTAGCCTTGTTCGTTCCCCAGACTCATATTCAAATTTATGAGTGCTTTTTAGATGGAGCCATTAATTTACTCTTGAAGAAATATCCTTTGGTCGGTAAGTTCCTGCTGTGCCATATTTTGTTACTTAAAAGAACAGGTAAAAGACTCAACATGGAATATGAGACAGATGGCCTCTGCTAAGGGACATTTCTACTTATGAAGTGGGCTTGCCAATTTCCAAGGCTCTGATGTGCTTATAATTCACACTCTCTCTTCTTGGCTTGGCTCCCCAGCCCATCTCCCAGTGCCTGCATATTTAAAGCAGGCCCGATCAGGGGGAAATTGCAGGTAAAAGAACTCCACTGCCTGGTGATGCGATGGTCATTAAAACATGGTCATTGACCAAATCTCTTAATGCACAGAGTTCTTCGGTTGGCTTACAAACACACTTTTGAGAGGATTAACTGCAAAGCATGTTTAATGGAGGGCAAATCACTCTGTCTCAAGCACCACAAATGGAATGCAAGTTTTACATCCTGGGAAGCTTTCCTGGGAGGAAATGTCTATCATATTATGCCATAGAGGTCGTTCGTTGTCATTCAACATCAGAAATGCCACAGTGCATACATTTGGGCATTTAGTTCTTGTTTAGCAGATTCCTGAAGAAACAAAGTGGTGAGGAAGAAACACTGTAAATTAAGCTGTCAAGTCCATGTGTTTAGTTCACTGTAAATATGCATATCCTCTATCATTAAAAGTTGAGTGCTGCTCTCCACTGCTGGAGGAGGCATTTCATGTTAGTTTGTAACTTTGGTTTTCTCTTATCCAGAGTTTGCCTTTTCAAACTTAACACACTTTTCCTGAAATCGTAAGTGTTCAGTGACCAGTTTGCTTGCATTTGTTCATCCATTTATTCATGCATCCATTTATTCTGTTAAAAACAAGACAGCGCACCCAATATGGAGTCGCTTATGCTAAGCCCTACGTCACAAACTGAGACTCAACTTACTTACAGTTTTGGCTCTCCCAGAAATGAAATCTAAAACCAGTCGATCAGGAATCGCCGGATCAGTACTAGTTAGATTATTTGCCTGATGGACCCCTGCCATTCCCTAAAGGAAAGTGACCTTGCAATAACCAACCCTCTCTTTTGCCTAGCTTAATTTCCTAGTTCCCGCTCCCTTCTGCCTATAAAAGTCTTATTTTGTACAGCTCCCTGAAGCTCCCTTCCATCTGCTAAATTGGTTGCTGCCCAGTTCGAAATTTTTTGCTCTCTTAAACCTTTGAGCATGCCTCAGTTTACCTGTTAACAATTCATTTATTGATCCTTTGAAAAAATATTTATTGAATGCCAATTGAGTGCCAGTGCCACCTTCATGTTTTAGTGTGGCTAGGATGGCAATTTTCCTAACGCTTGGATAGTATTTTCTGCCTGAGTTCCCTCCCAAAGATGAATAACTGTGCATTTTCTACACTATAATTATCAAACGTGCATCTGTTTATTAAACTTATATTATAAAAGATACAGCATTTTAAAAGGCTATTTAATTATAACTTGTAAAGTTTGCCAGTCTAAGTTAAAACACTTCCCTTGTTCACTGTTTGATAACTATGATAATGCCTGGTCTTCCTCTCTCTTAACTTTTACATCTTTAGAAAGAGACACCTTTGGCTCCTTTTTCTCATCTGCTTGCTGTGGTGTTGAACTCCCTGAGCTCCTCCTGGCTTTACTGCTCTGTGACTTTGCTTTGATTTAAAGTCCTCACAGCTTCTTCATTCACAACAGGACTGCAGCTTCTCTCTCAGCCTGTTTCCATCAGCTGCCAGAGGGGGAGTCCTGTTGGGGGATGGGGAGGGGAGAGGATGACACAGCATCTCCTCTCCACTTCCTTTCCTTGCATTTATTTTTCACTCTCTTCACGCACTCGCG
>NW_011889120.1:723378-736783 GCF_000151845.1 Pteropus vampyrus
TAAAATGTGAAATATCGTATATGAGCAAATTTTAAAATCCTTGTAAAGTTGAAAACATTACAATTGAATATGAATAATCATCTTAAACTTTTGTGCCTTTTGATTTGTCCCAAGAGAAAGAAAAATGTGTTTTAGTGAAAGAGCTAGAAATGTTATAAAGTACTATATTCCTTTGGGTCACTATTCTTGGCACAGAGTGGGTACCCATTAACATTTTTATTTAAACTTTTTTTTTATTAAAAAAAAATTCATTTGTTTTGGGAAAAACATTTCTAAGAAATCTGTAGCTTTTTCTTCAACCCGATAACTCTGAAAATTGGGGGGACCGATTTTTTTTACACCGAGAGCCACAAATTCCCTAGAATTTGCAGTGTTTTAGCGCAAAGGAGGGAATAAAAAGGGAGCATTTGAAACTGTCAGAGTGTGAATGACACATGTAAGGTACGTTCATCTGGCACAGTAACACTTTGCTTTTTTTTTTTTTTATCACGCCACACTTATTCAGTTTCCATCATTTTCAAAATGTGGCATTTTAATATAGGATTTTATGACTTCGAGGTTTTGCCCATTTATAGACATCTATTTTGATACTGCACAATAAAACTCTTCATGGGCTAGTTTGGAAACTTACCTTACGCTCCTGTTAAGACCGCCCCTCCCCTGGCTCTCTTGGAAAGGACAGCAGGATAGAAGAGCAGTCCATGGGGTTAATTTTTTGTTTGTTGAGCACACTAGGGGCGCTCCTACCATCTCCCATCCTGTCCCTGCACATCTCCATCCACAACTTTCCAAAGAAGAAGGCTGTAAATAGAACTGCTCTTCCATCTCCTCAGGACCAAGTCCATGATATCTTACATTCCCCCCGTCACCACCAACCAAGTAGCCAGTCTTCCCAGGTCTCTCTAACTGCCCAGATCTTTTGCACATAAGGGTTTGTTTATCTCCTGCTTCCACTCAGCTTCCCATAGCCTCTTCACTCCTCAAGTCCTTCCACTCTGCCCACTAGAGAAGCCCCTTCTCTTATGAGAATTCCCTTTAACTTCTTCATCTAACTCAGGCTTTGTCAAATTCAGCGCTGTCCTGTGCACTGTGAGATGTTTAGCATCATCCCTGGTCTCTCCCCACTAGAAGCCACTAGCATTCCCCAGCCCAAAAATGTCTTCTCGTTTCCCCTCAAAAACTAAAGCTCCTGTGAAGCATATGCCACCATCTTACTAGCCTTTTATTCCACTACCAACCTGTTGCTGTATCTGCACACATCCTAGTCACCTCCCCTCTTTTGATAAAGATTTTAGCAGTGGCTTCCTCCTTCCCTCTCCACTACTGCCCTGGTGATTAGTCTAACAGGTGTGAGATCAATGGAATCAAATATTTAAGCTAATTTCCTTCTTTCGTTCTCACTCTACATCCCTCATCAAGTCTTGTCAGCTCTACCTTTCAAATAGATCACAAGTTTGACCTCTAGCCATTATTCATCCCCGCCACCCTCTGTGTAAGCCACCGTCATCTCCTGGACTACCACAATAAGCCTCCTAACAGGTTTCTCTGCTTCCACTTTTACTTGTGCAGAGAATCTGCTTCACACATTAGATAAGGTAACCTTTTGTAAATCAGATTATGCCACTTTCCTACTCAAAATTCTTCAATGAATTTCCATCACATTTAGAGGGAAAGTCCATTCTTACATGTCCTGGATAGAGCGGAACCCTATTTAGTCTATTTCTTATCACTCTCCTCCTCCCTCACTTTGTTCTAGCAACACTGGCCTTCCTGATGTTTATCAAACACACCTGGCTCATTTCAGCTCCTTGGCCTTTGCATTTGCTGATTTCTGCCTACTTGAGACATTTGCATGTTTGGCTCCTTCACCAGGCAGTGTAGGTGTGTCACATGGAAGCAAGCACTGCATTAGTTCCACTCCAATTAAAGAAATGCACTGGACTTGCTTTACTGACCTCCTGTGTTAGATCCTTAGGGAACTTTGAAAAATACAACTTGGGAATTGCTAGCATTCCTTGGGATTTTATCATTGAGGTGATGGCTACATTTCCCTGAACCTAACTGAAACTCAATGACACACCCCTTGGGCACTTTGAGAACTTTGCCTGTGCTTTTGTGACATAAATCAGGCAATGATAAGTCAGTCTCCAGAGAATGTTCATAATCTCATAAACCAATCAAGTAATGCGTTTTACAATCCTGCCTTATTTGACAAAAATTCCTTTTTGACCCTATCCAGTTCTTCTGCTTGGGGAGACTTGAGGTGACTCAGTGAACTCATTTTGGCATGACACTATTCCTCGTTGCCTGGTGAGCAATAAACTTGGCTTTGATCTTTCAGCTCTGCTGGTCTGGTTATTTCAATATGACAGTGCCTTAATGATATCATTTTTTCCCTACCTCACTGTTTTATTTTAGGCTTTTTGCTTTAACATTTCTAGGAGCTCTGGCACTTAGCATTGGTCTCTTTGTTTTCCAAAACCCCTTTGTGGGAACATGTGTATTCCTTTCTGAAAGAGAAAGGATTTTACTGATGTGGATTTGGGAGAAGACTGTTTTAGATAGTTTGTTCTTCTGAAAAATTATACAAAAACCCATTCCTGAAACTCCATCAAATCTGAATCCTTTTCAGGCACTTGTGAACTACCCCCCCCCAACAAAACAAAACCCCTAAACTTTAATTACTATAGCTATTTATTTTGGTTCTTCTCTGTGGGTGAGATTTACATTAATTAGAGTATAATGAAGCCTGCCCTTTCAAACAAATTTATTCCTTTGTTTGCGCTCATTTGAGCAAACCAACCGCACTGTCTGTGAGCACGCAAAAGGGAGGCTTTGAAAACTGGCTTTACAAAACCAGACCCCTAGACCTGACTTTCCCAAGACGCTTGCAGCTTTGCCCACTTGAGATTTGTGAACGGAGACCTGTGTTTTTTTGTCTTGTTTTTCTCCTTGCAGAAGAGACAGATTTTCTCAGAAAATATTTCCCTCTCTGCGGCTTTCTGGTTAGTATTCAGGCCACCACCTCTGTTATCAGACGGTGGCAACAAAGCTTTTCTGCCTGAATCTTCAGTGAGGTGGCGGGGGAATGGATTGCACAGTAATGAGCTGTTTTTGCAGGCTTCCTTCGGGAGCCTTTTCTTATATCCCTTGGCAAGAGGAACTAATTCAAAACAGCAACCCTACCCTTGGGCATCTCAAATTCACAGAATTTCAGCTGACTTGACAGTAAGAGGGTCTCCCTGAAAATCAGTTCTGTAAATCAGAGCTTCGTTCTTCAAGGAGAGGGGTGACTACAGGGTTTCTGGAACCTAATATAAGACCTTTATCCCTATCACTGTTTTCAAGTCAACCGAAGATGGTAGGGAGCGTGCTGGGAGCTGCTTTTCTTTCCTGATTATGCTGTTTTCATCCTCTAAGCAGCATGAACCGAGAGTCTCAGAACATTTCCTCCCAGAGAGGCAATCATGGACTATTTTACTCTTCAGGAACTTGACCAAATAGACAGTCTTCTTGAGGGCAGGGCCAGGGAATTTTCTCTCTATACCTCCAGTAGCTAACACAGTGCTCGACATTTAGTAGACCCTCAGTGTATGCCTGATGAATGTGAAATGAATGGTTGATGGGGCTAGTAATGGCTGTGCTGATTCTGTTTCCCTAGCAGTCATTGCTGCTGCCTTACTCATGTCCCGTGCTCAGGTTTTACCTTGCACGTGCTCCCATTTCCTTTGGCTCCAGCCTCTGGCTCTCTTCCATGTTCAGCCATTAGTTGTTCTTTTCATCTAGTCTCTTTTCCCTCAGAATATGGTGACTCTCTATCCCTCTACTCTTCTCAGCCTCCACCCTCAGAAACCTGTTACTTACACACACACACACACACACACACACACACACACACACACACACACACACACACACACACACACACACACACACACACACACACTTATGGCCAGTCTCCAGCTCTGCAGGTTTCCTCATTCTTTTGTAGGTTTCAATTTCCTTCTCTCTCATCCTTGCATCTCTCCCTTCACCTTCAAGGTTCTCCTCATTCTTTCATCCCAGACTGACCCTCAATAATTCCAGGTTCTGCCCTGTCTTCCACCTTTTCTTATCGGCCATTTATATTCCTTCAGGGGGTTTCACCCCTTCATCCCCTGGCCCTTCCCTTTATTTACATATATCTTGATTTGCTGGAGGTTAGAATTGAGAAAGAGTGGTCTTTACCTTTCAGATTTACACTAAGAAGTGGAATACCCAAGCAATAATAGTTTTAGGTTACAATGGTAGAAATGACATATGTTCCTCTTGAGTGTGTAGGATGATTGTTAAGAGGATAAAGCTGGATAAAGCCGTAGTTTTTCATTTAACCTAGTGATTCTCAACCAGGGGCAATTTTGCTGCCAAGGGGCTATTTGGCAATGTCTGGAGACATTTTTAGTTGTCACAATTCGGGGCTGGGGAGAAGGGGTGATACTGCCATCTAGTGCATAAAACCCAGGGATGCTGCTAAATATCCTGCAGTGCATAGGACAGCCCTACAACAAAGAAATACAGAGACAAGAATGTCCATCGTCCCTGGGTTGAGAAATCCTGATTTCCACATTGTTCTCCTTTGTTCTTCAGGCTCTCCTTTGCCCTGGCTTCTGATGCCCTGGGTCCTCATAACCTAATCTTGTCTCTCATGTCCCATGGCTCAAATTGTTGTCTTCCCACTGCTTGGAGAGCACTGCATGCTTGGTTTTCATCTCGATAGTGAAAGCCAAACATAAACATTCCCCAGTCCATGACATCACAACAAGTGAGAACAGGAAGGGCCTTCAGAAGTTATTTTTTTATTCACCTTCTGATTCTTTAGAGGAAAAGAGGACAAGTAACTTTGCTAAGGTGTCACAGCTACTCAGGGGGCTTGGCTGGGGGTCCCTACTCCCAGCTTTCGTCTCTTTCTACACATTCACTGCTTTTGGTCAAATAAAAGAAATACAAGCAACATGCCTGGGCATGGACAGGAACCAGAGTGATTAGTATCATTAAAATAAGGACACAATTATGTGCTTCCAGATTTGTTTTTCTGGACTGAACCCTCTAGTGTTCTCTGAAGGGTCTCTATCAGACACAAGATGTAGCTGATGCGCCTTCCTGTTCTCTTCCTGTTCTGCTGTGACTTGAGCAGGTGAGACACAATTCTAGGCAGATTGTTAGGAACAACAGCTTTAGGTAGGCAGACCTGTCACCTGCTTTCATCTTATGCCAAATAGACAGCTACGTACTTGATCAAGAAGTGCCTGAATCTGGGGACAGAGAAGAGCACAAACACAAACTTTCTGCAATCAGGAGTCAAAATTTGAGACAATTACAAGGCAATTTGGGCAACTTCCATGTCTTCACTCTCTCACCTCTCCCCAAACAACCATATTTTATCACTGAGGAAAGGGATAATTTGGTTGGAGGGAAAGAGGTTGGACCAATGGTTTTCTAAGTAAGGTCCTTGGACCTACAAGCTTCAGAATGGCTTTGGATGTGTATAAAAATGCATATTGCTGGGACTCTCCTAGACCCACATTTACCACCTCTGAGGAGTGGGGCCTAACACTGAAAATTTTAAGCTCCCAGGGTATCCTTCTACAGTTATAAGTTTAGGAGCCAGCGACCCAGACAATTGAATAATTAGACTCCCCCCCCACCCCCCACCCAACAATCCCAGAAAGAGCTTTTGGATAATGTGTGACTCTCAGAAAATCTACTGAAAAAAAGAAAAAGGAAAAAAAACCCACAAAAACTCAGCTCTTTCTGGTGACCTCTCATGGCCATAAGGTGACTGAGTTTACTTGGGGTTTTGAAGACATAAAGGCCACAACTTACAAGGGAGAGATCAGGCTTTGCTCCTGTTTTGAATTTTTAAAGGGCTAGAACAACCTGCTTCTGCTCTTCTTTCATCTTTTGGATCCCCTCTTAGGAGACCTCTTAAAGAGAGTCCTTTCCTTGAGGGCTGCTTTTTACCCAGTTTTCCAAGGGCCCTCAAGGTGCCTACTCATTGATCCATTTTGAACAGGTATCAGTATGTTTTAATGAAGAGAGTTCACAGGCCTTGAGCACATTCTTCATTTTAACAGTGATGCTCACTGGTTTTTGACTTTCCTCCAAGCATGAATAATTTTCCAGGGGTGATGACACTCTGTGCAACTAGCCACATATCCTGGGGTTGTGTCTCTATTTATCCACTTGTTTTTTGTAGGACCAAGTTTGGGCTTACTTTTTTTCCTCTTTCCAAAACCCTTAGTCATTTGCAAAGTGGAAAATACTGTGCTTTCTTGCTACTGCACTATATAAGAAGCACAGTGTTTCCTTAACCACGGGCCATACATATTCTGATTTCCTTTCAGAAAGAGAGGCAGAGCACACATTTCTGTTTTGTGCAAATAATCTGCATAATTATATGACCTTAGTTGATCGTTACATTATTTTTTTATTTTCAAGAGGGGAGGAAAGGAGTGAATAAAGCTATGGTACCCAAGCTAGCTTTACAAACTCCCCAGAAGCCCATAAAACAAATTTTGAAATTTTGAGACCAATCAGGTCCACCAGATAGCCACTTATTCTCTGCTTCTCATATACATCTTTACCTAAGGGCCTTTGCACTTGCTGGTTCATGGCCATGCATGCTCTTCATCCAGATGACCATTTGGCTAGCCCTGTTCCCCTGTTTCCTTCAGCTCTCTGCCCAAAGATCTCTTTATGGAGGCCTCCTTGACCATCCACTATAAAATAGTACTCTCTCTTCTACCCATGATTCTCCTTCTTCTCTTCTCCCCTGCTTCAGTTCTCCCCATACCACTTTTACCCACCTGACGATTTATATACAGAGTAGCTGTTTGTTTTTTTGTGTGTGTGTCTTCCTCAGCAAAGGTAAATTCCATGAGGGCAGGGTCTTGTCCATTTGTCCGCTGCTGTAGGCTCAGCACTTATAACAGTGCCTGAAATAGTAGAATCGCAAGCAATACTGGATGTGTAAATGGATGGATGGATGGATGGATGGATAGATGGATGTAAAAATAAGGCCCAAATTACTATCTTCTTTTAATTTAAATTCCCCAGAATGAGCATGCCTGTAATGAGAGAAGTCATGAGTTATAGGAGTCTAAAAAATGGTGGACCTCCTCCAACCCACCTTGAAGACTGTGGGGATAGTTTCTCTTCACTAGCAACTGCAGTTCCCAGAAACCATAGGAAAGGTTTGAAACAAATAATAACAATGATAACCAGTCCTTTACTTTCATTGGTAGAAAGCTTTATATCAAGTAGGTATAGCAGAAACTCTGTTTCTGCCTACTGAGTCAATATTTCAATCTCAATGTTCACCACAAAACTCCCAACTTTTATGAAGAAAACTGGGTAAGGCATTAAACTAAATACAAGTGTCCCTTGCCTCCATTATTAACATTACTTCCCCTGAATATGCTACAAGCCATGTGTACATATCTTTCAATAATGCCACTTTTTTCACATATATAAAGAATAGAATGATATGTATCCGTATTTAGAATATATGTAAATATATGTAAAATACAAAATTAATACACATAAATACTTACTATATATATCCTCTCACCCCTGCCACACAGACACTAATGTAAGAAACAGGAGGGGCAAAATTTGTAGGATTTATTTTGTTGTGGTGGTTGACCTTTTCTCTCTTAAGACTGGATAACTGAAATCCAGGCTAGAATCAATAATTAGTAACTATTCTTGCCAGAAAGTTGTAATGACCCATTTATAACCTTTTCCAGTCTTATTCAACTTCATGGAATGTCGAATTCTAGTAGTTCTGAAGCCTGTCAGACCATCAGAACCACCTGAAGAGTTACACTTGAGGTTCTCCACCTCAGCACTATTAATATTTTAGGTCAGCTCATTCTCTGTCAGGGGGCTGTTCTGTGCACTGGAGGAGGTTTAGCAGCATCCCTGGACTCTACCCACTTGTTACTAGTACCCCCCCTCCCCCGTTATGATAACCAAAACTGTCTCCAGATGTTGCCAGTTGTCCCTCAGGGGCAAAATCTTCCCCCAGTTGAAAACCATTGAGTTAAACCGACAAGACAGACTCTCAGGGATTCTGATTCGGTAGGCTTGGGGCGGGGCCTGGGCATGTGTGCCACCCCAGGTAAGAGTGCCAGCCAGCCAGAGTTGAGAACCACTGCTCAGTTTATTCTCTCTGGTGATGACAACACATTCCTCATGCTGAGGTCCTGGCAACGATCCAGTTTCCAACTAATGGAAAGTGGAGTGACAGAAAAATATATATGTAGAGGAAAAATAGAGAAAAGACAGTTATTGCTATTTCTCTTTCTTCTTTTGCTCTCCCTGAGATGAGAGACGGTGACTCTTGACAAGAACCAAATTGTCAAGTGACAAAATCGGAAGCGGTCTACTGTTACCCATGAAACAAAGAAATAAATATAAATGGAAGCGTGTGCTTTTATCAGTCCATGGGCACCTGGGCACTCTCACTGATACTACAGGTGAAACCTGGGTCTTTTGCAGTAAAGGCGGCACTAAGAGTAAATGCTCCATGTCACAGTGACAGATTTTAGCACAATCTCTGAGAATGTGGGCAATGTTTATCTAAAACGGAATGGCAACTCAGAAGACATTGGTCTAGCATTTGACCTGTTAGCCATTCATTTTGATGTGGCACTTTTTAAGGCATTCCTTCCATTCTTGTGAGTCTCTAAAATCATGACCCGGTATATAATGGCCACATATTTTTCGTCTCCAAAAGTGGATGGTCAGAGTTAGCATTATGGAGATGTAGAATTCATATACATCTAGATCATTCTTATGTATAGTGTCTCTCTTTTTTCTCTGTGTCTCTCTTCTGTCGTAAAAAATGTGAGATTTTTTTTGAGGTTGAACCATACGAAATTGCCGTTTTTGTACATTAAAGATGAGCATATTGGCAATTTCATATAGCTAATTCTAACCATATCTATATTTCCTCCTTCCTGTCCCCTTCTCTGTCTGTCTCTCAGTCTCTTTTCATGGCTCCATTCTCTATTTTCTTGCCTCTGCAAACACATGTGGAATGCCCAGAATACCAGCTGTGAAGTGGAATAGCTATTACTGGGAAAAAAAATTAAGAAAAAGAAGAGGTTTCAAATTTCAATAAGTGTTAATTTGAAAACCCACTGATGCACTTTGTGTATCTGGAGCAGAGGTCCTGTGGTCCAGCATAAGCAATGGTGTGTAAAATTCTTGCTTCTGCTAAATGGACCAGGTCTATGAGAATGTTGATTTGTTTGTGCCATCATTCCTGCATGCGAATAGTGTTGCTTTTTTTCTTTTGGGGAGCTTTCAGATTCAAAGGGACTTTTTGGGGTGTGGAGATACAGTATAGAGGGATTGTTAAAAGAGTGGTGACCTTAAGACCATGGGGGGAGGAGCAAAAATCTCTACATTTGTATTATAGCCAATAAAGCAAACCTGGATGAACAAGCTTTGTCATACTGCCCCATTGATGATCCAGGGGCCTGGTATCCAATTTCCCATCAAACCTTGCCTTCTGGATGAGAGCTTGGGCTCTTGCAGCATCTTTGTGAGATTCTATAAGTGGACCTCATTGACTGTCCTTACCCTGCTTGCCAACCTCACTTTTGTTTTCTAGGTCTCAAATGGAATCTGTCACCATCTCATGAATATTATACCTCAAGTCATAATGCCTTCGTTCCTCTGTGAGTAACATGCTTTCTTTTTCTTCATCTCTTTATCCCTTATACACATGCATGTGTGCATTTACACATAGTTCATGTAACAGTATTTTTAGTAATTTTTGTTTTAAATATTATGTTTGCCTGTTGTCATAATTTGGATAATACAGAAAAGTATAGAGAAGAAAATCATAATCACTACTACTCCAAAATACTGTTAACATTTTAGTGCATGTTCTTATCATGTTTAATGCATATGTATTGCATTGAGGTCATAGTATATATAACATTAAAACATGATCTATTCACTTAAAATCATCTTTAGAGTATTTTCCCATCGAATATTTTTTGAAAAGATACTTTTAAATATACGTACAGTATTCCATGATATATATGTGTATGTGTGTGAATGTGCATGTAAACATATACATGTGTGTATATATATGCACACACATATATATGCATGGTTTATCAACTCTTGTATTATTAACTTAGATTGTTTCCAATAGTTTGCAAATTATAAATTATGCAACAGTGGACTTTCTTCTATATATGTCTTTTGTACCCTTCATTATTTTGTAAGAATAAATTTCTAGAAATTGTATTACTGGCTTAGAGGGTATGACCTTTATCAAAGCTCTTGATATATATTTCCAAATTACTTCCTAGAAAGTTTGCATCTATTTTTCAAAATCAGTATAAAGAGGTGCTTTTTTCTCTATATTTTCCCCAATTTGAGAATAAAATCTTATTTAAATTTGCACTTTGTTGATTTCTAGAACTGAACTCTTTTATACGTTTACTTGCTATTTGTATTTCTTTTATGAATTGTCTATGTATGGACTTTATTCTAAGGGCAATGGGAAGACAATGAAAGGTTTTAACTAGGGGAGTGACAAGATTTGATTAATATTTTTAAAAGCTCATTCTGCTAATAGTGAGGTTAGTAGATAAGACTGTGAACAGCGGAATGAGTTAGACTGTTAGTAATTCTGGTAAGAGATGATACGGACCAGCCCTAGAGTGATGGTAATAGTACTGAAGAACACTGGATGGATTCAAGAGATATTTAGGAGATAGAATAATCAGGCAATTATTGGACGTGGGTGATCAAGGTCAGGGATCAGTTCAGGGTTTCTCAACCTTGGCACTATTGACATAGCACTGTTGGCTGGATCATTTTTAATTGTGGGGGCTGTTCTGCACATTGTAAGATGTTTAGCAGCATTCCTGACCTCTCCATGAGATTTCAATAACCCATATAGTCCCCCCACCCCCCAAGTTGTGAAAACGAAAAATGCCTCCAGACATTGCCAAATGTCCTCTGGGGCAGGGAAAAAATTACACCCGGTTAAGAAGCACTGGACTAGTCAATGATGACTTCTAGGATTTGGGCTTGGGTAACCAAGAATGAGAACTTGGGAAAAGGAGTAGTCATCAGTGAAGGCGTAATCACAATTCAGTTTTAGACATATTGCTATGAATTAATTGTGGAGAGAACAGGAGCAGGCAGGCAGTTATAATAGTTTGAGCTCTAAAGATCTGGCCTGGATATATAGACTTGGGAGTTACTGGCATATAGATGATGAGAATGAGTAAAGCGAGAAGAGAAGAGAGCTTGGGACAGAAAGAACATGGAGGATCATTTACGTTAAGAAAGAAGAAAAATTGACAAGGGAACTCACAAGGAGTTTTCAGAAAGGTGGGAGGAAAACCAGAACTGTGGGGTGTCATCGAGAGCAAAGTAAGAGACTTAGAAGTAGCAGAAACATTTAACTGAGTCAAATGCTGCAAGAGGTCAATTAAGGTAAAGACTGAGGGGTGCTCACTGCAATTAGTGACCAGGAAATTCTTGATCATTTTGGCAATAGCTGTTTCAGTTGAGTGTTGGGATCAGAAGTCCGACTGAAGTTGGTCAAGTGGTGATTGGAAATCTACGGAGTAAAAGCAGACAATCTGAACCATTCCTGAAGAAGTTTTGCTGACAAAAGGAAGAGACGGGGTGGTAGATGGAGAATTAGATGGGATTGAAGGAAGATTTCTTTATTTTCATTTTTCAAATTAAACTTTTTATTCTGAAATATGTATCGATTCACATGCAATTGTAAGAAGTAACACAGAGAGACCCATGCACCCTTTATCCATTTTCCTCTCAACAGCAACATCTTGCAGAACTATATTATATCATAACCAGAACATTGACATTGACACAATCCACTGATCTTATTCTAATTTTCCCAGTTTTACTTGTACTTGACTGTGTGTATGTATTTAGTTCTATACAATTTTGTCACATGTGTAAGTTTGTGACACCATAGTTAAGATACAAAGCATTTCTATCATCACAAGGATCCTCATGTTACTCCTTTATAACCACATTTACTCTCTTCCCGCCCTGACCTTAACTCCTGACAACCATTAATCCGTTCTCCATTTCTATAATTTCATCATTTCAGAAATGTTAGTGGAATGCAGTATATAACCCTTTGAGATTGGTCATTCCACTCATCAAAATTCCCTGGCAATTCATCTAAGTTATTGTGTGTATCAATGATCCTTTTCCTTTTAACTGCTGATTAGTATTCCATGGTGTGGATGTACCATTGTTTGTTTAACCATCCACCTACTGAAGAGCATCTAGGTTGTTTTTAGTTTTTGGCTATTACAAATAAAGTTTAGTTTAAGAAACTGCTAAACTGTTTTCCAGAGTGACTACCATTTTACATTCTACCAGCAATGTTCTGATTGGGTGTTTTCTGCTACCCGGTCTTCTAAATCATTGATCTTGTACTTCATCTGTTCTGCCGTTGATTCCTTCTAGTATATTTTTCATTTAGTTATTGTATTCTTTATTTCTGACTGATTCTTTTTTATGATTTCTATGTCTTTTCTTTATACTTGTTATCTCTTTGTTTAAGTTCTCACTAAGTGCTTTAAGCATCCTTATAACCATTATTTTGAACTCTGTATCTGGTAGATTGCTTGCTTCCATTTAGTTTAGTTGTTTTGGTTTTTTCCTGGAGTTTTCTCCTTTCTTTCATTTGGGACACATTTCTTTAATCATTTCAGCTGCCTCTCTATGCTTGTTTATATGTGTTAAGTAGATCTGCTTGTCTCCCAGTGTTAGCCAGGTAGTAGATGTGTGTAATAGGTGTCCTGTGGGGCCCAGTGATGCAGTCTCTCTGGTCACTTGAGCCGGATGTTCCAGGAGTGTCCCTTGTGTGGGTCGTGTGTACCCTCCTATTGTAGTTGAACCTTAATTGCTGTTGGCTCATCAGTGGGTGGGATTGACTCTTAGGCCGACTGGTTGTGAGGACTGGCAACAATCATAACATATGAGCTGCTGTGTGAGGGCTGAATCCAGGGATTGAGATTCACTCCAGTGGGATCTTGTGTCTGACAAGACCACACTTTGGATGTGCTGCTTGTGGGGCTAATCAAGTAGTGCTCTGTTACGTTTTGAAGCTGGCCACTGGATGTGCTGATTTTGCGGTCTCTTGGGAGGGACTCTTGTGCAGGCCAAGATCAGCTGCTGCCCGCAATTGCTCTGGGGCTACCTGGTGGGAGCTACAAAGCAATCTGTGATTGGTCGCTGCCTGTGCTGGACCTGGAGGTGTGTGGGAGAGGCCACACAGTGAACTGTTATCAGAGGCCGGCTGTTATCAGTACCAAGCTTGGGGCAGCTCAACAAAAGGCCCAGG
>NW_011889120.1:737428-759409 GCF_000151845.1 Pteropus vampyrus
CATTTAACTGAGTCAAATGCTGCAAGAGGTCAATTAAGGTAAAGACTGAGGGGTGCTCACTGCAATTAGTGACCAGGAAATTCTTGATCATTTTGGCAATAGCTGTTTCAGTTGAGTGTTGGGATCAGAAGTCCGACTGAAGTTGGTCAAGTGGTGATTGGAAATCTACGGAGTAAAAGCAGACAATCTGAACCATTCCTGAAGAAGTTTTGCTGACAAAAGGAAGAGACGGGGTGGTAGATGGAGAATTAGATGGGATTGAAGGAAGATTTCTTTATTTTCATTTTTCAAATTAAACTTTTTATTCTGAAATATGTATCGATTCACATGCAATTGTAAGAAGTAACACAGAGAGACCCATGCACCCTTTATCCATTTTCCTCTCAACAGCAACATCTTGCAGAACTATATTATATCATAACCAGAACATTGACATTGACACAATCCACTGATCTTATTCTAATTTTCCCAGTTTTACTTGTACTTGACTGTGTGTATGTATTTAGTTCTATACAATTTTGTCACATGTGTAAGTTTGTGACACCATAGTTAAGATACAAAGCATTTCTATCATCACAAGGATCCTCATGTTACTCCTTTATAACCACATTTACTCTCTTCCCGCCCTGACCTTAACTCCTGACAACCATTAATCCGTTCTCCATTTCTATAATTTCATCATTTCAGAAATGTTAGTGGAATGCAGTATATAACCCTTTGAGATTGGTCATTCCACTCATCAAAATTCCCTGGCAATTCATCTAAGTTATTGTGTGTATCAATGATCCTTTTCCTTTTAACTGCTGATTAGTATTCCATGGTGTGGATGTACCATTGTTTGTTTAACCATCCACCTACTGAAGAGCATCTAGGTTGTTTTTAGTTTTTGGCTATTACAAATAAAGTTTAGTTTAAGAAACTGCTAAACTGTTTTCCAGAGTGACTACCATTTTACATTCTACCAGCAATGTTCTGATTGGGTGTTTTCTGCTACCCGGTCTTCTAAATCATTGATCTTGTACTTCATCTGTTCTGCCGTTGATTCCTTCTAGTATATTTTTCATTTAGTTATTGTATTCTTTATTTCTGACTGATTCTTTTTTATGATTTCTATGTCTTTTCTTTATACTTGTTATCTCTTTGTTTAAGTTCTCACTAAGTGCTTTAAGCATCCTTATAACCATTATTTTGAACTCTGTATCTGGTAGATTGCTTGCTTCCATTTAGTTTAGTTGTTTTGGTTTTTTCCTGGAGTTTTCTCCTTTCTTTCATTTGGGACACATTTCTTTAATCATTTCAGCTGCCTCTCTATGCTTGTTTATATGTGTTAAGTAGATCTGCTTGTCTCCCAGTGTTAGCCAGGTAGTAGATGTGTGTAATAGGTGTCCTGTGGGGCCCAGTGATGCAGTCTCTCTGGTCACTTGAGCCGGATGTTCCAGGAGTGTCCCTTGTGTGGGTCGTGTGTACCCTCCTATTGTAGTTGAACCTTAATTGCTGTTGGCTCATCAGTGGGTGGGATTGACTCTTAGGCCGACTGGTTGTGAGGACTGGCAACAATCATAACATATGAGCTGCTGTGTGAGGGCTGAATCCAGGGATTGAGATTCACTCCAGTGGGATCTTGTGTCTGACAAGACCACACTTTGGATGTGCTGCTTGTGGGGCTAATCAAGTAGTGCTCTGTTACGTTTTGAAGCTGGCCACTGGATGTGCTGATTTTGCGGTCTCTTGGGAGGGACTCTTGTGCAGGCCAAGATCAGCTGCTGCCCGCAATTGTTCTGGGGCTACCTGGTGGGAGCTACAAAGCAATCTGTGATTGGTCGCTGCCTGTGCTGGACCTGGAGGTGTGTGGGAGAGGCCACACAGTGAACTGTTATCAGAGGCCGGCTGTTATCAGTACCAAGCTTGGGGCAGCTCAACAAAAGGCCCAGGAAACCCCAAGGCCTGCTACCACCTGCCAGCTGTTCATAAGGCTCAGCCACTGAAAAAGCCTTGGGTGATAACAGGTGGTATGGGGGTTGTATGGGGTGGGATCTCAGGGAGTCACCAGCCTGGGGCGTGTAATGTTCAATGAGATAATGCTGATTCAGATTTGGCACCAGTGCTGAGCTTAGGGCCGCTCCACGAAAGTCTCAGAGCACACCGAGGCCAGCTGCCACCTGCCTAGGGCCCATGGACCCCTGAGAGTTGTCCAAGAAAAACTGGAGCAAAGGCCAACAGTGGCTTCCTGTCAGCCATGAAAAACCCTCTAGTGATGCACAACTTGGGTGGGGCAGAGTCCTGGGTCTAAATGTTTTAGATTAAGGAACTGGGGGCCTGTCTTTAGAACTTCAACATATTTATATATTTTCGTTGACTTATTTAACTGTTTTCAGTTTTCTCAACTTGATTATAAATCTCTCAAGAGCAGAATCATGTCTTATGTGGCAACCCTCATACCACCTAGTATATACTGAACATAAAGTATGTGCTAAATAAATAACAACTGGCTTGAATTTGTTGATTCTAATAAGATCTTGAGTAAAAGATTGGCATAATTCCATGCAATGATATTCGAGAAGAAAAGATGAATCGAAAACATTGCAAGGCTCTCAAAATTGCAATTCTGACTATAATACTCATAATCTCAAATAATTCTGACAAGAAAAAAAATGTGGCAATGACATTCCTGCTCTTCTTTGCCCTTGTTACACATTATATTTAAAGTACTGAAACCGTACCTTGTTTCCTCTCAACTTCTTAAGGACCTGTGCCCTATTACTCCTATATTTCTATTTGACCTCTCTTTCCTAATGGCTCCTTCCCATAAGCCTTTACATGTGCTCAAATATTCTGCATCTTAAAAAAATGAATAAACCTTTTCAATAAATGGTTCTGGAGCAATTGGACATCCACAGCCCAAAAGCCAAAACCAAACCAAAACAAAAACCTTGACCCAAACCTTATACCTCAAACAAAAATTAACTCAACATGTGCCATGGACATAAATGTAAAACATAAAACTATAAACCTTTCAGGAATTACATAAAATCTTTGGGACCTAGGGCTAGGTAAAACATTCTTGGAATTGGCATCAAAAACATGATCTGTAAAAAGAAAAATTGATAAACTGGACCTTATCAAAGTTAAAAATATTTGTTCTGTGAAAGACCCTGTGAAAAGGATGAGAAGACAAGCTATAGAGTGAGGTAAAATATTTGCAATCCACATATGTAATAAAGGGCTAGTATCTACAGTACACAAAAAACTGTTAAAACCCAATTTAAAATGGGCAAAATGGAAGAGTGGGTGATTGTCTCCTCCCATGAACACATTAAAATTACAACTAAAATACAGAACAGTGAACCTGGAGAACCAACGGAAGACTAGCTGAAAAGAAGTCTAAGTATATAAAGAAGCCACCTCAAGACCAGTAGGAGGGGTGGAGATGCAAAATGGGTTGGCCCCACACCCATTTTGCATGTGGCAGTTGAGAATTGGGAGGGATAACTCTGCTGCAGAGGTCCCCTCTAAATAGCAGTGGGTCCCAGCCCCACAGCAGGCTCCCCATCTTGGAGCACCAGTGCCAAGAAGAGCGGCAACCACAACATCTGGCTGTGAAAATCAGCTGGGATTATGTCTGTCCTTGTCAGATGAAAGGTGACTATAAACCTAGCATCTTCTTACAGAGCCCACACATAAATGAATACTGCTAATAGATCACGTCTGTGACCAAATTAATTTGAACCAAACTTAAGACAAAAAGCAAAAGTTCTGTTTTCTGAAATGTTTGGGTTCCAGGATTTTGGAAAGGGACCTTGAACCTGTTTCATGGGTATTAGCTAATATAGGAAAAGAAAATGAATATTTATGGTATAGATAGGAACTTCCCAATTTTTTTCAGCTATAAAATCTGAGATTCAAAACAGGAAGTAATTTGTTCAAATGTGTACAACTTAGCATCATCTGCAAACTTGTAAGAAATACAAATTTCAGGCCCCATCCTACACCTACTAAATAAAAAACCTTTGGGTTGGGCCACAGTTTCTGTGTTTTAACAAAATTCTGGTTATTTTGATGCATGTTAAAATTTTGAGAACTACTGACATAGCAAGTAGATGACAGATATAGGATTCAAATTCAGGTGCTTCTAATTCGAAATTCAATGTTTTTTTCATACTATTTTTCTTGCTCTCAAAGTAGAAACAAGAGATTGATACATACTCAGATGGTAACAGTGACTTCAAAGAAGGTATGCTGAAACATGCTTCACTTTAATCAAATAGATAAGAGCAAAATAATTTTGTAATATATACCACTAGAATTTTAGTCTGTTCCTTAATTATATCAAGAAGAAAAATAAGCATTGATAACTCTCTGTGTTTTCTCTATATTAATATCTTGAAGATGACACAATTTGTTTTGTAACTTCTTTAAGACTAATGTAGTAATCTAATTTAATTGTGAAAATTGTTAGGAGCTCTGTAAGGAAAAGAGGTTCTGAAATATTCCTAACATGGTTATTGACCTATTACTTGGTTTTTTGTTATAAACATATTTTACTAAGTTGATGTATCTTGCTTTTCTACTTTCAGCCTGATTCTTATTGTGCAAGTTGGAAAATTAAAAAAAAAAATTCAACTGAAGACTATTAAAACATGCCTTTGCAAGCCAAATGATGGTTATTTGTGTGGTCCAGGCTCTATTTAGAGGGCAAGAATCCATATCAACCGGGAGATTATTGGTTTGAACCTAAAGGGTGAGTATAGGGCACAGAAGAAAGGGAGAAATTGAGGACACTGATCACTTTGTTCCTTATTCACTGACAAATAGGATGATTTAGTTCTGAGAGTGAACAGGTAGACATTAATATGGATGTATTTAGAATGAGACCTAGCAAAACATAAGCTTAATATGCCCTTAAGATGTGTTCCAATAACTCCCTGTCATATTGATCTCCTTCGAAAAGGAATACTGTGTTGGAAAATAAATCACTGTCGAAACAAAAGGGCAAAATGCTACGAAACTGAGTTCTTCTTACTGTTGTGAGTCAAGCTTTGTTTTAAGGGATGAAATGGATATAATCCAGTATCTTCTAATAGCAATTAATCATATCAGTTTAGGGCAGCTGTTCCAGTTATCGTTTGCTGCATAACTAATCATCCCAAGCTTTAGTAGCTTAAAACAATACCAACAACAATTATGCTCTCAAATCTGCAATTTGAGCAGGGCTCAATGGGGACAGCATATCTTCGCTCCATTCAGTGACTGATGGGACAGCTTGAAGGCTGTGGTCTAGAATTATCCGAAGGCATCCTCAGAGGTTTGGTTGTTGGCTAATCTATTAGCTGGAGTTTTCAGCTGAAACATCTACATGTGACTTCTTCCTGTGGCCTGGGCTTCCTCACAAAATGGTGGCAGAGGTCCAAGGGTGAATATCCAGAGAGAAAAGGCAAGGTGGACGCTGCATCACCTTTTATGACCTAGATTCAGAAGTCATGCAGTTTCTATTCTATCCACTGAAGTTGCCGTAAAGTCTTGCCCAGGTTTGAGAGGATAGGAAATAGACGGTGCCTCTTGATGCAGTTGTGACAAAGTTCTGGAAGAGCAAATGAGGCCATTGATGGAAAAGATAGTCACAGGAGCTTAAGAGCTACACCTCTAATTTTTTCTATTATTGTTTTTTAACTTCTTATTTTGAAATAATTTTAAGCTTACAGACAAATTGCAAAAATAGCCACGGCAATTTTGAGAAAGAAGAACAAAGTTGGAGGTATCACACTACCTGCTATCACACTATACTACAAGGCTACAGTAATCAAAACAGCATGGTACTGGCATAAAAACAGATACATTGATCAATGGAACGGAATAGACAGCCCAGAAATAAATCCACTATACGCTCACTTAATATATGACAAAGGAGGTAAGAATATACAGTGGAGGTAAAGACAGTCTCTTCAATAAATGGTGTTGGGAAAATTAGATAGATACATGCAAAAAAAAAAAAAAAAGCTGGACCACCTTCTTACACCATATACAAGAATAGACTCAAAATGGATCAAAGACTTAAATGTAACACCTGAAACTCAAAAACATTCTAGAAGAAAACATAGGCAGTAAACTCTCTGATATTAGTAACAGTAATTTCTTTTGGGATATATCTCCTTGGGCAAGGGAAACAAAAGAAAAAATAAACAAATGAGACTACATCAAACTAAAAAGTTTTTGCACAGCAAAGGAAACCATCAACTAAATGAAAAGACACCCTGCTAAATGGGGGAAGGTATTCACCTATGACACATCTGATAAGGGATTAATATCCAAAATATATAAAGAACTTATACAACTCAACAACAAAAAAAACAAACAATCCAATTAAAAAGAGGGCAGAAGACCTGAACAGATACTTCTCCAAAGAGGAAATACAGATGGCTAATAGACATATGAAAAGATGCTCAAGGTTGCTAATTATCAGAGAAATGTAAATTAAAATCACAAGGAGATATTACCTCACGCCTGTCAGAATGGCTATCATCAGTTAATTAAAAAAACAACAAGTGTTGGCAAGGATGCGGAGAAAAGGGGACACTCATACATTGTTGGTGGGATTGCAGATTGGTACAGCCACTATGGAAAACAGTGTGGAGGTTTTTCAAAAAATTAAAAATGAGTATACCTTTCGACTTCTGGGTATTTATACAAAGAAAACCAAAACAATAATTCGTAAAGATCTATGCACCCCAATATTCATGGCAGCACAATTTACAATAGCCAAGATATGGAAGCAGCCTAAATGCCCCATCAACAGACAATTGAATAAAGAAATTATGGTTCATATATATAATGGAATATTACTCAGCCATTAAAAAAATGAAATCCTACCATTTGCAGTGACATGGATAATAACCTAGAGGTGATTATGCTGAGTGAAATAAGTCAGACAGAGAAAGATAAATACCACATGATGTCACTTATGTGCAGAATCTAAGGAACACGAAGAACAAACTAATCAAAAACAGACTCACAAATATAGTGAACAATTTGGTGATAGAGGGGAGGCTAAGAGAATGGGGTGGAGGGTTAAAGAAGTACAAATGAGTAGTTGATAGTCATAGGAATGGGGAGCATGGCATAGGGAATGCAGTTAGTATTAATATGATGGCTAGGTGGAGGGCCAGGAGCAATTGGGGGTATCATTTTATGAACTGTATAGATGTCTAACCAATGTACTGTACATTTGAAACTAATTTAAATAAATAAATTTTAAAAAATAATACAGTTTCCACATACCCTTCATCCAGTTTCCCTTCCTGTTACATCTTACATAACCATAGAGCAATTATAAAAACTAAGAAATGAATCTTAGTTCAACCCTTTTAACAAAACTGTAGAATTTATTTGGATTGCAGTAAGTTTTTCCCTAATATCTTTTTTCTGTTTCAAGATATAACCCATGATTTCATATTACATTTAGCTTTGTCTCCTCGGTCTCCTCCATACTTAGAATTCTCTATGAGAGACCTATCTCTTCTCCCTGGTTTGTGTATTTATTCAGTTATCTGTTTATATCATCATGGACTCATGGATATTTACTTAATCTAGTTTTATATTCCAATACTATCATTATTTTGTTGTTCAAGTTATTCCGACTTTGGCCATTGGCAACTTTTTCAGGTCGACACCTAAGCCCTTTCAGTATGCCCTCAACCTTTTTTAAATTTCTGTTTCTTTTCAGCACTTCTTTACTTTCTGGCACCAAAACATGCTCCAGGTTCATCTTATATTTTCCTTGCCAAAGCCCTGGAATCAACTAGTTCTTCAAGGAGCCCTAGTTCCTTTTATTGGAGAATGGTACTTAGAAACCAATATTTGGGTGCTTAGATAAAATACCGCTACTGATGCGTCATACATATACACAGATCTATATTTATTTCTATATCTATTTATCTGTGTGTGTGTGTGTGTATGTATTATCTATATATCTTTTATATATGTATATATTTATCATGAGTCCATATAGATATTTCTGACTCTAGGGTTTACTCTAGCCTTCCCCCTTTCTTTATTTGTAATTTCTTGCTCTGATAGTGAGAACCTGGCCCTCATTATCTGCAATATATTTACTTATTTCACTCTTCGAATGCAAATAGTTTCAAAATTGCTAACCCATCACCCTGTGAGAAACAAATTTACCAACTGGAGTATAATGTTTGTATACTGCATTTCGTCTTTAGCCTTAGCAGTATCTAGTCGAAACACTGTTTTCCAAAGTAATTTAGGTCAGCTCCTTTTTTCCTCACTACCTTCAGGGTGGTTATGTGATTCATTTGTAATATAGTTTGATTTGTTATAGTCTGTATTCCATCTTCTCCCCCAACATCCAGTTGAGGGTTTTAAAATTTTAATTTATGTACAGTAAAATTCACTCTTTGTAATGTACACTTCCATGAGTTTTGACAAACACATGAACTTGTATATTCACCATCGAAGTCCCTTACAAAACAATTCCATCACTTCAAAAATTCCCTTTTGCTGCCTCTTCTTAGTCACCTCTCTCTGACTCCTCAGCCCCTGGCAACCACAGCTCTGTTTTCTATTTTTTAGTTTTGTCTTTTCCAGAATATCATATAAATGGAATAATGCAATATGTAGCCTTTTGGTTCCAGCTTCTTTCATTCAGCAAAATGCATTTAAGATTAATCTATGTTATGCAAATCAATATAGTTCATTCCTTTTTATTGCTAAATAGTATTCCATTGTATGAATGTACCACAGTTTGTTTATTCATTCACTGGTTGAAGGACATCTGGGTTGTGTCAAGTTTTGGTGATTATGCAATCAAGCTGCTATAAACATTCATAGGTTTTTGTGTGGACATAAGTTTTCATTTCAGGTAGATATCTAGGAGTGTGATAGCTGATACATACAGTAAGTAAATGTTTAACTTTATCAGAAACTGTCAAACTATTTTTCCAAAGTGGCTTTATCATTTTGCATTCCCACCAGCAATATATGAGAGGGCTGGTTCATCTGCATCCTTGGTCCTGCCATTTGGTTCTTTTGCGACTTCACCTCTCTGAAGGGTTTGAAAAAGTCATAAATTCGAAGTTTGGTTATTTTTTCATTATGATCATAGAAGCAATACCCCTTTGAACTCCCTACAGCACAAGTGGGAGTCACAAGTAGAACTTTGATTTTATAGTTTAAAGAGGTAACAAGTTTAACTTGAAAATTAAGGTCAAACAATATGGAATGAATAGAACTTCATTGCATAGAAACATGATATACGAGGAGATAATGGGGATAGACACATCACTTTCTTTGAGTGGTCTCCTTCAATTTTTTCATGCCGAGTGACTGGTTCCCTTCTGGATGTTCCCAGAGAGCTCTGCCTATACATCTCTTATACTGATATCACACCACTTAGCCTTATTAATTTGATTACAGGTTGTATATTTGAATGCTTATGGGGTCAGAGAGATTACATAAATAAGCTAAGATTGAAAATTCCCTAAGCACCACTCATCTCCACCTGCACCATCTCACAATTCTTACAAGCTATGCAACTATGTAATGGGGGCATTTCAGAGAATCAAAAGCAATAGAATGAGTGTTTTAAACTGCCATTCATTCATAAGGGGAAATTTGGGATTTTAGGTTAAGATCAGTATTCTGAGGTACATGCAGAAGTGACAAGGCAGAGTCCAAGAACTGCCCTGGAGTTAAAACTGGTTGAGTGTTTTAAAGAAAAACTAAAGGGACAGTGAGAGATTTTATAAAACTTCTCAGTTGTCATTTTATCTCCAAAGGGTTGAGAAGCTTTTCTTGAGGTAAAGTGGGAGCAAAAGGAAAATTATAGGTTAGAAGATAAAAAGCCTTTTGGGCAAAGGAAAGACTGTGTTAATGGAGATGACAGATCTCAAGGTGGGAAGCATACATTTATAAAGAAGAAAGAACTCAGCTCTAACAAAGAATTCCCTTGGGCAGGTAAGACACAAGAATAAATTAGGTACAAGTACAAGAATCCCTGAAAATTTGTAATGTGAATATAACCAGCTGTTTTCTCTGAGCTAGACATTCCATATCTACTTAGTTCATGATCATCTAGAACCAACATGACATTGGCCAAGTTTACATTAGTCAATCAACATCATGTGTCTTCTATTGCTGCTACTTTAAAAAAAAAAAGACATCTTCTGCATGCTTATGTTTACCCTACTATCTGTACTAATTTTGTCTTGCCCACTTTTTAGCCTACAAAACAACTAGTCCACAGTAAAAATGACCTGAGTCAGTTTGAACCAGTGTTTCAAATACCACACATCCATACTACCAAAACATTTTTTATTCATTGATGCACTTAATATATCTTTATGTCAAGATAATTTGAAATCTTGCTTCAATTTTCTTTTTGTACAATTAAACTCTTAAGAATTATGTCTCAAAGGCCAATTTACATAAATAATGAGGAATTCGATTCTCTCTATTCATGTTGGTTCTCTCTATTGTGGAAGTAAATGTAATATACGTGCATTCTATATTGCAAGTCCTTTACCTTTTCTATCTCTTAAAAATATTAATCCTGAGATACTAAAGAGTTCTGGCTTTCATAGGTACAATGCTGCCACATCTTATAGTTCACAGAGGAAGAAATATGAATTTCATGTGAAAAGGCAGTGTTTGAGAGGATGATATTTATAAATGACAATGGCTGAAAGGCTAATATTTCGGATCAGACTTCCGTGGCTTTGAAAAATAATGTAGCACTCTCTTTTCATGGCTGTCACTGTATAGTCCAGGACATAAATCCACAGCATTTAAGATGATAAGACCTTGTATTTACATAGAGACTTTCTCCAAGGAATTCACGTCGCTCTTTAGGAATGGCTCCATTAATTCTTATAGCTTTGGGAACTAGAGTGGGATGATATATCTTTATGTCCAGTTGTCCTAAATGAAGGAACCATGCCTGAGATGTGTTTTTGTAACATTCTCAAGGTCACTCTAGCCAAATTGTTCCACCAGAAGTGTATAAACCCAGAGTAATATCCATTTCCTACATGGGGGACGGATTGTATGGGGCCACTTAGGGTAGGGGAGGAACATGGCTTTTCAGAAACCACCTTTCATCATTTTTATTCCCCTGTGTAATCTGTGATTTAGAGACATTATCTTTAATTAGTGTTTCCCAGACCATGATCCTCTGAACGCTAAGCTATACAGGACATCAATAGGTCTTCAATGAACAAAACAAAACATGGCTTCCATGGCCAAATAAGTTTGTGAACTGCTTAATCCTATATCTATTTCTTGCTGATTCATAATTCCTATTAATGTAGTAAAAACTCTGAGAAGTCCTGTAGTGAAGAACATCACTAACTTGGTTTAAGCCACAGTTTTCCAGACTCATTTGACCATGAAAATAAAGTCTCTTTTATACAGCACCTCTTAATGACTTATGGAGCTATTTTTCTATGGATCACATTCTGGGGAAATATAATTCTTGGATAAAGGCTCTGGTGAAGAAATATCTCCCTAAAATATGTTTTTATTCTCTGATCTTTCCGGGCCCACACTCTGTGTTGAGGCCTCATTCGCAGATGACACCTGGGTGGTGTTTGTGCCATAGAGATGCAGCAGATACTCTTATTGTTGCTAGATAAGGTTCTATGGGAGGAATGGGATAGTGCTGAAAAATGACACAAACAGTACCATAGTCTTTGTTCCAATCTCCTTCCAATTCCTGCCTAGTTCTAGTCTATTCGACACCCTGATCTAGGACCATTTGAGTAGAATGGTGCCACAGTGCCCTGTGTGCTAGGCACTGAGAGACTGAACAGTCACAGATCAAATAACAAATATAGTACAGACCAAGAACCAAGGAGGAGTCAAGAACCAAATGGCCAAGAACTAGGAGGAGTCTGTCACTGGGGCACAAAATAGAACATGGCTTTGGAAATTCAGGGTAGAGATAATAGCAACATCAAGAAATGAGGAGATATTGAATATGTCTTTCCAGCAGAGCTATAAGAGTCTTATGTTAACCAAACCTTGATAGGCTGGCACAGGGCCTCCCAGATAAGGTTTCAGGGTCAGGGCAGGGTCCAAGATGAGGTCCCACCAAGAATTTTCATTCAGATAGGCCCTGCACATTGGTTAGGCAAATCAGTATTAGTATATTTTAGTCACTTTTACTACAGACTGATTAAAATGCTGCTCTGTGAGTTGCTAACTAAAAATCATTTGAAAAACAAGTATTTGTCAATATGGAGACTGGTGGCCACGGGAAAATCTTATTTTTGTAAGGAAAATATGTTTAAACTAGCTGCCTTAATTAAAAGGGCGAGATGAGAATACATAGATGTTAGGCCATATTCAGATGTGAATTCTCCTCTTATTCTTCCTAGCTCATCAATGCTGTCTTCCCTCCCCCCACATATACCTTGTCACTATTGTGATAAAACAGGGCAGGACCTCTTATTACTCAAATGTCATTTGAATTCTTTGGGAATTAGTAAGAATTGAGGTGCCTGGAGGATAACATGGGAAAGTGACAGGAGGTGGGGTGGGGGAGGGCTAGGAAGGTAAATTGGGACCATTTCTGAAAGATTTTGGCTCTCATAAAAGTTTAGACTTTGTTTTCTGGAAATAAAGAGACTGCAAAGTTTTCAAGTTGGGTTTTGGCATCATTGAATGTTAACCAACCTCCTCAGGTACTTACCAGCCTTTGAGTTGCCCTCACCCTCTCATTCCCACCAATTGAAGGACTATCTCTTCTGGGAAACAGTCTTCCCCACAAAGACATTTTAATAAGCAAATGTAGAGAATTCAATATTAGGCCAGCCAGAAAATTCATTGGGTTTACTTAAGAGAAGGTTTTCTTAAGACAGACCATTCTCCTCTGATCAGTTGGCCCGAAAGTTAGGACAGGCATATGTGTATGTTGGTCCCAGTCCTCTAAAAAGTAGATATCAAGACAGGATTAAATGTGTAAGGCTTTTATTAAGAGAACTGCCTGTGAGAGAAAATGGTGAGGGAGCTGGGAAATGCTAGGAGAGTCATCAGATCACAGTGCAAGTGTGACCTAGAGTGAAGTGGAAAGTGAGAGGTTGGGTGGAAGAATCTTAGACTGATGTACAGTCAAAGAAAGGTTTGGCAATGCTGTCAGTGTGTTCTCCAGTTAACATTGGCCATAAGAAGTATTCCCTGTGTCCTAGGGATGGGCCTACCTTACCTAGTATTCTTGCCATGCTCAGTCATTAGCTGGGAGCAGCCATCGGGGAGATGTGGCCTCCACAATGCAGCAATGGGTTTCAGAGCACAGCAGCTGAGACTTAGGCCCTCAGTAGTTGGAAGTCTGGGAGGTACATTCTATCAGCTGCAATAATGTACATGATACAAACTTCTTGAGACTCTCCAACCATCTGTACTTCTGTTTGCTTTCTACATTCAGTGGTTCAAAGGGAGGGTTTCACAAAGTTAAAGTGGTTTCACAAAGAGGGAGGGAATTTTGTTGGTAGAATTTTGTTGGTTACCTGGTTGGTAGAAATGGTGGGGTGGTAAGGGCTATTTGGAGATGATCATATTGGTAACATCTGAACGTGCCACTTGCCTGCTTAAAAAATGAGACCAATTTGAAGCTGGTTTTACTATATTCTGAGAATTCCATGGCATCTAATGTCTCCCTGCTTAAAAAGGAAAATGATATTATAGAAGGGGGGGCAGGTAAAATGTTATTCTCGAATTTTAGGTAAAGCTGTCAGAATCAGGAAGTTTTTGACACTTCATTATAGGTGGAAGCACTTTGTGTAGTCTCTTTACATTTTATACTCAAGATAACTTTTGGATTGATACAATTGTTCTCAAATGATGCTCCCGTCAGATCAGAGGCAAAAACAATTAGAAGACACCTTTGTTTGAAATCAGTATGACTGCATAAAATGTATTAATAAAACAGTGAATAATCTTGATCTCTTGATAAATTGTGTGCTCTAGAGAGCATGGGCAGCTCTTGTAGCATCTATTGAGAAAACAAAGAAATCCTGTCAAGATGACATCTGCTGCTTCTGTGGAATGTGTAGGAGTCATGAGGTTTTGAATATGATGCAGTTAGCAGTATCACATACCTAATACGCTGGCAAAGAGGAATGTTTGTCTTTCTTCTTGGGCATCCATGGATTCTAGAATGCAGCTCACATTTGGCTTTACCAGAAAATCAGGAGGATATTTAGCTTGAAGAACCTGACTGAAAGTGCCGTCCCCAACCTGGCATATCTGAGGGCACTGTTGGCTATGTGACAACTGCAGTGAGATGGAGCTGGAGTGGTGTATCAGTTAACTATAGCCACAATAATGCTGCATAACAAACTACCGCAATATTTCAGCAAACAAAAAGTGGGTATTTGGCTCACAAATCTGTGGGTTGACTGGAGATTGGTTAATCTAGGCTGAGTTTAGCTGGGGAAATTTGGTTTTGCTCTATGAGTCTCTCATCTTCCTACTGAGATCAGTAGGCCAGCCTAGGCATATTTTTCTCATTATGATAGTAAAAAGACAAAATAGAAAGCATAAAAACACAAGTCATCTTAAGGCCTAGGCTTGGAACTGGCACACTATCACTTCTGCCTCATTTTATTGCCAAGGCAAGTTCCATGGTCAAAATGACCATCAAAAGGGAGAGAAGTATACTCTTCCAATCATGAGGCCGTAGCAAGGCTGCGAATGCAGAAAGTTATGATGAATTGGGGCCCAAATAGGCAATCTGCTACAGAGAGAAACTAGCTCTGTCTACCTTGATCTTTTGTTTAATCTAGGCTACCCAGGAATAATCTGGGTGACTCAGCCCCAAGAAAGGCACAAGTTCTTGACTTTTCCGCTGTGGCAGAAATCCATTGCAACTTCTTGGGCTGTTTGTCTTTCCGTTGTTGAGTTGTAAAAGTTCTTTATGTATTTTGGAAACTAGACCCTTATCAAATACATGATTTGCAAATATTTGTCCCTTTTCATGGGACAAATACTTTTGTGTATCCCTTGATACACAAAAGTTTCTAATTTTGAAGTATGTTTTCTTTCGTTGCTTGTGCTTTTTGTGTCATATCTCAGAAACCTTTGTCAAGTCCAAGATCATGAAGATTTACCCCTAAGTTTTAATAAGAGTTTTATAGTTTTAGCTCTTACATTTAGGTCTTTGGTCCATTTTGAGTTGGTTTTATTATATGACATGAGATAGGACGTCCAACTTTATTCTTTTGCATGTGTATTCCCAGTTGTTTCAGCATCATCTGTTGAGAAGATTATTCCTTGAAAACTACTAATTTTGATAATAAGAAAAATTCAAAGCTGTTATCATTCAGGCAGACTCGGGTATAAGGTACCAGAGTACTTCAGGGGAAGTAAGAGAGGTTTCATGAAAAAGAGAAGGCAAGGACAGCATTGGGGTAGGGAGGATGGAACTGAAATTGACACAGATGTTCACTTCTTGGAGAGGTCAGACCAGTCGAGGAACAGTGCCAAAGGAATGTTATAATCTCAGTCCAACTTCTAGAAGTTTTGATATCAATGAATTCATAGGTAGGTATAGACCTGGTAGTTGGGGATCCTGGTAGCTGAGGAAACTCAGCAAACAGTTGACTATTATCCAATTTATTAGCTATCTATCCATATGCAGTGGAACCATACTCAATAGACTAAGGGTTTGAAAATAGTCAGTGGCCAGTCCTGGATAAGAAGCCTAACTAGGATAAAGCTAGTCAAGGTGTAGTAGATTGGTAACTAGAATTGCTACAGTTCCTCACCCCTCCATGTATCTAGGCCTTTTGCAATGTGACTCTGCAGCTCCTTTCATCAAGAGGTAGAGGTAATTCTGGGCTGGCCTCATGATTCTCTTTGGCCAATAGAGTGCAGCAGAATGACTATATGTCATCTCTGAGCCTAGACATCAAGATGTTTTGTGCACTTCTGTTCTCTCTGTCTGGGAACCTTACCTACCTTCCATGAGAATGAGCCCTGGTTGGAGGATTAGAGACCTCATGGAGACAATCTGAGGTAATTAATTTAACAAACAGTCAACCTCCAGATGAAGAGCCACCTAGCCCACCCACACAGCTGAGCAAAATTTCATGAGGGAGCTTAGCTGAGACCAGAAGAATTATTCAACTAAGCCCAGCTGAAGTTACCAATCTCTAGATTCATAATATATGCAAGTGGTTATTTTAAGCCACTAAATTTTAGGGATGGTTTGTTACACAGCAACAACTAATAATACATAGGGCATCAAAGTCCTGCTGAATGGGCTGTGAGTCAGGATGGGTTTTATCAGGGCCAGGACGAGGGTAAAGCAAAGGAGGTGCCCACAGTGCAGCATTTAAGGAAGCATTCATTCTCAGGTGAAGACTCTGTATTTTCCCTGGCTTGAGTCTTCTAGAGTGGGAAGTTTTGAGAGTGAGAGGTAAGGAAGGCAATTAATGTATATTGGGTCACTAGGAAAATAAGAATGATGGCAGAGAAGCTGTGGATCAGGTCACAGGTGTGCTCAGGTATTGTCCTAGGTTGAAGTTGGTGGGGAAGATATAAAAATCTCAGATGGTCAAGGAAATTCCACTTGCAGCATAGAAGCCCAGCTATGTGTCTGGGCCAGTAGATCCCCAACTTGGATACGTGTCAGAAACCAGGAGTGGGCTGTCGGCTCAGTTCATGAGCTATACAAGGCAAGAAAGGAGCTGTCACCAGTTCTGTAGACACTCACTCCTTGGTCTATTGCTTCTTTGACTTGTTAGAACAAAATGGTTAAAATTCAAGAAGTAATGGGCCACTTTTAGAAAAGAACTGCCTTGCAGAACACACTTTGCTCTAATTGCAGCTGCCGCAATTTACACATTGCATTGAGTAGTGGCAAGCAATTTCTGAAATGACAGGGACAGGCCATAGCCATACTTGCAAAACCTGGGTCAGTCCAACAATGATAATTTACAGGCTCTCACATCATCACCATCTTCAGTTATAAATGACAATGATGATGGTTTTTTAGATGGGGAGGGGAGGGAGTTGCTCAAACAGTGAAGTGGAAAAGTAATAAGGGTATGTGTTCCTTGGGCTAAGATGAGAACAGTTTTGAAGATATGATCTACATAGTAAACACTGAGGCCTCTCAATATTAAAGACATTCAAGACAAGTTTTCAATTCTTGGCTTGTTAGTCTCTGTGGAATAGCCTTACCTCTCTAGATTTGGAAACACAAGCCTTTCCAGGCTTGGATAATTAATGAGAGCACAAGAGAGGCCATTTGGTTATATCTTCGGAAACTCTGCTTCTCATCAGAGGTGCAGACCCTACTTCTCCATCCTTTTTGGTATTTTCTTTATCCAGTCTGGGACTGTCCTGGCCTTTAGTTTACAATTTTCCTGCTAGTTCACCATTTAACACTTCTCAGTCTACCCTCTTGCATGCAGTTCCATTGAAAGTAAATGCCCTTAATCTGGTTACACAATCAATCCCTTCTTTTTCTACTCCTCCTTGAAACTACAGCCATGCAGGTGCTGTTTATTATGACTACTCCTCTGAGACCCAGGACCTAGAGCTGGCTTGACCATTACACTTTTGCTGTCATTGGGAAACCACTCTTTCTATTAGGCTCACACCAATACGTCATTCCTGAGACTCCTTTCTTTGCATCATCATTTGCAGACCTCTTGGAGAATCATTGAGGACTCCACCCGTGGCACCTTGTCACTTTCTTCCTCTCTATCCAAGTGAGATCATTATACCAGATGATTTTAATGATGCATGGGTATGGCAGAGCCTGTTTCAAAGTTGTCTCTTTATAGCTCATGTATCACTGCTGAAATTTAGTATATTTGCCTCATATGTCAAATCCCCACAATTTTTAACTGGATAAAGTCTGACTCTAGGACTTAAGGAAACTTGGGTGGCCATCTTGTTTATAACTAATTCCCTGCTTACTGAAAATGCTTTCCAAACTTTGGAGAGAGAAATTCCACCATTCCCCTTAATGTATTACTCATGTGTTGATCTTGGTTACCTTCAGTGGTGGTCTCCTGAATTTGAGACCATGTCTCATCATTTTCTGTCCCCGATAGTACTCAGCACAGAGTAAATGCCTGTTGGTGTTAGTGTATTATACTTTGACACAATGGGAAATGGGCAGGTAGTTAGCATTTTCCTCTTAAAAATATATATTTTTTTAAGTTCTGAATGTGCAGGTCGCTGTCATCAGCTTGCAGGAATGTGGAGAAGATAGAAAATAGAGTTGATTTTGTCTTACCCAATTTTGAGCTCAAAAGAATCTGATGACTGCTAAGAAATAAAACCAACGGGAAACTTATGTATAATTTATTTGGTACCCGGTACCCACAGGAAACATCTGTTGTGATTTTATAAGCCTGTACAAATTCAAAACAAGATAAGTGAAGAAAATGTGTCTATTTAAAAGACAGCATAGCAGTCTTCTCTAAGCACATTAAGGAGAGAGATGTCTGCAGCTTTATTTGGTAAATGTATATAATCTCACAGGCAATACAGCTATTTTATTCATTTAATTAAAAATGGGAAATGTATTATAATGAAAAAAGTAAGCTGTGGAAAATGATGAACCACACTCCCTGGGTTCCTAACCTCTTTTTTTAATTTTGTGTGGTTAAGCTTTCCTGGCAATTAAGATGTTTAAAACAATGGAACGAAAGTACAGAGTTATGGAATGGCTGGTTAATTTTTCTCATAAAGTTATTTTTTAAATCCCTTGCCAATTACTTGATAAGCAAAAACTTAAACATTGATGTTAACTACCTTTATTAGTGCTGACAGTAGTTTCCACTAATGATCAAGTTTGTTCTCTGCTCCATTTGCTGAGCTTTCTGAATTATTGATGGGTACGTGCTCTACTTTACCACAGATGGAAATACTTTGCAGACTGTTTTTCAAAAGATGTCACAAAATCCTCAATGTTCAGGCCAGCTTCCTACGTGCATCCATAAATAGTGTGTTAAAAGAATCTACCTATCTACTAATCATTGGGCCTGTGAACAGTATATTTTAGTTAAAGACAGTATGATTCTGCATAAGAAGCTGCATCAGAACTGCTGTAGAGTTCCTGCTTGTTCCTGAGTCATTGTGAATTTACTGGGCTAGTGAATTTACTTCCCTAGATTTCTCTTATCCATGAGTAAATTAAGATCATTAAAACAGATGTACCCCATTCTCCTTGAAATTTGATTATATAACCTGAGGCCAGCTAGATTCAGGCCTTAAATAAAAATGCCCCTAGCCCTGTCCAGGTGGATATGAGGTCAACTATAGGCCCAATTCTGGTTTGATACTCTAAAGATCATGAAACAATACTTTGTTTTAAGTCTCCATATGACTCCCCAGTGCCAACTCCATGCAGTACAAAGTGAGAGCCAGATAATTTACTAATTACTACTCTTCGACCAGTTATAAGAAGACCTATCAGCCCTTGAGTCATTGTGAAGGGAATAACACACCTGAGCAGCAGCCGGTGTCTGGGTAGTATAATAACCAACTCTTATATTCGTACAGTGCTTTGAGCTCTTTCAAGTATTTCACATGTATTTTCTCATTTTACCCAGAACAGAATGAGGGTAATGATGAAGATGGTCTGCAAGCACATTTTCAAGGAACACGAGTTGAGGTTTTCAATCTTAGGCAAAATGAAGGACTGCATTTTTCCTCAGGGATGAGATTGCATTTATGTTGTTCTTCCTGAATTTCATTAGCTTCTCACTCCCAACTTGAAAGAAGACTGTGAAAGGCAATGAAGACATTGAGAATGTGACAGCAAATGCTGAATATAAAGTAGAAAAAATGAAAGCCTTTCCTTTGAATTTAAAGAAAATAATGGTCTTGGCACTCTAATCATAGGGGTTGATATTGAAACAACCTGCCGATTGTCAAAACCAGGAAAATTGCATGAATCTGAAACTTGAGGCCAGAACTGCTTAAAGATAGATTCAAGGATGTGGCCTGGTTGCTGAGATTGATTGAACAAATTTAGCAGGAGTAACTTAATTTTTTGTTCCCACTGTTCTTCAATAACGAAAGCTCCAAAACACTAAAAGACTATCAAAGCTTGAAGCAGATGGAAAAAGCAGATGCACCTTGAATTTTCCTTCAGACAGAGTTCTCAAATACCCTGGGAGATAGGCAGAGAAGGGTGTATTCCTGGGAGCATTGTAGGTTTGTCCATCACAAACCGCAGGGATCTCGCCTGCCTGACGATGGCAAGATTAACTGTTGCACTTAAAAAATGTAGTTTCATGATTTTTGTTATAAATATTATAAAAAGTAAATATACATGTATATGCATATGTATGTTTTTTCTTCCCTTTAAAGAAGTGGCAATGTGGGTTTTGGATTATGACTTTTTTTCGACCTGTTTCTATCAGGGTTGTTGGAACTTTGGAAAGCCTTCTGGTTCTCCTTTGGCTATAACAATATCTTACAGCTATTAAAAATAAGCTCTAGGCTGACACTGGCTGGGGTATTAAAAAGCATAAACCCTATTTAAAAGTAAAGTAAATAAACTAAACAACTAGAAGGAAGGAACCATTTCTCATTAATTGACCTCATGTGTGCGTGTGTGGATCCACCTCACAATGGAAACCTCACCAAGCAGCTCGGTTTTTATCCTAAAGCTTCCCTATTTGAAAGCCAAATGGACCACACATTTGTGTATTCTCATGTTTCTTGCAGTGTGGTCATCAGCATTACCTGGAAGCTTGTAAAAATGCAACTGTTCAGCCCCACCCCAGGCCTACTGAGTCAGAAACTGCAGGTGGAGCCCAGCAGCCTGTTTTAACAAGCTCTCCAGGAGATTCTGATGTAGGCTCAAGTATGGGAACTTACTGATGTTTGCTAATAGAATGGGTCTCAACATTATCTGACCACTGGAATCACTGGGAGAACTTTAAATATTTGTGTCTGGTTCCCACCTCTGGGGATTCTAATTACATTGGTCTGGGGTATGGCCAGATCGCTGATTGTTTTGAAAGCTCGCCGGGGGATTATAATATTCAGACAAACTGGGACCCACCCCCTATGCTAACATCAACTTTCTTATAAGGAGCAATTTTCAAAAAAGAAAAGCAGTAGACATCATTGACAGAAGAACAAAACAAAATGAGAATTTGGGGAGAAGCAGATAAAGTGAGTTACAATACAGAATGCTTTCTGCTCTAGCTACAGGCATCTGACTCAGTCTCCAGAACCTTTCAAGTGATGATTAATTCTCCAGGTAAGAACATTCTTCTTTTTGTGAGGAACAATCTTGCTCTTGTGGTTTTCACACTTCAAAGTTTCTGTTGGAAAGAAAGTTTCCTATGGGATTCTGACAGCAATATATATATATACACACACACACAGCATAACAATTTTGAAAAGTTACTTTGCAACTAAAGAGAACTGGTGAAAACCATCTGCATTGCCCTTGTTCTTTGAGACCTTTAAGCCTGCATTGATTGTATTTCATTGACTCTTACAGGTAGAAGGGGCATTAGGGGACCCAGGTACTACAGGGATACTCTCTCCTGTTTCTGTGGGTTGGTGGCCTGCACTGGAACTTTGCCAGCAAATTCACTGTATCATACTTGCACCAACCAATTTTTAATAAGTTTTTTTTTTAAATTAACAAGTTCAAATTGAAATATTTCCTCTTAGAAGTTCCACCCATTCATCTCAGTTCTGTTTTGCAGAACTACTCTTAAGAAGCAGGCTATTTAAAACCCTTTCCAGATCAAGGAAGGATATATAACTCAAAAGTCTGGTGGGGGTTTTGATGATTGGATAACAACTACTCATCATTTTCCCCATTGGTTTTGAGCCAACTGGAAATAGCTTCGACCACTTCCCTCTGAACTGGACAGACTTTATCGCAAGGAGGGCAGAGCAGCAATCTCTGTGAGTCTATTTACCACATTCTATGGGGCAGACAGAACTCCCCATCAGCTCTAAAAGAAAAATCCAGTAAGG